>NC_060953.1:47313025-47363362 GCF_022045245.1 Lucilia cuprina | reverse complement strand
GGGAAATAAAAGTGATCATAGATTTCCTTTATTTTTGCTCTAACGCCTATAGTTTAGCCAGAAAATGTACTTTTATGTTTTCAATCAAAACCACGCTTTTTGGTGGGAAATAGAAGTGATCACAGATTTTCTTTATTTTTGCTCTAGCGCTTCTAGTGTAGCCAGAAAATGGACTTTTATGTTTTCCCTCAAAAACCAAGCTTTTTGTTGGGAAATAAAAGTGATCACAGATTTCCTTTCCCTCAAAAACCAAGCTTTTTGTTGGGAAATAAAAGTGATCACAGATTTCCTTTATTTTTGCTCTAGCGCCTATAGTTTAGCTAGAAAATGGACTTTTATGTTTTCACTCAAAACCACCCTTTTTGTTGGGAAATAAAAGTGATCACAGATTTCCTTTATTTTTGCTCTAGCGCCTCTAGTTTAGTTAGAAAATGGACTTTTATGTTTTCACTCAAAACCACGCTTTTTGTTGAGAAATAAAAGTGATCACAGATTTCCTTTATTTTTGCTCTAGCGCCTAAAGTTTAGCCAGAAAATGGACTTTTATGTTTTCACTCAAAAACCCGCTTTTTGGTGGGAAATAAAAGTGATCTTAGATTTCCTTTATTTTTGCTCTAACGCCTATAGTTTAGCCAGAAAATGTACTTTTATGTTTTCAATCAAAATCACGCTTTTTGGTGGGAAATAGAAGTGATCACAGATTTTCTTTATTTTTGCTCTAGCGCTTCTAGTTTAGCCAGAAAATGGACTTTTATGTTTTCCCTCAAAAACCAAGCTTTTTGTTGGGAAATAAAAGTGATCACAGATTTCCTTTCACTCAAAACCCCGCTTTTTGTTGAGAAATAAAAGTGATCACAGATTTCCTTTATTTTTGCTCTAGCGCCTCTAGTTTAGCCAGAAAATGGACTTTTATGTTTTCACTCAAAAACCCGCTTTTTGGTGGGAAATAAAAGTGATCACAGTTTTCCTTTAATTTTGCTCTAGCGCTTCTAATTTAGCCAGAAAATGGACTTTTATGTTTTCTCTCAAAAACCAAGCTTTTTGTTGGGAAATAAAAGTGAACACAGATTTCCTTTATTTTTGCTCTAGCGCCTATAGTTTAGCCAGAAAATGGACTTTTATGTTTTCACTCAAAAACCCGCTTTTTGGTGGGAAATAAAAGTGATCACAGATTTCCTTTATTTTTGCTCTAGCGCCTATAGTTTAGCCAGAAAATGGACTTTTATGTTTTCACTCAAAAACCCGCTTTTTGTTGAGAAATAAAAGTGATCACAGATTTCCTTTATTTTTGCTCTAGCGCCTATAGTTTAGCCAGAAAATGGACTTTTATGTTTTCACTCAAAAACCCGCTTTTTGGTGGAAAATAAAAGTGATCACAGATTTCCTTTATTTTTGCTCTAGCGCCTATAGTTTAGCCAGAAAATGGACTTTTATGTTTTCACTCAAAAACCCGCTTTTTGGTGGAAAATAAAAGTGATCACAGTTTGCCTTTATTTTTGCTCTAGCGCTTCTAGTTTAGCCAGAAAATGGACTTTTATATTTTCTCTCAAAAACCAAGCTTTTTGGTGGGAAATAAAAGTGATCACAGATTTCCTTTGTTTTTGCTCTAGCGCCTCTAGTGGGAAATAAAAGTGATCACAGATTTCTTTTGTTTTTGCTCTAGCGCCTCTTTTAGCCAGAAAAATGGACTTTTATGTTTTCACTCAAAACCACGCTTTTTGGTGGGCAATAAAAGTGATCACAGATTTCCTTTATTTTTGCTCTAGCGCCTATAGTTTAGCCAGAAAATGGACTTTTATGTTTTCACTCGAAAACCGGCTTTTTGGTGAGAAATAAAAGTGATCACTGATTTCCTTTATTTTTGCTCTAGCGCCTATAGTTTAGCCAGAAAATGGACTTCAATGTTTTCACTCAAAACCACGCTTTTTAGCGGGAAATAAAAATGATCACATATTTCCTTTATTTTTGCTCTAGCGCCTCTAGTTTAGCCAGAAAATAGACTTTTATGTTTTCACTCAAAACCCCGCTTTTTGGTGGGAAATAAAAGTGATCACAGGTTTCATTTCTTTTTGTTCTAGCCTACAGTTTAGCCAGAAAATGGGCTTTTATGTTTTAACTTAAACACCCGCTTATTGTTGAGAAATAAAAGTGATCACAGATTTCTTTTATTTTTGCTCTAGCGCCTCTAGTGGGAAAAAAGAGTGATCACAGATTTCTTTTATTTTGAGAAAATTGACTTTTTTTCACTCGAAAACCCGCTTTTTGGTGGGAAATAAAAGTGATCACAGATTTCCTTTGTTTTTGCTCTAGCGCCCCTAGTTTAGCCAGAAAATGAACTTTTATATTTTCACTCAAAAACCGGCTTTTTGGTGGGAAATAAAAGTGATCACAAATTTCCTTTATTTTTGCTCTAGGCTATAGTTTAGCCACAAAATGGACTTTTATGTTTTCACTCAAAAACCGGCTTTTTGGTGGGAAATAAAAGTGATCACAGATTTCCAACAAAAATATAAACGCACAAACATTTCAAAACCAAAAATATTGATTTGTTGTCCATATGTTTAAAGGGAATTATATATAATGGGATATACACGTGCAGGGAAGGGCTCGGACTACATTGAATGTCCATGTACCACCGAATTTTAGGAAAATTTAGAATCAATTAAGCTTTAATATTGGTTGTGTACTTTATACAAACGGTGCCACCCTAATGTACATATGTATGTATTTATTTCTTTTTTGCTAATTTATTAAATTTATTTTAAATATTTATTTATTAATTTTTTCACTTTACTTTACATTTGTGCAGATTTATACAAGAACAAAATAACAAACAACAACAACATACAAAAACTTTGCGTCACCAAAATGGCTTCTCAAAGAAAAAAACTTTAGCGAGCCTCCTTGCTTATATATGAACGTATGTACGCAAATATAATTAATAATTGTTTTTCATATTGTGGACTAAATGAAGTATTTGAGAAACTACTACTTTCTAATTAATGAGAAAAATAGCTAATTATTCATTAGCCTGTGCATATTGATTCTTATACATATCAAAATGTTAATTTATTACAAGAAACGAACAAACTTTACTTACCTTGCTTGTTTGTTTTGTAAGTGCAACTGCATCCAAATTTATTTACTTAACACACTCTCTGTGGCTTTTTTCTTTTGAAAGTCCAACACTAAATTATTATTTATATATACACATTCACACATCATAATTATTTATCAGATTTAATTAAAAATTTTATTTTATAAAAGCTTAGAAAAAAAATTCACTTCAGTCGTCAAAAATAAGCGCGAAAAAAACTAACTGAAAAAAATATTTTGACATAGATAAGTAAGTAAATTACCAGTAATGTCGACTATGTTATATATAAAAGAATAATACAAGCGCTTAAAAGCGCTAAAATTCATATTTACCGATAAAACCGTGTCTTGTTTATATATAAAAGCTGTTTGCTATGTATTGGCTGTCACACATACAACACTGTTTTCTTTGTTCTGTATTAAAGCTGATATATATGAAAACTCAACTTCATCGCCATTTTACCGCGTCTCTTATTTCTTAAACATGTTTGTTTAAAAATAACTGAAGAAAAATACAAGAATTTTTGCATAAAAATTAAATAAAAACTATAAAATTTAACAAATTATTAACATTTAAAGTGAAAATAACAATAATAAGTGATAAAAGATTAAGAAAAACAAATAGAAGTCATGAAATCCACGTAAGTATTAAAGAAAAGGTCCTCAGCAAAGATAAGAAAAAATTTTCTAAGGAATTTTTTCTATTTTTAGAGCCAGGACTCCCATGAGGGTTATGCGTACACCGCACCAACAAAGAGAAGCACGCTTGCGTACGCAACTATCACAGGAAAATAATCCTAATAATGAAAATTGCCCACTAAAACAAAAAGATCCCGTACATGTATTCTGCCGTGTACGACCATTGCCTTCCGATGGTGATTTGTCATGTGTAAAGGTAAAAAATTCCACTACTATTGTTCTAACTTCACCGGAGCAGGCTTTAGGCAGTAAACAGGGTACTTGCAAAGAAACTCAATATATATTTAAACATGTTTTCGAATCGAATGCCACACAGCAAGATGTTTTCGCAGGAGTGGCACAACCCTTGGTGGAGAATTTAATAAGAGGCCGTAATAGTTTATTATTTACTTACGGTGTCACTGGCAGTGGTAAAACTTATACCATGACGGGCGATGTTAGACATCGTGGCATAATGCCCAGATGTTTGGATGTTTTATTTCGTACCATATCGGATTATCAGACTAAAAAATATATATTCAAACCGGATCGTTTAAATGGATTTGAAATACTGTCGGAAGCAGATGCTCTTTTAGAGCGGCAACAAGAAATGAATCAACGTTTTGCGGGTAGAGGTGCATTGAGACGTAAAGATTCTGATCCGGAAATAGCATCACAGGCCTCATGTGAAATGGCTCCTTTACAGGGCATCGAGGAGGATAATATGTATGCCGTATTCATAACCTATGTAGAAGTATACAATAATAGTGTATATGATTTACTGGAAGAGGGAGGCATTCAGAAGTAAGTGGAAGATTTGTGTATGAAAAATGTACACAGGATTTCTAAGTTTGTTTTTATATTTTCTAGAACTTTGCAAAGCAAAATTATTCGCGAAGATGCCAATCACAATATGTTTGTTCATGGTGTTACCGAAATAGAAATCAAATCTGTAGAGGAGGCCATAGAAGCCTTTCAAACAGGACAAAAACGTAAACGTATGGGCCATACAGTGCTAAATGCTGAATCTAGTCGTAGCCATTCCGTCTTTAATATACGTCTGGTACAAGCTCCCACAGATTGCCAAGGAGAAAATGTTGTACAAGATAAACGTACCATAACAGTGAGTCAATTGTCTCTGGTAGATTTGGCTGGCAGTGAAAGATCATCACGTACCAAAAACACTGGCATGCGTTTGAGGGAAGCGGGCAATATCAATAACTCACTAATGACACTACGTACTTGTTTGGAATACTTAAGGGAAAATCAACAAGTAACAAATGCTGCCTCGAAAAAAGTACCCTATCGTGATTCAAAAATAACACATTTATTTAAGAACTATTTCGATGGTGAGGGTCAGGTGTCTATGATAGTGTGTATTAACCCGCGGGCGGAGGATTATGATGAAAATACGGTAGGATTTAGTTGTGTATTGAGATTATTTTGATTTCATTTGTTTATGTTTTCTTTAGCAAGTTATGAAATTTGCCGAAATGACCCAAGAAGTGCAGATAGCACGCGCTGCTCCTATAAAAACAGATTTAGGTTTAACACCAGGACGTCGCAAGGCCAATAAACTATTCAAAATGGCTGTAAACAATCTCAATGATTTGGGTTATAGTGAAGCTAAAACATTAGATGTAGATGTGGGTTTGGTCTATACCTTAGGACCTAATTTCCCAGAATATAAACTAGATGGTCCAGAGGCAGAAAACACCATTGCAGATTTAATGCAATATCTAATGCAACGTATAGAAAAAAGAAAATTACTAAGCAGTGACTTGGAGACAAGATGTAAGTTTATTTTGCTTTTAATAGAAATTATAGAATTTATTAAATTTTCTCTTTTTTCCCCCTTCCTCCCAGTTGACAATTTCCGCTCACATTTAATGCAAATGGAAAAAGAAAATCTCTCCTTACGCACTGAATTAGCTTCTCTAAAAGCGGTTTACAAACAAGAACGTGATCGTTCTTATGCCTTGGAAAATAAAATTCGTGTTCATGAAAGTTCCATAGATGTTCTCAACAATAAATTGGGTAAT
Source organism: Lucilia cuprina (assembly GCF_022045245.1). Classification (NCBI taxonomy): domain Eukaryota; kingdom Metazoa; phylum Arthropoda; class Insecta; order Diptera; family Calliphoridae; genus Lucilia; species Lucilia cuprina. The sequence goes on along the minus strand of NC_060953.1, from coordinate 47,357,546 downwards.
CGTGAAAGACAAATAGATGAATTAACACGCAAACTGAGAGATCATCAAAATATGCTCAGTCGTAAGGAACAGGAAAAAGAAAATCAAAAGAAGAAATTTGATTCTAAACTGGCAGTAGAAGTGGAAAAACGTGATCGTTTACATGATTTAAAACATGCTAAATTACAAAATAAAATACGTAGCAAAGATGAAAAATTAAAATTATTATCGAATATAATACAATCCGATGATATGGCCATTAGAATACCCAGATCGAGAAGTTCCGAAAATCTATCGGTGGATAAGGAAATACCAATACAGGCAACTGAATCAATAAGAACTGCACCAACTGCTACCGCTACACCAAGAACAGAATTATATGGTGCAGCTAGAGTACCAAGGGTAAGTTTATGTGACATATACATATTTTTGGTGGGAAATTTTGTACACACAAACAATTTTTACCTGTTTTTTGGTGGGAAATAGTAGAAGTAAGGGAAAATACGTAAAACAAAGGCGACAGATAACAATTAAACTTATTTCTTTTGGTTTTTGTTTAATGATGAAAAAAGAAAATAGAAATGTTTGTTTTTTTAAACAAAGGACGATTATTTTAGACGGGATATCTCTTATTTTAAAGACAATTTATGATATTTTTCCAGTTTTAAACGAAAGTTTAAGATATTTTCTAGTTTTAATAAAATTTTACGATATTTTCCAGATTTAAAGTTAATTTACGATATTTTATAGTTTTAAAGAACTGCTTCTAAAGAAAATTACCGATATTTTCTGTTTTTAAATTTTACGAATTTTTTTGTTTTTTTTTTTTAATTTACGAAATTTTTGTTTTTAAAGAAAATTTGCCATACCTTATCGCCAATCATCGTTTCACGTGAAATGAAATCATCTTTAAAGGGAATTTAGGATTTTTGTATTGTTTCATAGAAATTTTACGATATTTTCTTGTTTCAAAAGAAATTTACGATATTTTCAGATTTTAACGACATTTTCTGGTTTTAAAAGAAAATTTGCAATACATTTCTAAACATATTGCTATTCTAAAAAACATTAACAATATTTTGTGATTTTAAAAGAAATTTACGATATTTTCAGTTTTAAAAGAAATTTACGATATTTTTTATCTTTTATAGACATTTACGATAAATTTTGGTTTTAAAAGAAATTTACGATATTTTTGGTTTCTAACGAAAATTTACGATATTTTTTAGTTTTAAAAAGATATTTACGATATTTTGAAATTTTTACAAAAAAAATACGATATTTTTTAGTTTGTGGGGGTACCACCTGTTTATTAAGGGTTAAGGACATTTTAAAAAGGAAATTTATTATGTTTTAAAGGTTATTTTCGATATTTTTGTTGTCTAAAGCACATTTACGATATTTTGTGATTTTAATTAAAATTTACGATATTTTCAGTTTTAAAAAAAATTTACGTTATTTGTTATCTTTTAAGGAAATTTACAATATATTTAGTTTTTAAAGAAATTTTTAGGAAATATTTTTAGTTTTAAAGGAAATTTACGATATTTTTGGCTTCTAAAGATAATAATTTGCAGTTTTAAAAGATATTTACGATATTTTGTAAATTTAAAATAGTAGTTTCTGGGGGTGCCACCTGGCTTTTAAGGGTTAAGGGCATTTTTAAAAGGAAATTTATTATATTTGTATTCTTTCAAAGGAAATTTACGATATTTTCTTGTTTTAAAAGAAATTTACGATATTTTCAGTTTTTAATGAATTTTTACGATATTTTCAGGTTTTAAATGAAAATTTGCAATATATTTGTTGTATCGTAAAAACATTTGCGATATTTTGTGGTTTAAAATGAAATTTACGATATTTTCAGTTTTAAAAGAAATTTACGATATTTTTTATCTCTTAAGGAAATAAGTTTTTAAAGAAATTTTTAGGAAATATTTTTAGTTTTAAAGGAAATTTAAGATATTTTTGGCTTCTAAAGAAAATTTACGATATTTTCTAATTTTAAAGCAAAAATGAGCTTTCTTTTTCTGCAGGTACTATCAAGCTATTAAGAGTTAAATACATTCACGGAGAATTTAGTTTTAAAGGAAATTTACGATATTTTATATTATAAAATAAATTTACGATATTTTCTAGTTTTAAAGTTGAGCAACACAATGAGCTGTCTTGTACTCCTTCTAGGGCTACCAAAAGGCTATTAAAAGGTTTCACGAAATATTTAGTTTTTAAAAAAATTTTAAAGATTTTTTGGTTTTAAAAAAAAGTTTACGATATGTTTGGCTTCTAAAGAAAATTAACAATATTTTTTGAGTTTTTAAATAAATTTACGATATTTTCTAGTTTTTAAGTAAACAAACGAAATGAGCTATCTTCTACTCCTTCTATGGGTACCACTAGGCTATTAAGGGTTAAGGACTTTCACAAAATATTTAGTTTTGAAAAAAAGTTTTAAGATATTTTTTGGTTTTAACAGAAATTTACGATATTTTTTTAAGTTTTAAAGGATATTTACAATAGTTTGTAACTTTAAAATAAATTTACGATATTTTCTAGTTTTAAAGCAGCGAAACGCAATGAGCTGTTTTCTACTCTTTCAGTTTTACGTTTGCTCACACATGTATAAAAAACAAAGAAAACCAGTCAGAGAACAAATTTTTTTCCTCTCTGCCTTTTGCTGTTCTAAAGCAGCGAAACGCAGTGAGCTCTCAAATGCGCTCTATTGTACTGTTTAATTTACGAGAACCAATGTTTACACATATATAAAAAACAAACACAACCAGTCAGAGAACAAATTTTTTACTCTTTGCCTTACACTGTTTTAATATAAATTTTCACATTTTCAGCTCTCCAGGTAAATAAGTAACAATATAACAATTTCAATTTTATTTCCTTTACAGGGTATGGCCGCTGCCAATAAACGTCATCGTCGTTCTCGATCGGCTGGAGAAAAATGGATAGAACATCGTGCCCCCAATCCTGTACCGCTTGGTACTATTCTACAACCCTATCTGAAAAATCGCAAATCTGTAACGAAATTACAAGAAATGAAAGATTTAACTGGACATAAAGCTAACAAATATATACTAGTATCACAAGATGCCGATACAGATGGTGATGTTGAAACTAAACTCTTCAAAGGTAATATTATACCAACATGTGGTGGAGGTGCACAAGTTGTATTCGATGATGTAGAGTGTTTAAAACAGAAATCTCCAGTACCCTCACCAAATCGTAAAAGGCCCAGTAATGGTGGTGTTTTAAGTAATATAGGTACTACCGTTTCAGCACTTTCCGCTATTACCAGTATTAATTCAGCAAATGATATAGCCTCCAGATGTAATGTAGGCATAGAGGGTCATACTGTTAAACGTACCAAAGTTTAGGTTGAAGAAAAAAAAAACCTTGATATTTTTTGACTTTATATTATTAATACGTGTCCAATTTGACTTGAAATTATCTCATTTATAATTATTATTATTATTATTAGTTTAGATTATTATTAATTGATTTCTTGCTAACTACAAAACGTATATGTATTTTTTTATTAGTATTTTTTTTTTACTTTTAATATTGTTATGGAATTATAATTCCCTTTGATAAAACATATTTTTTTATTTTTCTTTCTTTTTTTTTTACTTCTCCCCCAGTGTTCTTGAAAACTGGTTTCGTTTGCATAAAATTTTGAATTTAAAAACATATTTTAAATAATAATGAAATATTTTTTTCGTTCTTTTTAAAACGTTGCCCTCTCTTTATTTTGTTAGTTTCTTTATTTTTTTAGTTTTTTTTTTCTTTATTTTTTTGTAATTATATGGATGTAATCTTTATATTATTTATAAGATATCGCCCACAATTAACTATAAATATATATATATTTTTTTAAATTTGGTTATAAGACAAAATAAACATTAACGTATTAAAACCAAATTGATGATGATTTGTTTATAAAAAAGAGTATTAATTGAATTTTATATAGTTTCATAATACAATCGTAATTTGTTTTTTTTTTTAGTTTGGGATCAGGTTTAAATTTAGCTAATAATAAAAAAAAACAAAACTAAATTTAAATAAATATTTGATGAAATGTAAAATTGTTTTTTATTTATTCAAAAAAAATTTACAATCCCCAGCAAAAATTGTATTAGTTCCACAACTAGTTCTAGAACTCATGATTATAGCCCGAACTCGTTCTACTTTGGCTTTGAGACCAATGATTTTTGTTCGAAATTGTCACCTTCGGAACTGGTACTGAGGAAGCGTTATGGAGTCAACAATCGTTCTTTGGTACGGTTCCGGAACCAGTTCTTTAATCAATGATTTTTGTTCGAATTTGTTAACCTCGGAACTAGTTCTAGGGAAGGTTTACAGAACGTAAACATTTTAATTAAAAATAGTTCATTTTTTCAACGTTTTTTGTTCGAAATTATTAAAATTAAGTGTGTGTGTGTGTGTGTTGATCCATTGAACTAGTGTAGTATCAATGTATAACTAATGTCCAAGAATTAGTTCCTTGAAAACTCTTTAGAAGTATTTTAGAACGATAACAATGTTCCGAGGAACGGGTTCTAGTAGTAGTTGCGACATCACTACTTCCAAGGTTGTTATTTAAGAATCTGAAGTTGTTGTTGTTGTAGCAGCTGAAGTGGTTCTCTTTGCATTCGTTTAAGAACTAGTTGTTTTTAGAACAAGTTCTAAATTTTTTCCTGGGGAAAACTATACTAATTTAGATAAAAAGAAAATTTTATATGAAACTATATTTTCCAGTTTTAAAGAAAGATTACGATATTTTTCAGATATAGAAGATACTTAACGATATTGTAGTTAAAAAGTAACATTATATTTTTTATTTTTATCTTATTTCTGACCATTATTGCACCGTTGCTTAACTTTCGAGATTCTACTACGCAGATGATTGAATGTTGAGACGACAACAGCATCAAGAGATGTAACCGGTAGACCGTAGAACAAATTCATCAAATAACGCGAGAATTTGTTCTCACTTACAGAGAACATGCTGTCGAAAATCTGTTTGAACAATGAAGTAAAATTCAATGGTATCACTGGCATAAGATACCTTTCATTCATTACCATTAAACGCTGATTTCATTCATTCATTTATCCAACCCAGTCATAAGAGAACAACATACGACAGACTCACTCTAGATATATTAACGGATATGGTTCGTATACCTCTACTTTCATCCTGTATCATATGCATTTAACACCAACTCATTTCCAACGCTTAACTTATAGCGAAATATAGATTTCATCGTACGGGTTTTAAACACAGCTATTACGTGGATTCCAAAGCAACCACAACAAACTGACTATGGTTCGACCCCATAGTCCCGGTAAACTAGAAGAACTTGTAGCACCAATTTTTCATGGAATTGAAAACACACCAAGTTGTAGTCTTTTATCAAGGTAACATGCCCCGCCTAAATTAGGAACATAAAATTGTGTTGCTCTAGCAGTTCGGCAGTACATTTCACAACTACATATTTAATCTACTATTTGGGTTACCATTAGCCACCGACTGTAGCTATTTTAATATGTGTCTATCCTACTAGGATGTCAATCATCACCCTATAGATTACAAATAGACAAACATAATGTTTTAGTTTGTCTAGTGTCTACTCTTTCGCTTACTGTGCACTAAGTGTGCACTAAAGTGACGATCATCTTCACACTCGCTTACAAAGAACACATCCGTGACGAAAGACGAGTTATATATAGTTAAACAGCTGGTTAGACCTTAGTGGAAGTAGTTGTGAAGTTGTTGCTGTGGTTTACAGCTTTTGGCCGAAATGCAAATGCATGGAAAGGGTTCCCATGATACCCACCACATTTTCAACTCTTCAACCCACTATACTTCATTTAGCCCAGTGGATTTATGGAAAAACCCTACTGAAGTAATAGATCAGTCCATTATTTCACCTAGCCCCCATACATCTGAACCCCCGAATAGGGCTTGAAAACCTTGTAATCAAACTACAGGTCACAATTTTGGAGATAATTTAATGAAATTTGGCACATGATCTTTTATGGTACTGTAGACGAAGCCTATTGAAAATAGTTAACCTCGGTCCATTATTTCACCTAGACCCCATACAACTCAACTCGCCCAAGAGGGCTTTTAAGTTCATAATTATGTTTAATATGCTTATAACTCGATAAAAAGCTAAAAAAACCAAGTTCTATACAAGCATTGATGACCATCCTGAACTCTATAATTATAGGGCCTCATTTGACCGTAGCCCCTATAAAAAGCTCCCTTCAAAATTTGACTTAAATATCCACAGTTTTATTCAACAATATTTGTTATGAAAACTAAATCACATGTTAGCTTTTGTAACATGTGTATGGTATTATATGGTCAGCATTGCCGAATACGTTTGACAAATTTGTTATTCTGCATATCGATTCGACGCTCCATTGCGTAACTGAAGTCACAAACAAAATCAAAATGGTGGATAAAGGTTGTGGTGGGCGTTAACTCTTTCTCGTATATGGGACATCGGTGTCCAAAGATTTTTTTTTTAATTTTTCTCGATATTTTCAGTTTACAGCTACAATTAACGGATATTTCTATAGAAAATTTTTTAGAATTCAATGTCCAGTTGTAATTCAGGTCTTTTATTTCTTTCTTAAGGACGGTCAGGCTTGTGCTTGTTGCTGGGCTTTCGACAGAATTACTTCTCACCCCGCACTAATTTAATGCACTACTTGGTATAACTGTTCTAAGTTATGCGTTGTCTTCATTAAACGCGTGCTTTCGTTTTACCTCAGAGTGAGGTTATGTTTTTTATTGGTGGAGACCATAGAATACTCACGATATAACCTGGTGGAGACCATTTAAACTCAAATATAAACTGGTGGAGACCATTAAAACTCTGGAACTATTTTCTGGTGGAGACCATTAATACTTTTGATGAAATCAAGTCCGGATGCTCCAACTTCCTATATGAAGGTATAGGTCGGTTGGTGGGGTTTTCTCTGGACAAACGTGTGATAACCTGGCAATATGAGTGCTTGATGCACCGCCATCCTAATTAAACCCCCCCCCCCCAAAAAAAAAGAATTCAATGTCACTACATGCTAAAAAGGATAATATCCTGCGATATCCTTCAAAAACACTTTTTCCATTTTTTTATCTAAAATGATCAATATTTGTCAAAATAGAGTGTGTGATGAAGTCATATCCAAAAAAAAGTCCAGCGATTTAGTTTTGTGCGTGTAGGTGTTTAAGGTCCTTAATCCTTTTTTTTCTTAAAAAATTTTTTCTAAAAAATAAAAAACACTTTTATTTGTTTATTTTTTTTACAATTCCTGCAATTTTCTTTTATTTTATTATTTATTTGTTGTTTTTTAATATGTTGCTGTTGTTGTTCATTATTAATAACTATAATTGTTTGTTATTTTAAACATCATGTATAATTAATACGTTTTATTTAAAAAGAATTTAAAGCATAATAAATTTTAAATAAAGAGGAAATAATGTTTAAGAGCTTTAAGATTGATTTCAACTCCTTTTTTTAAAAAAAAAGAAAATTTAAAAAAAATTATACACAATTTTGAAAAAAAAGTGAAAATCATAGTTAAATATATAGTTTAAAGTATAGATTTTTATTTTGGATTTTTATTATGTATGTTTATTTTTAATTATTATTTTGTTTTAATAATATTTTTGTAATATATTAAAATATATATAGATTAGTTACTAATAAATCAGTCTATAATTAAAAATGTATTTGTTTTTTTATAATAATATATTGATTTATTATTTATGTTATAATAGTATGTATGGTAGATTTTGCGTTCTGTTTCGTTTTCTTTAATTTTATTATTAATACAACTTATTTTTATAATTAAATGTATTTTTTTTTAAGTTTTTGTGTGTTGGGCTGAGCTGCAAATTTTTTTACGGGAAGGGGTTTGATAAAGTTTATTATTTTATGTTAGACCATGGTTTTATATAGATTTAAACAGTTTTTTTCTCGTTTTTAGCTTTCTTACCACTGCAGCTTTTTTATTTCTTTTTTTTAGAAGTTGTAGAAATTTGAAGTTTTAATTTTATCTTACAATTAGTACATACTTCTTATTATGTTTGTACGCTTGTACTTTATTTAATGTTATGTTTATTGAATATATTTTTTTTTTTTAAATGAAAGCTATATTTATAAATGGTTTGTGGTCATTTGTTAATGGAAAGTTTTCTCTCTTTTCTAGAAACCGAAAACATTTAATTTATTTGTTAAAATTGTGTCCGTTTTGTTAGACCTGGTTCACACTGGGAATGTTTTGATTTTTGTGTGTGAGAGAACGAAATATCAACCATCTCTTTGTCTCACACACAAAATCAAAAAGTTTCTCAATAAAAGTTTCCCAGTGTGGACCAGCTCTTATTAAGATAAATTTTATATATTCACCCCTATTCTGCATTTCAATTACGTTTACGCATTCACTTACGCAACGATCGAAAAAAGGTATTCCAACAAAAAACGGAATCGTAAGAAAAAGAAGCAATTCCATTTCGTTTCAATGCTTAACGATTGTGTGTATTCTGCGTTTCGATCGTAGTTAGGTTTTTGTAAGTTGTTGTTTATGTGGCAGAGAGTCGAATCGAAATGTAGAATACCAAAGTTGCCAAACGGAGAAAATTTCGATTCAAATTGAAATGCAGAATAGGGGTCATTAAAATCCGTTAGAAGAGAATCGAACTTTTCTCCGCTTGCTTTTGGTACTGCATTCGAATAATGTCACTGCAGACGCTGAAATAACAATTAACTTTAAAGTAGTTACGATCGTAATGCAGAGCATATAAAAATAATCGTTAAATCATTGAAATAAAATAGAATTGCTTCTTCTTTTTCTTAAGATTCCGTATTTTGTCTTAATATCCCTTGCTAAACTGTTTGCAGAAATGTTATCGAAATGCAGTAAAGACGTGACTACGTACAAAAACATAGTTACGATCGTAATGCAAAGAATACACACAATCGTTAAGCATTGAAATAAAATGGAATTGCTTCTTCTTTTTCTTACGATTCCATATTTCGTTGGTATACCCGTTTTCAAACGTTACTTAACTGGTTGCGGAAACATAATCGAAACACAGAATATGTGTGACTACGTACAAAAACGTAGTTACGATCGTAATGCAGAGAACACACACACACAATCGTTAAGCATTGAAATAAAATGGAATTGCTTCTTCTTCTTTTTCTTAAGATTCCATCTTTTTTGTTAGAGTATCGAAATATGCTATGAAAAGTGTTATATGCTTTTCTAAAGGACCTTTAGAAAAGCATAGGTGTTATATGAAAAATATTCACTTAAGATTGAACGAAAAAAGATATGCCAATTAAAATATTCTTTAAGAGAAATGTTTTGGCATATATGTGGATATATGTCAAAATATGCTCTTAAGAGTTTAATATGCAATATTCTAAAATATGCTCTTAAGAGTGTAATATGCAAAAGTGTACGCTCAAGGGTCAAATATGAGTTTTTTTGTTAAACTCATCAGATGAGTCGTAATAGAATATGTACTCCCGTATTCTGTTACGAAACGGTGCAAGTTTTTAGTGTTCTATTAAAAGCAATACCTCTTTTCGATCGTACAGAATAGAAGTGAATAACCTATTGTGTGCTTCTTTTTAGGAAAAAAATTGTTCACTGATTACATTATTTTTCGAAGTTCAGAAACTCAGTTTCCACAGTTTCAGAGTGGAGAGTTTTTGCAATCAGTGTTAGGCAGGAATGATATTTCCGATATTGAACCCTATTTGGTTGAGGTTTTGCTATTTTTTGTTCTGGAATGATTGTGAGAACGTAATAGCAATGCAGAATAGGGGTTTAACACTCTGGGACTGACAGACTCCAAAAAATCAGAAAAAAATGATTTTTTTTATTTTGTATCTTGTCAATAAACACAGTTTAACATGCATTGTCGAAATCAAAAGAATAGTATAATAACAACCTAGAACCTTTAACTATAAACAGAAATAGTTTAAGTTGCTTTCAAAAACAGATCTTTGAAAATATAAGCTTCAAAAATGGTGTTTAGCAGACACGATCGGGCCTTGTGAGCACTCCAGTGGTGATAGTATCCCCGATCTCAGGACTTACACAATCTCTCATATTCTGCTTCAATTTGATTTCAATTGAAAAGAGGTTATTCCAATTCAGAGAACTCTAAAAACTTCGATCGTGTTCGTAAAAGAATGCGGGAACGCAACAGACAAATTTTGACTAAAAAAAAACTAATTTGACTCTTGAGCGTATACTTTTGAATATTAAACTCTTAAGAGCATATTTTGACATATATCTACAACTTTTTATGAAAAACAGACTATAAACATATGCATATCTTGATTACACTTTATATATAGGTAAAGTCTAATAAAAAAGTAAAATGAAATTCCATTCGTATAACTGAAGAGTTATTGTGTTTACACGATTGGTATAAAACAATAACAAATTAAGATGAAAACAGCAGTTTTACTTTTGTGTTTACATAAAAATACATCCCAGTTCGAATGCGACTTGCTTTTTTTTTAATCTTTTCAAGAGCCATAAGACTGTCAAATTTTCCACCCACGGTTTACTTAACAAGATACCAGCACTTGAGAGCCACCGCGCAATTATCAAATTTGTTTATATGAAGTTTAACAAACGTGCAGTTTAAGCCTGTATTCAAGTTTGTGTATAAAAATTGTAAACAATGATCAGCTGGGCTAGTGATGTCACCTTATATTCAGTACACCATGTTTCTACCCATATTTTCTCTTAATGTGTTATGGTTTCATAAAATATTGCGATCCCATCCGTTCTTTTCAACACAATCACCCATATTCTGCATTTCGATTACGTTTACGTATTCAGTTACGCAACGATCGAAAAAAGGTATTTCAACAAAAATCTGAATTGTAAGAAAAAGAAGAAGCAATCTCATTTCGCTTCAATGCTTTACGAATTGTGTATTCTGCGTTACGATCGTTCCTACGTTTTTGTAAGTTGTTGTTTATGTGGCGGAGAGTCGAATAGAAATGCAGAATACCAAAGTTGAAAAACGGAGAAAAATTCGATTCGAATTCAAATGCAAAATAGGGGCCAATATTTTGACAGATCATATTACTTGTGTGTTATTGTGAAGGCGGTTTATGCGCGCCTTAAAAAGGTCTTAATATAAATATTTAATTAACACTTTTGAGAGCATATTTTGGCATTTTTTCACAACATGGTTTTAAAAGCTTGTTTAACCCTTAAAAAGCTTATTTGAAACATTCGATCTTGATGCATATTTTTGCATATTATACTTTTAAGAGCATATTTCCACAAAACCTTTTTATGAATCTTAGCTTAAACCATTAATATCACACTTTAAACCAATTTGTTTCTTTAAAAAGCTTATTTTGCATATAACACTTTTAAGAGCATATTTTGGCATATTTTCACAAGATCTTTTTATGGGGCATATTTATAACTTTTAAAAGCATATTTTACAACAAACGATATTTCTTTCAACAGCTTATTATGGGTCTTATAAGCATATTTGACTTTCAAAAGGCATATTTAAACATATTTCTATAAAAAAAAAACATTTCATCTTTTTCATATTTAGCTGCAAAGAAAAAATATGTTTAAATAAAGAAAATCTTCGAATAAGTTTAAGTTAATTTACAAATATTGTAATAAAATAATAAATTTATTAAAAAAATATATATATTTATATGAGTCTAATTTTGTGCAAATTTTACTTGCATACCAAAGCGTCATTTATAAAGTCTTAATAAAAAAAACGAAATTATGTTTTCTTTTTAATCTTAAACTACAAAACGGACACAAAGTTCTTCTCTTACTTTCGGTGGCTAATGGTTTAAAACATATTCAACCAATTGTTTTAATTATTAATATTATTGTGGTTGGTATGTTTATATAATAATAAAAATAATGATAACATAATATTGGTAAGTAAGTTTGTTGGTTGTTAAGAATGGAATTATTTGTTTTTTTGTTTTTATTTAGTATTAGAACTTAAATTTAAAAAATATGTTTTATTATTATTTTTTGTAATTTTTTTTCTTTGTTTTTAACTTCTATATTATATTTATATATATATGTGTACAATATTGTTTACTGGCAATATTTGGGGCAGATTTATTTTTTTATATATATATTTTATTATTTAATATTTTCTAAATATATCTTATAAATTGAGGAGGACGCCTTCTTAAGAGGTGTTTTCTGTATTATGTGATTTATAGTAAAAAATGTACTTTGTCTGTTTGAGTGTAAGTAAAGAGGGAGACAGAGAGAGAGGGTTTACTTTTGTTGTTGTTATTTTGTTTAGGGAAAGGTGTTTTCTTTCTTTTAGGAGAAATTTTTAAAGGAAGAGCTTAAAATACTTGAAACAAGAAACTTGTTTTGTTAAGGGGTTTTAAGGGGTGGGGGGATGAATAAGTAATAATTTTAACTAATAGAGATTTTTAAAACAAATTATATGATTTAAAATAACAAAAAAACAAATTCTTCTATATAAAAACAAAACGTTAACTGTGTTGTTTGTTTTGGACATTTGGAAGCGTTAATTGATTTAATTGATTAAACAAAAACATTTAAAGAGAAAACAAACAAAATTTCAATTGTTTTATGTATATAAAAAAAACAAGACAATATATGTAACAGAAAAAAAATTAATAAAAGATTGCAAAGAGGGGCGTCTAAAACAAAGTAATTTTGTTGTTGTTGTTATGATGATTTCTTAGCAATTATTATTTTAATTAAATTTTGTTAATAAATCATTAAATTAAATTAATTAATTATATATATAATAATAATAATAAAAAACATAAACATAAAGCTAAAATTTGCCGGTTTGTTTTGTAATAACAAACAAAATTGTAATAAATTTTGTTTTCAATAAACAAAATTATCAATATCAGTACTGTTTTGCAAAATCATAATAAAACAAAAGCTAAAAAACTAACGTTTCAATTATAATAATTAAAAAAAAAAACGAACTAATAAACAAGTAATGTTTCAGGGCAAAAGTTTTAGTTTAGAAAATTAAACTAAATTTTTCTGAAATGACAAATACTTTAACAGAAAGTTATTGCAAAACTTTCCATTTGTTTAAGGTATTTGTGTTATCTTTATAAAGGTCGTGGGGGGAGGCTTTCTTCGTTTTTTTTTTTTTTTTGTAATTGGAAAACACTATGCGCATTATTAGTTAAGTTTAGCCTTTGTATTATGATTTCTTTTGTAAAGCTTATAAAGCCTTTTTGTTTTGCATTCATTTTGCTATTACAACTGTTTGGAATTAAAGTTGTATATGTATGTTATAATTACTTGTGTTTTTTTTTTTTTTTTGTTTTTCTCAGCTTAGGCATAGATAAAAACTTGGCGTCTTTTAAAGAAATATTTATAAACATAATAACGTACTAAAATCAATTTGGAGATAAGATTTTCCTTGATTATTGTTACTAAATAATTTGCTTTTATTTCCTATGAACATTTAACACAAGCGCCTTCAACATCAAAGTCAAGTACCATTAGTTTGGTCTCTTCGGTACCGTTGCGTGATCCAACTGCGCAGATTAATTTTGTATCGTTGGCTCTGGAAGAAGGAAAAAAAAAGATTTATTTAGTTGAAACAAACATCTAAGAAATAGATACTTCTCTATCTCTCCATCTATTTATCAAACTATCTATCTATCTATCTATCTATCTATCTATCTATCTATCTATCTATCTATCTATCTATCTATCTATCTATCTATCTATCTATCTATCTATCTAGTTCTATCTATCTATCTATCTATCTATCTATCTATCTATCTATCTATCTATCTATCTATCTATCTATCTATCTATCTATCTATCTATCTATCTATCTATCTATCTATCTAGTTCTATCTGTTTGTCTCTCCATCTATTTATTTGTCTCTTTATCTATCTTTTTGTCTCACGTCAATCTATCTGTCTCTCCATCTATCTATTTATCTCTCCATTTATCTATTTGTCTCTCCATCTATCTATTTGTCTCTCCATTTATCTATTTGTTTCTCCATCTATCTGTCTCTCGATCTATTTAACTCTTCATCTATCTTTTTGTCTCTACATTTATCTATCTGTCTCTCCATCTATCTATTTGTCTCTCAATCTATCTGTTTGTCTCTCCATCTATCTATTTGTCTCTCAATCTATCTGTTTGTCTCTTCATCTATCTATTTGTCTCTCAATCTATCTGTTTGTCTCTCCATCTATCTATTTGTCTCTCAATCTATCTGTTTGTCTCTCCATCTATCTATTTGTCTCTCAATCTATCTGTTTGTCTCTCCGTCTATCTATTTATCTCTTTATCCATCTTTTTGTCTCTCGTCAATCTATCTATCTGTCTCTCCATCTATCTATTTATCTATCCATTTATCTATTTGTCTCTCCATCTATCTATTTGTCTCTCCGTATATCTATTTGTTTATCCGTCTATCTTTTTGACTCTCGTTAATCTATCTGTCTCTCAATCTATCTGTTTGTCTCTCCATCTATCTATTTATCTATCTTTTTGTCTCTCGTCAATCTATATGTCTCTGAATCTATCTATCTGTCTCTCCATCTATCTAGTTATCTCTCCATTTATCCATTTGTCTCTCCATCTATCTATTTGTCTCTCCACCTATCTGTCTCTCCTTGTCCCAAATAAAGAAAAACTTACCTTATACGCCAAACAACACCTCCCGAACCACCCGAATCTAATGAAACTAAATTGCGTATAAATTCACCAGTCTTAACATCCCATAATTTCACGGTGCCATCATCCGAACTTGTGACAACAAAGCGGGAATTAAATTGCAAACATGTAACAGCCGATTGGTGCTTATTGGAGCCTAAAGAGAAAAACACAAAGAATGACAAACAAAAAAATTAAGAAACAACATTCCTTTAAACAAGAACAAAAAAAAAAAAAAAACCGGCAACTTACCTGACAAGGTTTGTAAACATTGTCCCGTGGTAATATCCCAAACTTTAACCGTAGAATCAGCATTACCAGAAACTAAAATATTTTCACGTAATTCCATGCCAGAAGTTAAACTTTGATGGCCCATTAATGTATGTTTACAATTGCCGGTTTCAACATCCCAAACTCTAATTGAGGTGTCCAAAGAACCGCTAACCACATGAATGCCATCAAACTGGAAAAAATATTAAAAAAATAATTAGATTTCATTTTTAAATTAGAAAGAAAGAAAAACTTACTTGCAGTGAATAAACTCTATTAGTATGACCTTGTAGAGTGTGTAGACATTCTGGTCGTTCTGGATGCCAAATTTTAACCATATAATCATAAGCTCCTGATACAATTAATTTACCATCGTATTGCACACAACGTACGGCCGCTAAATGACCAACTAAAACCCTTAAACAAGTACCCTGTTCAATATCCCAAACACGCAAAGTAGCATCACGAGAACCACTAACAACTCTGTAAAAACAACAAAAAAGTGATTAATCTATAAAGGAAATATCAAAAAAGTCTTTCAACAACTTACTTGTTGCCATGTAGATGCATACAACGCACGGTGGAGGTATGACCCAAAAGTGTATGTACACATTGGCCCGTTTCCATGTCCCAAACTTTGAGAGTACGATCCGTACTACCTGAGATTATGATATTGCCCGACATTTGAGAAGACCAAACGCCGCCTGTATGACCCACCAAAGTGCGTAAACACTGAAATTTTTAAATTAAAATTGATTAATACTGAACATATTATTTAAATAATAAATAAAAAACTCACCCTTCCCGTAACCGCTGACCACACCTTCAATGTATTATCATCCGAACCAGAGACAATACGATTTCCGGAAAATTGCAAACATGTTATCACATGTTCATCGTGTCCTTTCAGTACTTTTGGTTGGCGTATAGGTCGTGAACGCCAATTCATTTCGATTATATGTTGACGCATATATGCCGCCTTCCAAGGCGACGCTATCGGTGGCATGTTACCGGCTCTACCACGTTTTGGACGATCCGTTCGCGGTTCAGTCAATATTTGAGCCTGGCGACATTTCTCCTTCCACAACAGGTTGTCATCGCACAAGAAACGCCAACTGCGACAGGTTTGCGCGGCTCGCAACAGATCCTTAGGATCCAAATAGGAAAGTACTTGCAATGCCAACTCTCGAGGTAGTAAAGAAATAAAGTCTCGTTGAAATTGTGGTTCAATCACTTTCATCATATGACGGACTTGTGTGGGTTCACAATGTTCGATCAGACGATCGACAGCCAAGAGACGTTCTGCATGAGACCAGCGTTGGAATTGTGAAAGCCATTGCTGCAACTCTGGTGGCGGATTATCTCTTGTGGGTATAAGGGAACGTGGTGTGCGTCTGCCCAAAGGTGAACCGGTGGAGGAGGTGGCCAATAATTGTGAAGGTGTGGTAATATGAACCAATGCTCCCGCATTAACTTGCGACGAACGAGGTGTTGAAGTGAAATCATAAGCTACACGCTTACGACTGTTACTTTCTAGACTTGCACCCGTACCTCCACTACCCGTTATTGTGGCTGAGTTGTAGTCATGTTCCATTAGACGTGTATCGGTGTATTTGCGTTTCCGGGTTCCTACACATTCAGGCGAGGCTGCTACATCTTCTGATATGGAAAGGTTATGCATTATATTGTAAGATAAATCGGCGCCACCATCTTTGCCATAAACATGTCCACTGTCCAGTTCATCAACATCATTTAAATCACTTATGCTACCGCCATGGCTGCTGCCATCACTCATTGAATTCTGATGACACGTACAAATCTCTTCGATATCTGAATTGTTTTCCTCACAATCATTCCACGAAGTATTTTGATGGTTGAAAGTAAAATTATTATCCAAATGTTCGTTGAGCATTCTAAAGCCATCCATTAGGTTTTGCGAGATTTCGGAACGTCGATGATTGGCGCTGCCGCTACGGCTGGGTAAAGCGGCAGCAGACAAACAAATATCGTTACCGGCATTTGCGGAAACTGCTCCACCAGCAATGGCATTCGAACGGGACAAATAGCGTTCACTAGTTTGAGCACTTGCATTAACTTGTCTTTGGGATCTGGGTGGAGGAGCATATTGGCATCTGGCCGATGATGTTGAGGGTTGTACATCGTCGTCATGTGCTTCATTGGAGGAAGATGAATTACTGTTATGATTAGAATTATTGACAATAGGTTGTATGGCGCTAGTGCGACTACAGCCACTTTCGAGCACACAAGATGGAGCAGCTGTGGATGATGTAGAGGATGAAGAGTTTGATGCTGATGAAGAAGTTGATGATGCTGCGGCGACTGTTGAGTGTTTATTATATACTTTCTGCTCCTGTGTTAATACTTCTGGACGTTTATTCAACGTCGAACTAGTTGAAGATGGTCGTGATGTAAGACTATCATTTGAATTGGAATTTGAATAAATTTCGGAATTGTGTGAAGAGGCGGCTTCCACAATAACGCTGGTAGAATTTGCTGTTATGGCTGATGCGGATGCTATTACAGGTGTTAATGATGAGGACGAGGCAGATGATGTCGATGATAATGAGGATGAGTTAGCGGAAAGGTTTAAAGATTTTGGTATTTGTTGTTCAGTACTGCTGCGTTGTGATGTTTTTGTAGTAAGTTCCTGCGCTTGTTGCTGTTGCGATTGCGTTTGTTGCTGTTGTTGATTATGACTTAGAGTGTTGCACAAATTCATTTTGGCAGTTGATTTGGTTAGACGTACCATTAGTTTACGACTACTTGTGGGTGTTGCTGACAAATCTTTATAGGTACATTTACTATCAGAAGAAAATCCTCTGGAATGGCTACTAGACGGTTGCTCCTCTCCATTATTTGCATTATTGCTATTGTTTTTCTGCTGCTGCTGCTGTTGTTGAGATTTAACCAAACCCAAGTCAAGCACGTTGTTTTTAATCAGCGAACTTGATTTTAAAATAATACCTCCCGTTAGACGTTGTTCATGTTCAAAGTCACGACGTTCAACTAAATCCATTGACTGTATATCCGATAGTGAGGGCATTATGTTCGATGATAAATTCGATGCGCTTGAAGAGGAGGATGTAGGCAAATCCTGAGAATTTATATTGTTATTTGTATTGCCGTGATTCAAGTTCATCTTTTTCAAACGTGATGACATACGTTCATGAGCCTGTGTCTCGGGACAGGGTTGAGATTCGGTTAAATCGTAGATCATATCATTGGACTCTTGCATAAGTTTACTACTTGCCGCCGTTGAAGAAGTGGGAGTTTCATTTGTATTTGCTGAATTTTTAGAAAATTCATCACTTAAACGTTTTGGCTTCATATTGTTGTCGTTGGCAAATTCGTTGAGGGACGTTGACTTCGAGGAGTTTGTAATTTGCGAATGATGTAGATGATGGTGATGATGATGTTGTTGTTCTTCTACAACAGGAGTTTCTAAGAAGATCATGGCTCCATTGGTACTCATAATAACACCATTAGTTTGGTTTTGTGTTGTAGAAGAGTCCTGTGTTGAGGTGGTGGTATTTTGTGTTGAACGTTGGGAAGATTGATTTGTGATATTCATATCAAATTCTTCCTCATCATCTTCTGCTTCTTCATCATCTTCATCTTCCTCGATATGCAGATTGTCATCGATATTTATTAAGTTGCCCTCAATTACCTCTTCAACATCGTCATCATCTTCAGCTTCATTTACAACATCATCTTCCTCATCAACGTCGTCATCTTCATCATCTTCCTCCTCATCATCATCATCGTTAATGACATAAATCTCTGATGGATTGAAATATCCATTATTACTTGCTGCCGATTCAGTGGAGGCATCGGAAACCTTTATTATTTGTATGGCATCTGTGGAGGAACTATCATCCACTACCGCCACCGGTTCTGAGGTTACATCATCATTTGTCGTTGGCAATAGATTCGAGGAACTTATCTCGTATGCTTCCAATACTCCCGATGTTGTTGTCTCATCATCTTCGTCCAAGACTTCGGCAAAATCATGTTGTGAATTTGTTTCAAATTCTTCTTGTAGCAGAGACATGGAACTACGACTTGTGGTGGCCTTATCAAAATCTTCTTTATCTACCGAAGAGTTTAAAGAGATTTGATCTGTACTGCTGCGACTGCCGTTTGATGTGGACGATAATGTTGACGATGTTGAAGATGACGAGGACGATGTTATAAAAAATTGTGTCTTGTTGGAACAATTATCACTTGGCGTTATAGTTGTTGTTATATTTGAAGAAGTTTTAGTTAGATTTAATGCAACTGTTTCAAATTGATCGATACATTTTTCTTCCATAATATACCTTAAAGGAATTTAAGGTTATTTTTTGTATTTCTTCGGCGTTTTCACTCGTATTCTGTGAGTTGTGTAAATGTAATATTACGTTTTATAGTTAATGCAACTTTTATTTTGGTGGTTTCAAGTTCTGAAAAGAAAGAGGAAAAAATAGATACATTTTAGTTTACTTATTTTATTGCTAGGAAAAGAATAGAGTTTAGATTGAAACCAGTTCTTCTATAGTTCTAGTTCAGTTCTAGGTCATTTCTAGTTCAGTTTTAGTTCAGTTCTAGTTCAGTTCTAGTTCAGTTTTAGTTCAAATCTAGTTCAGTTCTAGTTCAGTTCCAGTTCAGTTCTAGTTCAGTTCCAGTTCAGTTCTAGTTTAGTTCTAGTTCAGTTCTAGTTCAGTTCTAGTTCAGTTCTAGTTCAGTTCTAGTTCAGTTCTAGTTCAGTTCTAGTTCAGTTCTAGTTCAGTTCTAGTTCAGTTCTAGTTCAGTTCTAGTTCAGTTCTAGTTCAGTTCTAGTTCAGTTCTAGTTCAGTTCTAGTTCAGTTCTAGTTCAGTTCAAGTTCAGTTCCAGTTCAGTTCTAGTTCAAATCTAGTTCAGTTCTAGTTCAGTTCTAGTTAAGTTCTAGTTCAGTTCCAGTTCAGTTCCAGTTCAGTTCCAATTCAGTTCCAGTTCAATTCTAGCTTGGTTGAGTTCCATTCTAGTTCAGATCTAATTTTGGTGATACTGCTGTTGTTAAGTTGAGAATCTTTATACGTTTGGCAATCGGGTTATTCGCAGCTCCAAGTGTTGTGAAAAGATGCTGACAATTGACTTGAAGATTATGTTCTTAAGCTAATATTTCTGGTTATTTAGAAAAAATGAGAATCAAAGATGATTATGTATATAGACTCGTTATTTAGATATTCATATTTTGTAAATTAAAACAGTCACTGTCTGTTTCACGATGTCGAAAAAAGGTGATTGAATAAATTTGTCAAAAAAAATTTTAAACATTTTTGTTAATTTCCATTTACTTTTATTTCAACTTTTTTAGAAATTAGAATTATTCACACTTTCCGAATTTTAGTAAAAATAAAACCTTTTAGGTATTCCAGGTATTAAACAAAAAGCAAAAATTTTATCACAAAAAAATCTTTTTACAATTTAAACCAGCTCACAATTATTTAAAGCACGTTAATGATTTTGTTGCAAAAAAATAATTTTTCACAAGTAAACAATTTATAAATTCCAATATATTGTGTGTGATTTTTTATTTAACAATGTATTATGTTAGCAGACGTCATAATGCAACTGCAACCAAAGGTTAAATGGCCAATTTGCAGAATGAAAATCGAAACACAAAAAAAGAACTTCAAAACACCTGTTTCTTTTGTTACCATCGATACTCTACTTTTTTTCATATTATTTTTTTTTCTTGTATTACACATGTTGTAAATATTAAGAACAATTTAAGTAATTATACACTTTCTGAGTTCTTTAGAAATCAATTTTATTTATTAAATATACTTTAATGCAAAAACTAGAGGAAAAAAAACTAAATTACCACAAATTAATCAACATTCAATTAAAGTAATATTAATTTATCATAATTACAAATTTAAACTTATGAAAAATTTAAAAAAAAAAAAATAACTGGAGAATAAAAAAGTAATCCTTCTCTTCGTTTACAAAACAGAACGCAACTAAAATACACGATTATACTCAAAACTACTCATCACTCTACTACCTACTCGTCGTAGTACAAATCCACAATACACAACTGCCAACCAACATTCCGCAATGAATTAATACCGACTGACTGACTGACGGAGAGAGAGAGAATAGGAAAATAAAAATAAAGTGTATAAACGGAACGGACAAAAAATGGCAAAATTCCCATAGTGGTGGAGTATTTGTGAACAAAAAACTAAAATAAAAATAAGATGAAATAAAATTAAAACAGACAACAACAGCAACTAAAACGAAATGGAAACAAATGGATGTTGTTAATAATGATGATGCTATTACAACAACAATATTAAATACTACAACAAATGTCAGTACCACAGAGATGTATGGATATGCATTGTTTTTAGGTTTAAGTACTATCTGCGATTTACATTTTTTAGTACCTGATATGTTTGCAAACATGCTTGGAATTATTATTGTTCTTTTGAAAACTTAGTTCAAGTGATTTGATATCCTATATAATCATACAATTTCTACTGTCAAGGGATTTCTGTACTTAAATATTTGCTCTACTTAATTGCCAAAAATAGTACTAACTAGTGATTACTTAAATTTGCGATCTTGTCATAATCTTTGAGCTTGTATAAAATTGGATTAGAATACATATTTGATTTGACGAAGATATTTATCATTTCAGTTCTCAAAGATATTTGAGTTTTAAGTTTGTTTTAGTTTAATTCTAGATCAGATCTAGGTCAGTTCTAGTTCAGCTCTACTTTTGTTCTAGTTTAGTTCCCGTTCAGTTCTTGCTCAGTTCTTATTCAGTTCAAGTTCAGTTCATGTTCAGTTCTATACCAGATCTAGTTTAGTTCTAGATCAGATCTAGTTTAGTTCAGTTATATTCCAGTTCTAGTTCAGTTGTAGTTCAGTTGTAGTTCTAGTTCAGTTCTAGTTCAGTTCTAGTTCAGTTCTAGTTCAGTTCTAGTTCAATTCTAGTTCTAGTTCAGTTCTAGTTCTAGTTCAGTTCTAGTTCAATTCTAGTTCAGTTCTAGTTCAATTCTAGTTCTAGTTCAGTTCTAGTTCAATTCTATTTCAGTTGTAGTTCAGTTATAATTCAGTTGTAGTTCAGTTGTAATTCAGTTGTAGTTCAGTTGTAGTTCAGTTCTAGTACAGTTCTAGTTCAGTTCTTGTTCAGTTCTTGTTCAGTTCTTGTTTAGTTCTTGTTCAGATCTTCAGCTCTTGTTCAGTTCTTGTTTAGTTCTTGTTCAGTTCTTGTTCAGTTCTTGTTCAGTTCTAGTTTAGATCTAGTTCAATTCTAGTTCAGATTCAGTTGAGTTCTATTTCAGTTCTAGTTTAGTTCTAGTTCAGTTAAAGTTGAGTTCTAGTTCAGTTCTAATTGAGTTCTAGTTCTGTTTTAGTTCTGTTCTAGTTTTGTTCTAGTTCTAGTTCTGTGCTAGTTCAGTTCTAGTTCATTTCTAGTTCATTTTTAGTTCAGTTCTTGTTCAGTTCTAGTTTAGTTCTAGTTTAGTTCTAGTTCAGTTCTAGTTCAGTTCTAGTTCAGTTCTAGTTCAGTTCTAGTTCAGTTCTAGTTCAGTTCTAGTTCAGTTCTAGTTCAGTTCTAGTTCAGTTCTAGTTCAGTTCTAGTTCAGTTCTAGTTCAGTTCTAGTTCAGTTCTAGTTCAGTTCTAGTTCAGTTCTAGTTCAGTTCTAGTTCAGTTCTAGTTCAGTTCTAGTTCAGTTCTAGTTCAGTTCTAGTTCAGTTCTAGTTCAGTTCTAGTTCAGTTCTAGTTCAGTTCTAGTTCTAGTTCTGTTCTAGTTCTTTTCTAGTACAGTTCTAGTTCTGTTCTAGTTCAGTTCTAGTTCAGTTCTAGTTTTGATATTGCTAAATAATTAGAGACTCCTCAAAAAAGGTACCTTATTTCATCGAACAACACATTTTAGTACCAACATCCAGAAACTTCGCATCCCTCCTAACAGAAAATAAACAGCAGAAACCCAAAAAAAACTACAAATATTTGTTTGCTCTTCCACGAGATACAACAAAGTAGTAGTTGTAGTAGTAGTAAGAAACTAAGAAAGATCACAGTCACAAGGCGGCAGTTGTTATTCTCACGTAGAAGTGGCAGTAAAATAAAAATCCAGATATAATAAAAACAAAACGAAAAATAAGCAAATAAAACGATGGGAAAATACACATACATCCAAGAATAGAAAACACCAACTGATGTACACATGGAACCGAAGAGTAAAAGATGGTGAGCAAAAAAAGCAACTACAATAACAGACAGATATACAGAAAGTGTGTGTGTAACAACAACAAATTATATTTTTTGTTTGGTCCTAGTTGCTGAGTTATTAAGAAAACAACCCGCAAGGCAGGCTGGCTGACAAACTGAACGTCCAACGAAGTAAGTAACCAACCAACCAACCCAACCAGCCATCAATGAAGGAAATATTTTTTAAATGCAAACAATAACAACAACAAAAACAACAAAAATTCACAAGTGAAGCATCAGCAGCAGATAAAGTAAAGAAGATTTCTTCGGTTTTAAAAGCAGATTTCAAAATAAACAATTTTTTTCGTATCATCAAAAGAATATTTTTTGTATTAGAGGTCAATGAAAGAGGAGGAGGATAGAGATTCTTTTTGTGTTTTTTTTTTAAATTACCTTGCAAAATATTTAAAGTCAAAAATGGCTATCTATGTTCGTAGTATATCTGTAGTAAAGATTGTTGAAATGTTTGCAGGAGAGTTAGAATATTGGGATTATATAAAGTATATACAGCACAGGTAGTAAAAACGTAGAAAAGATTAGCAAATATTTAAACGGGATACTAATTTGTTAAAGTGTATTTAGGGGGTGAGTAGATATACTAAGGTGATATTTTAATAATTTTTAAGGAAATACCAAAGAAACAGTTTAATGTTAAGAATTTGAAGATTTCTTGTTTTAAGAATTCACTTTTTGTAGTAAAATGTCCTTGTAGACATTGCAGATTTTACTTTTGTTTATATTAAAGCAAATTTCTAAAAATTAAAAACTTTGCAAATAATGTTTGTCTTGTAAATATACATGATTGTGTATTAATGTTGTTTTAAGAATTCACTCTTTATAGTAAAACACCCTTGTAGACATTGCAGACTCTATAGTATAGTATAGTATAGTATAGTATAGTATAGTATAGTATAGTATAGTATAGTATAGTATAGTATAGTATAGTATAGTATAGTATAGTATAGTATAGTATAGTATAGTATAGTATAGTATAGTATAGTATAGTATAGTATAGTATAGTATAGTATAGTATAGTATAGTATAGTATAGTATAGTATAGTATAGTATAGTATAGTATAGTATAGTATAGTATAATATAGTATAGTATAGTATAGTATAGTATAGTATAGTATAGTATAGTATAGTAGTAAAACACCCTTGTAGACATTGCAGACTCTATAGTTTGTTAAATAAAAATTTAGAAATTAAACTTTTGTTATTTGTATTAAAGTAAATTTCTAAAAATTCAAGGCTTTGCCAATATGTTTGTCTTGTAAATATACAAGATTGAATACTAATGTCGTCTTTTATTTCTATTTGCCAGACCACACTAACAATACATTTATTGAGTAAATGTATGGAAATTTGCAAAAGTTAAAGATCATTGCAGATGAGTGTTGTAAATATGCAAATTAAAAATTTGCCACCCTTGCAAATGTAATAATTTGAAACTTAAATAAGGGCATTAACATAGTAATTTAAATAAAATTTATTTAGTTTGTAAAATTTTTATTAAAAACATTTATTTATATTTGCAATACCAAAAATACATTGCAAACTACTATTGCATATATGCAAGATTTATAGAAAATAATAGTTTTGAAGTGTTTAAACTTTTTGTTCATTTGAAGTTAAAATAAAAACTGAATTTCTATCTTGAGTTAAAATTTACAAAAAACATTGCAAACCTGTGTTGCAAATAAGCAAGGTGTATAGAATATTTTAGTTTTAAAGACAGAAATAACTACTGTTGATTACTTTTTAATTAAATTTTTTAGAAAATTTGCTTCTCTTGCAAATATCACATGATTTCATAGTAAATGTAAGTATTTCCTCTAGAATACTTTAGTTTGCACTCAAAATAGATAAAACTACTATTAACTGCATCTATTTGTATTTACAAGACCAAAAATCATTGAAAATCAGTATTGCAAATATGCAAGCTCTAAACAAGATGATATTTTTAAAATGAAAAAACCTTAACATTCAATTTAAGTTAAAATTAAAATAGGCTTCAGTTTAGTTAAAATTTATAGACAATTTGCTACTCTTGCAAATGTAATTACCCTTGCAAAGGTAAAGATTCTAACAAAAATGCTTTACTTTGCAGGACCAAGTCTATAATTTAATTGTCTTTAAAGAAACGCCTTAAATTTTTATGGATTGCAACGGATACAAAAACCCCCTACAAATTTCCCAATAAATTTACTAGAATGACGAAAACATTTCTCTTCATTGCTTATGGATTTTCTTCCAGCAAAAATAAGCGACAATATTTTTCTAAGCTGTAATATAAAACAACAACAACAAGGAAAAACTTAACAGAATACATACCATAAAATCGGAAAGAAATAAAAAAACAGCAGAAAATTTCAAATGAATTCTAAAGCATAACAAATTGCCAATCAATGAAAAAAATCTTTAATTCAAAACTCTACCTTTGCACACAAAAAAAGTTGTATCTGTATGTATGTATGTATGTAGTTATGTGTGTATAGTAGAGGTGTAGTTTTCCTGTTTAGAGGAATAATAAAAATTCCCATAGTATAATTTTTATATAACTGCATCAGCAAACAAAATCACACAAACATTTTTACACTCGTTGAGAATTGAAATAAAACTATAGTGTCTAGATTTAGGTAAAACGCATCTTGTATTGTATATCTTCTTCACTTTCGTTTAATATCACTCACTCATATATATTATTGTGTTTGTTGTTACTGGCTAAATTCTCAGCAGCTTCCATTCAGTTTTGATTGAAAAAAAACAAGTAAAAATAAAAAAACTATCAAGAAGAATATTATGATGATGAAAATTGTCGTTGATTGTGTCATCAGTATTTTTAAAGAATGTCATCTTTTTTATATTTTGCTTAAAATAATAATAATTAATATTCAAAATTTGAATTTGACACTTTGATGACGAAAACCAACAGCTGGCGTATATACTACCCTGTGTCGAGTTTTAGAACTAGTGGCTATTTTTCATATTTTTAATTGTTTTTTGTTTTTTCTTTCAAATAAGGGAAGGGGGTATTATTTGTCTTCTTTTTTATTTAAATTACTGTTACTGTTTTCATGCTTAAGTAGAATATTTGTTTTCCCTAGAGCTGAATAATAAAAGGTTAAGTAAACAAACTTGTTTACTATCGCATATACAATAATTGCAAATTTTCTAGAAATTTTGTCAACAAAACCAAAGTTTTTAGTAAATTTATATTAAATTCATCAATTCTACTTTATTTAGCATTTGTTTACAAATACTTAACCTAAAGCGATCTTGTGAACATAAAGTGAAAAAGTCAGAAGTCAAATTTTTAGTAAAATAATACTTTTTTGTAAAAATATAAAATATTAGATCCGTTGAAGTTATAGTTTAGTTCAGTTTTAGTTGAGTTCTAGTTAAGTTCTAGTTCAGTTCTAGTTCTGTTCTAGTTCAGTTCTAGTTTAGTTCTAGTTCAGTTCTAGTTTAGTTCTAGTTCAGTTCTAGTTCAGTTCTAGTTCAGTTCTAGTTCAGTTTTAGTTCAGTTCTAGTTCAGTTCTAGTTCAGTTCTAGTTCAGTTCTAGGTCAGTTCTAGTTCAGTTCTAGTTCAGTTCTAGTTCAGTTCTAGTTCAGTTCTAGTTCAGTTCTAGTTCAGTTCTAGTTCAGTTCTAGTTCAGTTCTATTTCAGTTCTAGTGCAGTTCTAGTTTAGTTCTACTTCAGTTTTAGTTCAGTTCTAGTTCAGTTCTTCTTCAGTTCAGTTCTATTCAAGTTATAGTTCAGTTCAGTTCTAGTTCAGTTCTAGTTCAGTTCTAGTTCAGTTCTAGTTCAGTTCTAGTTCAGTTCTAGTTCAGTTCTAGTTCAGTTCTAGTTCAGTTCTAGTTCAGTTCTAGTTCAGTTCAGTTCAGTTCTAGTTCAGTTCTAGTTCAGTTCTAGTTCCGTTCTAGTTCAGTTCGAGTTCAGTTTTAGTTCAGTTCTAGGTTAGTTCTAGTTCCGTTCTAGTTCTGTTCTAGTTCAGTTCTAGTTCAGTTCTAGTTCAGTTCTAGTTCCGTTCTAGTTCAGTTCGAGTTCAGTTTTAGTTCAGTTCTAGGTTAGTTCTAGTTCAGTTCTAGTTCTGTTCTAGTTATGTTCTACTTCTGTTCTAGTAGTACAGTTCATGTTTATTAAGACCTAAGTTTTTAAAAAATATTATTGTACTGAAAATTCAAAATTGTTGTAAAATTCCAAAATTCTAGTAAAAATTTAAAACTTTAGTGAAAATTTTAAAAATGTCATTAAATTTTTAAATCCGAAACATTTTTTTTGGTATTTTGTGGAAAATTGAGTTTGAAGTTGATAATAGAACATACGCTTCTAGATTTTGAAAACCAAAAAAACCGTTGCAAACAGGTCTTGCAAATAATTATAAATCCAAAACAAAAGTATTCGTTTGTATTCCCCAAACACAATACATTCTTTTATATACTACATGTAATGCAAAAAATAGAAACAACACACAACAAAGTACATATTATTTCTCAATGCCATTACTCAGCCAATTCACAGTAAACGAACAATGTCGTAAAATTTAATTCATTTTATAACTCTACTCTCTCTTATACTTCGAACAATTGAATTCTTCTCTATATTCTTCTCTTTATCTTATTATTTTCGATTCTTTTATTTATAATTTTTGCAATATATAGAAGAGGATATTTATTTTTCTTTTTTTTTAGACATTTACTTTTTGTTATTTATTTTTAAAGTTACATTACAATCGCTCTGTACTCGCTAAAAAAAGAATATGCACACAAGTAAGCGTATAAAAAGAATGAAAAATGGAAAGAAGAAAAACATAAGGTAATACCCTGCTGTTTCTCTTGTTTCCTGTGAGGTTTCATATGCCCAAGATCAGTCACTGAACTAAGAACTAAGAGCAGCAGCAGTTACACAAAAAACAAATCTGAAGAAAAAGACAAAAAAAAAAAAAAAACACAGTTGAGCTAGCTGAAGCAGCAGCAGCAGCTCATCTTTAACACATCACAAACCATCATAATTGGTAACGTCATTGTGAGCTCTTGATCTACCTGTAAATCTTCTAAAAACGATATTCGTTCGTATTTTATATATTTTCCCAGACAAATCTTAAACTTTTTCTTTAGTTTCTTTTCTCTTTTTCTTCTTTATTTTATGTTTTGTAAAGGATGTTTGAGCGCATTTGCAGAAGAAGCCCTTTAAAGTAGAGTTTTGTTTTTGTAGCTGCTGTTTAAATATTGGTGACACTAAAATATTCACAACTAACCAACAAAGTGGCTGGGAAATGGTAGTTTTGAAGCAGCTATATGCACAAAATTTAAAATGTAATTTACAAAAGTTATTGGCGGTAAAAAAAGTAAATATGTACCTACATACATATGTATGAACATAAGCAGAGACATGTGTATTTTCGGTTGACAAAGGCTGTATGTTGTTACACATGCGTGGGAAATTATATAAAATCGGCATTAATTGTGTTAAATTTCATGCTTAATCATTTATATAGATCAGGGTGGTCTGATTCTTATCGAATAAAAATTTCGATTTTTGCAATATATACATAAATATATGAAAATTTTTTAAAAGTAGATTTTCTATTTTAGACATATTTATATTTGCATTCTAAATTTCGAATAGTTTAGTTCTAGTTCAGTTCTAGTTCAGTTCTCGTTCAGTTCTCGTTCAGTTCTGGTTCTGTTCTAGATCAGTTCTAGTTCGGTCCTAGTTTAAGTTCTATTTCAGTTCGAGTTCAATTCTATTTCAATTCTGGTTCAGTTCTAGTTCAGTTTTAGTTAAGTTCTAGTTCAGTTCTATTTCAGTTCTGGTTCAGTTCTAGTTCAGTTCTGTTCTAGTTCAGTTCTAGTTCAGTTCTAGTTCAGTTCTAGTTCAGTTCTAGTTCAGTTTTAGTTCAGTTTTAGTTCAGTTCTAGTTCTAGTTTAGTTCTGGTTCTGTTCTAGATCAGTTCTAGTACAGTTCTAGTTCGGTCCTAGTTTAAGTTCTATTTCAGTTCGAGTTCAATTCTATTTCAATTCTGGTTCAGTTCTAGTTCAGTTTTAGTTAAGTTCTAGTTCAGTTCTATTTCAGTTCTGGTTCAGTTCTAGTTCAGTTCTAGTTCAGTTCTAGTTCAGTTCTAGTTCAGTTCTAGTTCAGTTCTAGTTCAATTCTAGTTCAGTTCTAGTTCAGTTCTAGTTCAGGTCTAGTTCAGTTCTAGTTCAGTTCTAGTTCAGGTCTAGTTCAGTTCTAGTTCAGTTCTAGTTCATTTCTAGTTCAGTTCTAGTTCAGTTCTAGTTCAGTTCTTGTTCAGTTCTAGTTCAGTTCTGGTTCTGTTCTAGATCAATTCTAGTACAATTCTAGTTCAGTCCTAGTTTAAGTTCTATTTCAGTTCGAGTTCAATTCTATTTCAATTCTGGTTCAGTTCTAGTTCATTTTGAGTTAAGTTCTAGTTCAGTTCTAGTTCAATTCTAGTTCAGTTCTAGTTCAGTTCTAGTTCAGTTCTTGTTCAGTTCTAGTTCAGTTCTGTTCTAGATCAATTCTAGTACAGTTCTAGTTCAGTCCTAGTTTAAGTTCTATTTCAGTTCGAGTTCAATTCTATTTCAATTCTGGTTCAGTTCTAGTTCAGTTCTAGTTCAGTTCTAGTACAGTTCTAGTTCAGTTCCACTTCAGTTTTAGTTAAATTTTATTTCAGTTCTAGTTTATTTTTAGTTTCAGTTCTAGTCGATTCATAGTTCCTAACTAGTTCAGTTTCAGTTCTAGTTGATTCATAGTTCCTTACTAGTTCACCTTTATTTAAAATTTACTTAAGTTCTAGTTTAATTCTAGTTATGTTTTAGTTCAGCTCTAGTTAAGTTCCAGTAAGTTATAGAATAGTTAAAAGTTCAAGTTTAGTTCTAGTGCTAAGATGGTTATGACCTTATATGGATCCCCATATTGAGTTCAGTTCTTGCTAGTCGAAATGGTCATCCATACAATGAATTTTGTAGGAGCTGTCTAAATGAGGAAGATGTGTCAGATATGTTTACTGTTCAACCTGAATGTATTCTCGCATTCCTAAAATTGGTGTGTAATTAATCACTCATTATGTTCTTCTTGTTATCATCTTTATTATGATGATTACTTCAGTTTTGTAGCAAATGGTCCAAAATGTTTGTCTTTATGTTTACTATTGAATTTAAGTTTTTATTTGTGTAGGGGAAAACAAAATATGTTTTGACACACATCACTTTTTTTACTTAATATTGCTTTAATTTAGATGGACCAATATATTTCGAAAAAATGTCTTAATCCCAAAATGGTATATCAGTTATAAGAAATTATTTTCGCTTTAACTGTAAATCCTGCTGCTTCAATTAATTTAATAAAAAGTAAACAAAATTTTTACTAAAAAAAATTTGTATACATAAATCGATAAAACAGTGTTTTTGTATCAAGGCTAAAATGAAAATAACAACAAACACCACATTTTTTTGACAACATTAACAACAAATTCGAAAACACTCAACTACGCAATAGCTATTAAAATTATTAATCCTAATAAAAATTATAAAAACACACAAAATTAATGTTAATATTTGGGCAAAAAAGAAAAACCTCACACTTTTATAATTGGTAAACTTTTTTTGCATCCATTGTGTGCTGTGATGACAGTCCCATAACCTCACACTACGATGACGACGGACGACACCTGCAATGCAACACTGCGCCTAAATAAACATGGACACGACAAACCAGAAAACTGCGCTGCAAACGACTAAATATCCGCTGCTACAGCTATTGTTGACTTTCTTTATACATGAATATACAAAACGTTTGTATCAAACATTTGAAGCAAACAACGTTGACCGCACGAAACATCGCCGTCGCTTCGTTAGTTTTTTTTTAAGTGTTATAACACAACCACACATATGGCAAACGTCACGACACCCAGAAAAATTTTTTTATTATAAGAATTTTAATTTTCTATTCAGCATTTTTTTCTAGGTTTTCTTTTTCACATTTTGCAAAATTTTCTTTAAATATTGAGGTCCACATTTTTTTTTAAATATTTCATCAGTTTTTGATGGTAGAAATTTTATGCAAAACTTTTTCTTTATTTTTTTCTTGACAAAAAAGAAAAGCCAACCACTTCTTTTCTTACCTCGACCAATTAAGTATTTTTGTACTGCTGCCTTTTTTTCTCACAGTGAACTTCTTGGTTTTATTTGCTTTAGAAAATCACGTTTTCTTGTTGTATATTTTCACAATTTCTGTTTATTATTATGTTTTAGTTAATTATTTGTTAAATATTAATATTTTTTTGTATTTTTATAAATGTAACTAGCTGAAAATTGGCCAGCTTATTTTAATTAAAAAAAATATTGCTACTTCTTCGACAGATTTCGTCGTTTCTTTCACACAGTGCTGCCAAACGATTAAAGTTGAATAATCGTCAAATTGCAATGGAAAAACGTCAAAGGCGACATTTTGAAGAGTGCTGCCAAATTACAGTGAAAAAGGGTAACATAAGTAGCGATTTGTCTTAAAGAAAATACAATATTAACAATAATTACATTAACAATAAAAAATAATAATAAATACAAAAAAGTATATTTACTTTTGTCTTTATTTGCTTTGAAATCGCTTTTAGAATCCAATAAAAAATTAAGGTAAAACAGTTGTTTAGGTAAGGCAGTTTATTTTATCTCAAGTTAATCTGGTAATATTGTGTTTCAGTTTTTAATACTCTTTGATTACAACTGTGTGTAGAATTTCTTTCATAAACTATGTGGCAGTGTTGCTTATATTTTTAAGATATAAAATCGTTCATTTTAAATAAATGTACATTAAAAATACTTGATAACTCAGTGTAATTTTATTTTATTTTAATTTTTAACACAATTTGTTAACTATTTTCATACTGGAATGTATAGAAAATCTGTTAAACTACCATAATTTACCAAATTGCTAACAAAAAGCTATAATAAAGCACTCAATAACCAACACTGTTCGTTTAAAAAAATGTAAGACGGATTGAATAAGTTGTCCTCAGCTGATCAGCTGATTATAGATAGCGAACACTGAAATTTCAAATCACATATATAAAAAAATATTTTTATAACCATAATACGTCAAACTTCGTATAAAAAAATATTAAGCATACTACTGTAAAGTAGTTTTATTAAATTCACCTCTAAATAGCATTTAGTTTTTAGTAAAATTTATAGTAGTTAAGTAAACGGTATGTATTTTAATTTTTGTCAAATTTTGCAATAATATATTAAATTCTATACATATGTACATATATACTATATGTACTCATAAATTAAACAATTGACCTGGTCATTTTTTATAAAAAATATATATATATTTAATTAAAATTTTATTTAAAGACAAAGCATCTGTGTTTGTTACCTAAACATCAGTGCTGCTAAACGTATTCAAGTGGAGGGAGACTGTTGATTGTTTTTATTTTTGCCACCAAATTTTGCAAAAAAGGTAATTTATACACATTCTTTTTGCTGTATTCATTTCAAATAAATAACGTTTTCTATTAAATTTTCAGTTAAAATGGATTCGTTTGATGATTTAGAAGAGGCTATAGTGGAGTATATGGATCGGGGTATAGTTTTGATTATAGCCGATATATTAAGTTTGATCACAGTCTCCTCATGTTTATTTATAAAAATTCCTCAAATTAATACAATAAGACAGAATAAATCATCACAAGGTATGTATGAATGTGTGTAAATATACATATGCATGTATATATTTAGTTAAATGTAAATTTTGAACTTTATTAAAAATTTTGATGGAAACATGTCATGAATAGGAAAAAATTATTAAAATTTTAAGGAAATTACTTCTTCCAGGAGTTTTTAATATAGCAAAACTGAAATTGATAATTCTAATTAGAATTTGTATTTCTAATTAGAAATGAGCAGAAATAGGAATAGATGGATAGCATTTAATTTTTATTTAATGACATTTGTTGGAAAAATGTTTTAGTTCAGATCTATTTCTAGTTTAGTTGAGTTAAAGTTTAGTTCCAGTTTAGTTATAGTTCATTTCTAGTTCATATTTAGCTAACCACCAGTTCTGCTCATGTTTATTACTAGTTTAGATCTAATTCAGTTATTCTAGTTAAGTTAAAGTTCAGTTCAGGTTGAGTACTAGTTCAGTTCTAGTTAAGTTCTAGTTAAGTTCTAGTTCAATTCTAGTTCAGTTCTAGTTCAGTTCTAGTTCAGTTCTTGTTTAGTTTTAGTTCAGTTCTTGTTTAGTTCTATTTCAGTTCTAGTTCAGTTCTAGTTCAGTTCTAGTTCAGTTCTAGTTCAGTTCTAGTTCAGTTCTAGTTCAGTTCTAGTTCAGTTCTAGTTCAGTTCTAGTTCAGTTCTAGTTCAGTTCTAGTTCAGTTTTAGTTCAGTTCTAGTTCAGTTCTAGTTCAGTTCAAGTTCAAGTTCAGTTCTAGTTCAGTTCTAGTTCAGTTCTAGTTCAGTTCTAGTTCAGTTCTTGTTCAGTTCTAGTTCAGTTCTAGTTCAGTTCTAGTTCAGTTCTAGTTCAGTTCTAGTTCAGTTTTCAAATTCCGATATATAACAAATTTTCTTTAATTTCCTGACTCTCTAGGCATTAGCGTCTTTGGCTTATGTTTAGAACTCTTCAGTTACACTGTCATGATGTCCTACAACTATACCAATGGCTATGAATTTCTTTCTTATATGGAATATCCCATCTTACTCCTACAGGAGTATGTTTTAGTTTATTTTGTTTTTAAATATCAAAATCTATTGGGTCTTAAGACTAAACTCATCGCTGTTTTATATGTCATCATTGCCACACTCATCTATATGAAATTATTCCCAGTTATTATATTACAATTTTTAGTGGTAAGTGCAATTTTTATGTTTTTCTTAAGTAGTTTTAAATTTAAACTATATTTTTTTTGGTGAAAACTCATTAATCATTGATTAGATTCATGGTGTTCTTGTCTTTTGTGCTTTTTTTTAATTTAAAATTGATAACAGTTTGTTTTAAAGTATTTCTTTGATTTTTTTGTTTTTATTGTTGACATATATGTTTTGTGGTCTATTTATATGTTCTATGGAAAGTGATAAGGTCTTTTATTTTGTAATTTTTTTGTATATTTTGAGTTTTTGTAATATAAAGGAGTATTTTGAGTTGAGTCAGTTTTTTACAGAAATGTTGACCTAATGTTTGTTCAGTCTTAGTAGTACGTAATCTTTACATAAAAATATCAACGGAATCTTGAGCAAAATGGTATATTAACAGTGATTAAACAAAATGCATTTGTTTTATATATATAGCAATTTGTTGTTTAATAATATAACAATGTAAAGGGTTTTTAAGATTCGTTACAAACTTCAATATTTGTTTTATGTTAATTTGTTGTTTTCATTAGGTGATAACAAAAGTTGTATACGTTTAGTCATTTCTGTTTTATACGGAAATAAAATTACCAAACCCCTCAGCCAAAATTTTAGTAGGTTTTGTTGTTTTTGTAAAATTGCTATTAGAAACTTGTTAATGAAACAAACACAATATGTTGAAATAGCATAGGTAATCGTAACCGCTCGCAGTTTACGTTTACGTTATATTAATTTGTCAAATTTTATTTTGCAATTTCATTTTCTTTTTAAAGAAAAAATTTAAAGAATTATATGAACTACATCTTAAGTAATTTTTAGACTAGTCAATAGAATTGTCCATAGACTAGTTTAAAGATTAGCCAATTTACTTGTTTATAGACTATACAATTGACTAGTCACTAGTCCATAGACAAGTCAGTAAAATATTCCAAATACAGAATAGACAATAGTTTAGTCCATTGATCAGACAATATAATACTTCCATAGTCTAGTCCATAAACTTCTCCATACGCTAAACAATAGACTAATATAGTCTATAGAATAGTGCATAGACTATTCCTTAGATAAGTCCAAAAACTAGAAATAGATTTTAATATAATAGTCCATATACTTGATCATAGACAAGTTAATATATTACTGCATAGTATAATGAAGAGCCTATAGACTAGTCTAATCAGTTCTATTTGTTCAGTCCTTATGGACTTCTCGTTCAGATCTTGTACAGTTCTAGTATATTTTTAGTTCAGATATAGTTCTATATTAGTTCTAGTTCAGACCTACCTTAAATCTAGATCTAGTACAGTTCTAGTTAATTTCTAGTTCAGATCTAGTTCGGTTCTAGTACAGTTTAGTTCTAGTTCAGTTCCAGTTCCGTTCTAGTTCAGTTCTAGTTCTATTCTAGTTCAGTTCTAGTTCAGTTCTAGTTCAGTTCTAGTTCAGTTCTAGTTCAGTTCTAGTTCAGTTCTAGTTCAGTTCTAGTTCAGTTCTAGTTCAGTTCTAGTTCAGTTCTAGTTCAGTTCTAGTTCAGTTCTGGTTCAGTTCTAGTTCAGACTAGTCTAATCAGTCGACTAGTCTCTTTGTCTACAATACAATCTGGTGGTATTATTTTCTTTTACTTTCTAATTATTTGTTTTTGATTTCTTATGCTTTATGTCTTAATATGTGCTTTTATTTATTAAAAAAAATTGCTTAACATTATAAACTGCATGTTTAAAAAAAAAAACTATAAAACTCACAACTTAATCATCTCATTCATATGCAAGTAAGTAAATCACTTAATCATAAAAATTCAATCATAATTAAAATAATAATTAATGAAATAAAAATTACATAAACTTAACTTCCAGCCCTTCTGTACACCCATTGGGGCCACTAGTAAAGTCTTACAATTAGTAGCTATTTTAAGAAGCAAAGATGCCAGTTCTGTTAGCCGCACCACCTGGGCTTTATCAGCATTTACTAATTTCAGTAAGTTAAATATTATTAATTAAAATGATCAAATTATTTACATTTTTATTATTTTTACTCGCAGCTCGCATCTATACCGTTTATGTGCAATCCCATGACTGGATGTTATTATCTAATTTCATGATTTCAACTTTCTTAAGTTCTTCCGTGTTCGTAGCCGCTTGTGTTTATAAAAAGAAACCCAAGAAGGAATAGAATCTAGGAATTCTATCACAAATTTTATTTTTTTTAATTAAAATTAATTGTTTTAATAAATTATTTATCTTTTAATTTTATTAACAAAAGACTAAAGTAATAAAACACAAATAATGACATTACATTTTAACGATAAAACGGGATTCATTTTATTTAAAATACGTATAACGAATACATAGTTTAATAGTAAGGTGTTTCCATTAAGATCGTGACATTTTCTTAAATTAGAGCGAAATTGTCTTTCTTTCTCGATTTTTAACAGCGATGCTGTGATACACTTTATATCTTTTTTTTATATTCTTAGTGGAAATAAAATATATTTTAGTGATTTATTTTAGTTAAATATCAAGTTCTGGAGTAAAGTCTGGAATTTTTAGTAAAAATTTAATTTTTGGCGAAAATTCGGGTTTTTAGAGAAATATATAAAATACTGAAGAAAATTTAAAATTTTTGATGAAAATTTTAAATTTTCTATAGTCTAGTCTATAGTCTAGTCTATAGTCTAGTCTATAGTCTAGTCTATAGTCTAGTCTATAGTCTAGTCTATAGTCTAGTCTATAGTCTAGTCTATATATTTGTTTTTGATTTCTTATGCTTTATGTCTTAATATGTGCTTTTATTTATTAAAAAAAATTGCTTAACATTATAAACTGCATGTTTAAAAAAAAAAACTATAAAACTCACAACTTAATCATCTCATTCATATGCAAGTAAGTAAATCACTTAATCATAAAAATTCAATCATAATTAAAATAATAATTAATGAAATAAAAATTACATAAACTTAACTTCCAGCCCTTCTGTACACCCATTGGGGCCACTAGTAAAGTCTTACAATTAGTAGCTATTTTAAGAAGCAAAGATGCCAGTTCTGTTAGCCGCACCACCTGGGCTTTATCAGCATTTACTAATTTCAGTAAGTTAAATATTATTAATTAAAATGATCAAATTATTTACATTTTTATTATTTTTACTCGCAGCTCGCATCTATACCGTTTATGTGCAATCCCATGACTGGATGTTATTATCTAATTTCATGATTTCAACTTTCTTAAGTTCTTCCGTGTTCGTAGCCGCTTGTGTTTATAAAAAGAAACCCAAGAAGGAATAGAATCTAGGAATTCTATCACAAATTTTATTTTTTTTAATTAAAATTAATTGTTTTAATAAAATATTTATCTTTTAATTTTATTAACAAAAGACTAAAGTAATAAAACACAAATAATGACATTACATTTTAACGATAAAACGGGATTCATTTTATTTAAAATACGTATAACGAATACATAGTTTAATAGTAAGGTGTTTCCATTAAGATCGTGACATTTTCTTAAATTAGAGCGAAATTGTCTTTCTTTCTCGATTTTTAACAGCGATGCTGTGATACACTTTATATCTTTTTTTTATATTCTTAGTGGAAATAAAATATATTTTAGTGATTTATTTTAGTTAAATATCAAGTTCTGGAGTAAAGTCTGGAATTTTTAGTAAAAATTTAATTTTTGGCGAAAATTCGGGTTTTTAGAGAAATATATAAAATACTGAAGAAAATTTAAAATTTTTGATGAAAATTTTAAATTTTCTATAGTCTAGTCTATAGTCTAGTCTATAGTCTAGTCTATAGTCTAGTCTATAGTCTAGTCTATAGTCTAGTCTATAGTCTAGTCTATAGTCTAGTCTATAGTCTAGTCTATAGTCTAGTCTATAGTCTAGTCTATAGTCTAGTCTATAGTCTAGTCTATAGTCTAGTCTATAGTCTAGTCTAGTCTATAGTCTAGTATATAGTCTAGTCTAGTCTATAGTCTAGTCTATAGTCTAGTCTATAGTCTAGTCTATAGTCTAGTCTA
This sequence comes from Lucilia cuprina, assembly GCF_022045245.1. NCBI lineage: Eukaryota > Metazoa > Arthropoda > Insecta > Diptera > Calliphoridae > Lucilia > Lucilia cuprina. The sequence continues at coordinate 47,319,432 of NC_060953.1, read as the reverse complement.
TAGTCTAGTCTATAGTCTAGTCTATAGTCTAGTCTATAGTCTAGTCTATAGTCTAGTCTATAGTCTAGTCTATAGTCTAGTCTATAGTCTACTCTATAGTCTAGTCGATAGTCTAGTCTATAGTCTAGTCTATAGTCTAGTCGATAGACTAGTCTATAGTTTAGTCTATAGTCTAGTCTATAGACTAAGCTATAATCTAGTCTATGGTCTAGTCTATAGACTAGGCTATAGTCTAGTCTATAGATAATAAGATAATAGTTACTAACAACTCATAGATTTATCTTAATTCTAAATCCATTTTCTTCATTTATAAAAACCCTTAATTTAAAAGATGCACAATTATTTAAATATTTTTTTATAATTCTAATGAAACTTTATTATATTATTTTTAAATTAACTTAATAAGTCGTTGGAAAAAAAATACAAAAATCTATTAACTATAGTGCTCTGTTAACTTAATTTGTTTTTGCTTTTATAACACAACCTTGCATATTGCACGTCTCGTTTTTTATTGAATACTCATTCATATCAACTTTACTTTAGGGGTTTTAAGTCTTTATTATTTATTTGCCAAACTTAAATAGAGAAAAGGCGTTACGCATCAAAGCGGGGCCATTCCAATAACCCTTCAACATCATGTACCAGTACAAGGGAGGCATGAAATCTTTCTTCATAATAAACATGGAATAACGTTCCTTATTCTGGGCAACAGGGAAAGTTTCCAAGGGTTGTAGATTATAATCGAATTCAGCCAAAATACAGGTATGATAACCGGTAACCAAGGGACAAGAGGCATAACCATCATAGGCATCCTTAAAGGGTTTGCCATTCATGACAGCCAACATATTGCGATAGACAACAGGGGATTGGGCAGCTGTAAAATGAGAAGCGGGTTAATATAGGTTTACACTATAAACAGAAAAGTATAAAAATATACCAGCAGCAGCAGCTGTTTTGGAATTGGGAGAAGCTGAGCAATCACCAATGGCAAAGACATTGTTATATCTAATATGTTGCATAGTTGCTGGATCCACCTCTACAAAACCGGCTTCATTGACTAAATCACGGCATTTGGCCAATTCGACGGGAGTGCCCATGGGTGGAACAACATGCAGCATAGAATACTAAAAATAATATTCAAAACTTTAGTAAAAAAAGACATTTTTATCTGGAGCATATAAAATTCACCTGTTCTTCAAAGAGCTCTTCGGGTTTATCGAGATTTTGGAATACAGCTATATCTTTGTCGGCTTTAACTTCGATCAAATTACGTCTGGTATTAACTTGAATATTACGCTTCTTGACAATGGGCCACAAGGCATCAGCGTAATGTTTAACACCAAATATCACGGGCAATGAGGTATTATAGATGACATTGACATTATTACGTTTGTTGGTCTGAAAGAGAAAGAGAGAGTAAAAGAGAAAAAACATTGAAAAATGTTTTATAGTATTTGGGGAAATTTCGGGAGTATACCTTTCTTAAATAATGCTCTGTTATATAAACAATCTTTTGTGGAGCTCCTGGACATTTAACAGGAGAACTGGGGAAGGTAAAGATGGCATTGCCTTTTTCAATATTACGCAAAGCCTCAAAAGTACGATCAACATATTTGGGAGAATAGATGGAGCAAACATTGCCATGGGGAATGGAGAGACCTTCTTCTAAACCGGGAATCTGAAAAAAATATATATTCAAATTATGTTCTGATAATTTTTAAGTTCCTAAATGTTCTTTATTGTGCTAAAAAATCTCTTTATTTCCTTACCTTGTGATAATTCAATTCCAAACCGGTAGCAATCAAAAGCATATCGTATTTAATATCATTACCACCCGATGTTGAAACAGTATTATTATTGGGATCAAAATGAACAGCCTTTTCCTTAATCCATTTAATTTTCTTAGGCAAAACATCAGCCATCATTTTATAGGATTGTTCTAAACGTTTAATGCCGCCTCCAATCAAAGTAAACATAGGTTGATAGTAGTGTTTCTAAAATAATATAATGAGATGTTAAATAAATTTTTACAAAATGACTTTAAATAGTTTACAACATACATCGGCGGGATCTACAACAATAACTTTGCCTTTACCCAATTTGGAGGAAAGTTTGGCAGCCAAGGCACAACCACCGGCACCACCACCAACAATGAGAACTTTACATCTGTAAAAATAGAGGAATTAAAATTTTATTATGTCATACGAATGGACTAGGGATCAAGGAGGATATAAGGGTCCACTGATTTAACAAAAAAGAATGAACTCTATAAAACTTCAATAGAACTAATTAAGAATCTAATAGTTTTGAACTATTTTCCAGAACGAATGTTCTACTATAGTTCCGATTGATATAAGAACTGGTTCCGAAACACTTCTATTCTATAGCATTTGAACAGAACCAGTTTTGAAAGTGACAATTTCCAGCAAAATCATAGTTTCATGACTTTTCAATGAGATAAATGTTCCTTCAACTGGGCCCATTTCGAGAAATACAACTTCAAATAAAGTCTGTGATAAAATATTGATTTGGGAATTATTTCCGCAGGTGAAAATTTCGCATCAAATCATTGACAAAATAACTATTTAACCACCAGATTTGGTAGATCAAATTATGATTTGATTGGTTACCCCACTAAATACTTTTAGAAGCACTACAAATCTTAAATTCTGTAACGCCAGCAGAACTACTGTAATACATTTCAATATTTGTATTTCAAACGAAAAAAACTACTTTAAAAACTTATCACTTTGCGACAATATTTTTATAAAAAAAAACATTGTTTACTTAAGCAGTAGACACACTCAATAATTTGTTTAATTTATTAATAATTTTAATTATAAGGTTTTAAATAAATTTGTAGACAGACGTGTTAATAGCATGAATAGTTCTATAAAATGACATTAAATAATTACACTGGGGAACAATTTGTAACTATTTGCATGTGATCAAAAAGTATTACGAAGGTGAGGCAGTGGATTTTATTTTATTATATTATAATCAGACAGTAACTTTTTTGGCTAGCCTGTTTATTATCTATCTAAATCCAAAGGGAATAGTAGAATTAAAAAATTAAACTTCTTAGTAACAGGAATTTGAATAGTTTTCGAAAATTTTTTATTCAACTACAGAAGGGAAGGTGGCGGCAGGGAATAAAAACAAATTAACTAGGACTGAACTTAAATTTAACTGGAACTGAAATATAGCTGGGTAGAACTGAACTAAAACTGAACTAGAACTGAACTAGAACTGAACTAGAACTGAATTAGAACTGAACTAGAACTGAACTAGAACTGAACTAGAACTGAACTAGAACTGAACTAGAACTGAACTAGAACTGAACAAGAACTGAACTAGAACTGAACTAGACCTGAACTAGAACTAGACTGAACTAGAACTGAACTAGAACTGAACTAGAACTAGACTGAACTAGAACTGAACTAGAACTGAACTAGAACTGAACTAGAACTGAACTAGAACTGAACTAGAACTGAACTAGAACTGAACTAGAACTGAACTAGAACTGAACTAGAACTGAACTAGAACTGAACTAGAACTGAACTAGAACTGAACTAGAACTGAACTAGAACTGAACTAGAACTGAACTTGAACTGAATTGGAACTGAACTAGAAATAAAATCAGAGGGTGAAAATTGTAATATTTTCTATTAAAGTTTAAATCTATTTTATTTTTCTTATAAACAATCATAGTTTATACAAATTATTTTCTTTATTATATGATATGTTTATAGCTTCCGAAAGTTTATTTATGTCCTTTCATACACCAAGGTCAAAATCTTTCAAAAATATAAATAATATTGACACACAAAACAGAAATTGTTTAAATAATTTCGCTGAACTGAAAACAAAGTTAATGCTAAATTGTTTTTAATAAAAACACACAGAAAAACGCGCAAAATTTTCTAATAACATAATACCCTACGTTAAGTAATTAGATATACCTGTAGTATACTTTCTTAATAAAAACATATTTTTTATTTAGATTTTAAAAGATCTTTTATAAAATCAGTTTTAAGTTTTCCACGAGATCAAAACTTCTCTAATTCGGGAAGCAGAAGAAATTTAATGAAAGCTTGGTAATATATCTGTAAAATATTGGGAGTTCAAATAAAAAGAATATTTAATGTAAAACGTAAAAACGAATTATAATTACAGATTTCCGCAATTTTTCTGACCAGTCATTTCAATCAATGTTCTCTTGTTTGTTTTGTTTTATAAATACATATTTATATTAGAATAAAACAAATCAATTTTAATAAATTTTAAACGCTCAGCAAATGTCGTCATATTTCACATTAATACTGAAAAAACTATTCAAATATCGCGAGTATCTGGCAATAAAACTACTACTGAGTAGTGATGCAGTTCGAATACAAATTGCTTACAATGTTGCTGTTGTTGCTCTTTTTAGAAATTCATGCTCATCAATTTTCTCATCATAGTATAAACAATTAATATGCATTGATGAGAATTTGGTATTAACAATAAAATACAAATTCGGGTTTTAAAACAAGAATTACAATAAGATTAGCTTAATGTATAGTTCCAAATCTATGTCGTCAAGAAAGCTTCGTCATTCATACTTAAATACCTCTGTAGTAGTTTGATGGATGTTCTATTAAAATAACACCAAAAAAATAATAATAATAAAAAAAGCAAGAAAAAAATAAATATACAAAAAATTATAACGACACGTGTGTGTAGTTGTATGGGTGTCTAATAAAAACATATAATCATAAACAAATACATACACGCACATAGTACGAAGTTAGTTCGCAAAGTTATTTTGAACTTGAACTAAACTAGAACTGAACTAGAACTGACCTAGAACTGAACTAGAACTGAACTAGAACTGAACTAGAACTGAACTAGAACTGACCTAGAATTGAACTAGAACTGAACTAGAACTGTACTAGAACTGAACTAGAACTGAACTAGAACTGAACTAGAACTGAACTAGAACTGAACTTGAACTGAACTTGAACTGAACTAGAACTGAACTAGAACTAGAACTGAACTAGAACTGAACTAGAACTGATCTAGAACTGAAATAGAACTGAACTAGAACTGAACTAGAACTGAACTAGAAGTGAACTCAACTAGAACTAAGAATAAAGTAGTTTAAAGTGAATAGTTCTGTTGTTAGTTTAAGGATTTAAATACTTAATAATTTGAGGAAAAGTTTTTTTTACTGAAAAAATTTCGAGTTTGACCTCGATAGTCCAAAGTGTAGAGGTGTTAGTATGTTAATAGATATAAAGTTGGTAGCGACTAGTACGATTATTTCTTTTTTGTTTTTTTTTATTCTCTGTAGGGGTTTTTCAGCAAACACGAGCATAGAAAGATCTTAGTTAATTAGTGTGTTTGTGTCTTCTATTGTACATTAAAAAACGCAATGTTTTGGTATTTAGTTTGTCTTAACAAAAGATAAATGGCTAATAAGAAATTGGCATGTTTTTATTATTGTTATTTGTTATTCATTACTTTAATATTCTAAAATTTCTATTTGAACAAGTACTTGAAGTACTTGAAAATATGAATTAATTTTCTATAAATAATTTTCTTTCGAATTTAATTTAGTTTTTGCTTAAAAAAGTTTCCATTTGAAAATCGAAATTAATTAACAACATTAATTAGGTGCGAAAGAATCTGATTAATGATTCAGCAAAAAAAATAGTTATTAATTAGGCTGAATAGTAGGCTGAATTATCTACAAAATTAGATAATACAAAGAAATTTCGTTATTGATAAATATCTTGATTAATTTTATATATAAATACTTAAGTTTTAAAGATTAAAAATTAATTATTTTCAAATATATTGCGGCATGTGTTAAAGAAAATTAATTTTTATTTTATGTCTTACAAGATGTGTCATTATTTTTTTTTTTTTTTTTTTTTTGTCATTAATTACACACTTCTGATTCTTATAACTTTCTTTAGAATAATTCCCTAATTAACACCTGATTTTTGCAACACGTTTATAATATTGATTAGATATTTAGTTTCTCTATTGCTTTCTTATCATGTTTTATTTAGAAATAGAAAAGTATGTTTGATTAGCAACATTTGTATTTGTTTAATTTTCATTCATGTATTTTTAAGTTGATAAATGTTGCATTTTTTTAAGAAATTTATTCATAATTGGAATTGGGTTATATAATAGTTTTTTTTCACAAAAAACACCTGCAAATTTATTGAAAGTATTATAAAGATTCCTAAAGAATATTATTTCGAAGAGTTTTGAATTCGTTATAAACGCTTTTTAATATCACCTACAGATGATATTAACATTTTGTTGAAGTATTCCACGTCATCACAGCTGAACTAGAACTGAACTAGAACTGAACTAGAACTGAACTAGAACTGAACTAGAACTGAACTAGA
>NC_060953.1:47308035-47312925 GCF_022045245.1 Lucilia cuprina | reverse complement strand
CTAGTCTATAGTCTAGTCTATAGTCTAGTCTATAGTCTAGTCTATAGTCTAGTCTATAGTCTAGTCTATAGTCTAGTCTATATTCCAGTCTATAGTCTAGTCTATAGTTTACTTTATAGTCTACTTTATAGTCTAGTCTATAATCTAGTCTATAGTCTAGTCTATAGTCTAGTCTATAGTCTAGTCTATAATCTAGTATATAGTCTAGTGTATAGTCTTTAATATATGGAAAATTTAATTTAAAACTTTAAAGAATTCAAACTTGTCAATGAGGAATTTACTGAAAACTTTATTTATAAAGTGATTTCATCTAAAAATTTTTTGCGAGCCATTGTAATGTCAAAATATACATATATATCCATGTATATTACATGTATATGTACGTATAAATATAATATTTTATTTTATTTATTTGTATCATAACAATTGCTTCAATTAATGTCATGTTGTCAAATATACTAAATACACATATGAATCCTTATTAAGGTTTTATTTTATTCATCTTCATCGCAAAAAAACTTTATTTCAGTTATTTTTTATAGTTTCTTTACAGAAATAACAAAAAAAAAAAAACACCAAAAACAAATCACATCTTATCAATTGACAACAGTACAAATAAGAATCCTAAATTTGAAAGTAAATGTGAATATCAAGTGGCAATAATATTGAGTGTCAAAGCAAATTACTCCTCGGTTGTCATGAATTTAACGCTCAATTAGTTAACGATTTCATTACATGTTTTATTGTTATTATTATGTATTAATACGATTGAATTAAACTCAAACTTGACTGATTGATCGTGTGTGTGTCTTTTTTTAAAAAAAGAAAATTCTGGGTGGGATTTTGCAAACAATAAAGCCATTTATAGAATTACGGCATCTGTACTTTTAAATGTCCGATATAAACAAATATTAAAAGAAATAATACATTTTAGTTCTTTTGTACGACTCTAAATAGGCTTACAAGAGACTGACTGCTAGGTCTTATAAGATCACAGAGTATATATGTATTTACATATATCCATTGTCTATGACCAATAATTCTAAGCCAACTGAAGATGGGGGTATAAAAATCAGTAGTCTTATTTTAATTCTTAATAATTGTATCATTTTACGTCACAAAACATAAAATATCTCTGCATTTTATCGGCTTCTTTTATTTAATCAAAATAATTCACAATATTTATATAAGTTTATATATATGTATGTATATTTGTATGCAAAGTAATCGAGTGCTTTCGCTTTCTCAAAGTGTAAATGTGTCTGTAATAGTTTGCAAATAAAGGAAAACAATACAAGGCCCAACAATGAGACAGACTCACTATTTTTTCAATTCAGTCCACTAAGTACAGATCCCTTTCGAGATGGGTAAATTTCTTTAAAGGTAAATTTATTCTAAATGTAGGACTTTAAGACTTTAGAAAATCTGATCTATGATGCCGATCGGTCCTGATATATAGGCAAATGAAGGGATCGATCATTTCGGAGTTTATGTATATTCAATATTTTATTGACTTGCATTCAAATTGATTTCACGATCACAGAATACCAAACTGGATAAAAAATTTATCATATCTAGAGTTGTTAAGAATCAAAGCCTATTGAATATTCAAAATGTTATTAGGGTCATCCGTATAAGCATCACATATGGAACTGTGTAGTTAACCCTCCTCCCGGATGAAATTCCGGCCATTCTTTGAAATCATTAGCTATTAGTCGAATCAGAGAACCTTTCTTATCTGATGTCATAGGAACCAGTAGTCCGCAGGTCAGAGTTTAAAAATTTATATACAACACTTATACTAGCGGAAAGGACCTTTATTTATATGAGCTAAACAAGATACATACGATGGTTTGACAAGAACCCGTTAGAACCCAATTCAAATGAGTCAATTCACATCAATTTCACGGTCTCAGAAATTGATGTGAATTGACTCATCTCAACTCTAGAGTTGTTAACAATCAAAGCCTATTGAATATCCAACATCAGGGTTATTCTGATACGTATCAGAATGTCTAGTTACCTCTCCTCCCCGGATGCAATTTAAAATTATTTACTATTAGACGAATCAGAGAACCTATCTTATCTGATGTCATAGAAGCCAGTATTCCGCAGGTCAGAGTTTCAAAATTTATTCTGTGACGGGTATTAGAGAGGTGACTTCGGGTTGAACGCCCTCTCAGTGCTTAAACCCAAAAAGGATGTTGGTTTAAAGACTAATGTACGGTGAAATCTTTATTCAGGTATAAGTAAAGCAGTGAGTTATCGAAAAATTCAACATATATCCCTTAGAGATTTAGAAATGTGTTGATGTCAAATGAATGAGATACAAGCTGAATCAGGGGTATTGAATGTTTTCTCTTGAATATCTCAAATGAATGAGAAATCGGTTGGATGAATGTATATAGTTAACACTCCTCCCCGCATGCGATTCCGGAGTAAATTCCGACCATTCTCTAAAATCTTTAACTATTAGTCGAATCAGAGAACGTATCTTATCTAATCTCATAGAAAACAGTAGTCCATAGGTCAAAATTTCGAACTTTATGCTGTGATGGGTATTAGAGAGGTAACTTCGGGTTGCACACCCTCTCAGTGCTTAAACCCAAAAAGGATGTTGGTTTAAAGACTGATGTATGATGAAATCTTTATTCAGGAATAAGTACAGCAGTGAGTTGGCGAAAAATTCAACAGACATCACTTAGAGATTTAGAAATGTGTTGATGCCAAATGAATGAGATACAAGCTGAAGCAGAGGTATTGAATGTTTTCTCTTGAATATCTCAAATGAATGAGAAATCGATTGGTTGAATGTATATAGTTAACTCTCCTCCCCGTATGCAATTCCGGAGTAAATTCCGACCATTCTCTAAAATCATTAACTATTAGCCGTTTTAGAGAACCTAACTTATCTGATGTCATCGGAACAATTAGCCCACAGATCAGAGTTTCGAACTTTATCCTGTGACGGGTATTAGAGAAGTGTCTTCTCTAAGTGCTTAAACCCAAAAAGGATGTCGGTTTAAAAACTGATGTACAGTGAAATGAATGATATATAAGCTGAATCAGGGGCATTGAATATTTCCTCTTGAATATCTCAAAGGAATGAGAAATCAATTGGTTGAATGTGTGTAAGTTATCTTAGTTAGATGTTACCATTCTTTGTCAGGTATGTTCAAGGATTGCGAATGAAAAAAGGACATTCAAGCTGCGTGGTTGTTAGCAAAGTTATGCTCGGAAGTTATGCAACGGGTCAGCGATGGTCGGAGATTGTTATTAAGATCAAAGGTTTAGGCTTCTATCTTGAACAGACTTAAAACCATAATGTAAAGGCTTTTTATTAGGCCTTTATACTCTCTATAACTGTTATGCATGTATGTTTTTTTATCTATGTATGTATGCGAAAATAAAATATGCAATAAAACAATCATCATCATCATCATCAGATGTGATGATGAATCTTGCACTTTTATTTTCATTGAAATTTATGCAAAATCAATGCAGTACAATGACTACAACTAATACAACAACAAAAACCCCGATGAAGATGTCATATTGTTGCAATTGCATATAAAATAAAAATTCCTTAATATTTGTTCAACGATCAATTTGTTCATGTTAAATTTTTTACACTTTGTTCAGATCGGCTGTACATGGATTTTGTAAGCATTCTAAACAGCAGATGGAATTTAAAAAAAGTTTTAAAAGAAACTCAAATAAAAACAGAAATAAGCGATAAGTAGAGGTCCTCTTGAAGTTTAGATAAGTTTGTAGGTCGAAAACTAGGACCAATTTGCTAGCAAACTAAATTCGAAACAGGCTTGAATTTATTAAAACATAATAAATAATTTATAATTATTTGAAAAGTTGAAAAAGAGCATTTAAATTTTATATAACTTCTTAGAGAAACATAAGATCGTTTAAAACTGTCTATAACACATCTTGCGGTATATATTATGTGAGTCTGCTATTCTACATATTTGCATATCTCCGTTTCGTATGTATCTATTATAAGATGTACGGTACCACTGCCCGTTAACGCCCATTACCCATTCATGTCTCCGTTATTAAAATATGTACATTTATTTCACTTTTTAATTAAGTTGACGGCACGAGGTCTATATAGTCTTGAAATGGACGTGCCTTTTTTCAATCAGTCTTTAGTGACTGCAGATATAAATAATTGTGTTTTTTTATTATTTATACAAGAAAAGTACAATAAAAATAAAAAAGATATCACTCACTTACCCCTACGTTTTAGTAGATGTCCAAAGAAATTTAGAACACATATTTAAAAACTGCAATAAGAAAAAAAAATAATATAATTTAAAGATTTTAGCAAAATATCTCTCTCATTAGTTTAGAAACTAAATTTGTTATATAATTCTTTAATAAATGTAAAACCATTTTTTTTAGAAATAAGATCGACATTATTTATTGTTGTTGTTAAAATTTTTAATAATTTTTTAATTTGTTATTAATAAAGCGCCATCTTTTGCAAATAATAACAAATTGTTTTTCGAGCTTTTTTGTAATTATAAAAAATAAAACTTTAAAAAGCTCTTAAATATATTAATTGAAACAGTGTTGACAAGTTTCATTAAATAAAACATATATTGTGGTGATTTTTCATAAACTTATGCATTCACGATTATCAGATCTTACATTATTGTCAGATGCGTTAACATACTGACCATGAACAAATGTAAGTAACAGATAAATTGTCAGTTTATCTGATTGAGAGAAAATTGAGAGAAATTATTCAGTGTAATTATTCTATCCATCAATTCATCCATCTATCTATCTATCTATCTATCTATCTATCTATCTATCTATCTATCTATCTATCTATCTATCTATCTATCTATCTATCTATCTATCTATCTATCT
>NC_060953.1:47306243-47307935 GCF_022045245.1 Lucilia cuprina | reverse complement strand
GAACTAGAACTGAACTAGAACTGAACTAGAACAGAACTAGAACTGAACTAGAACTGAACTAGAACTGAACTAGAACTAGAACTGAACTAGAACTGAACTAGAACTGAATTAGAACTGAACTAGAACTAACTAGAACTGAACTAGAACTGAACTAGAACTGAACTAAAACTGAACTAGAACTGAACTAGAACTGAACTAGAACTAAACTAGAACTGAACTAAAACTGAACTAGAACTGAACTAGAACTGAACTAGAACTGAACTAGAACTGAACTGAACTAGAACTGAACTAGAACTGAACTAGAACTGAACTAGAACTGAACTAAAACTGAACTAGAACTGAACTAGAACTGAACTAGAACTGAACTAGAACTGAACTAGAACTGAACTAGAACTGAACTAGAACTGAACTAGAACTGAACTAGAACTGAACTAGAACTGAACTAGAACTGAACTAGAACTGAACTAGAACTGAACTAGAACTGAACTAGAACTGAACTAGAACTGAACTAGAACTGAACTAGAACTGAACTAGAACTGAACTAGAACTGAGCTAGAACTAAACTCTTCATAATATACGAGCAATAAAATATAAAAAAAATATTATTTAAGCATTTAAACATTTTTAACTAATTCCTTAACAACAAACACTTTCAATTTATAAAATAATCCCTGAAAACCGTTTAAAACGTCACTATCAATGAATGTCATTATTCAATAAAAAAAGGTAAATGACTTACATTCAAAGCCAATTTTTCAATATTATACGACTGCAACTAACTGCATCAGTAGTCATATTTCACATACATATGCAATTAATTATAAACGCAGGCACAACATTTTTATTTTATATTTAGAAAATAAAACAAAATCGAAGGCAATATTACAATGGTTACGTGCATTTTTTAACGTTTTTTTAAATGATTATGAATATTTTCTCACAAATCCCACCAATAGATGGATGTTCAGGAGGAGATGTGAAACACATCACGCCATCAATAAAGTGCAAAGATTACACTTTTAATTAAATTAATATTGATTTAAATATTTAAATGAAAATACAAGTAAAAGAAATAAGTAAATGTTTACAGAAATCATAAGAGAATTAAGTGTTCTTCGAAGTGGGTGTTGTATATAGATATTTCAAGGAACTTTTTGTTTAAGGGGTTTTCGGGGTGATGCGGGCAGATTGTGTTAGAAAGACATAATATATTACGCAAAAAGCTTAATAATTCAATTTATTCTTGTTGGTGGCCGCCCATAAAGTTGTTTTTATAACGTCACTGGGAAAAAATTGTATGTCAACTTAATTATGACAAGTCAAACTAATTATAAATCAGCCTAAAAAAGATACAACAATAATAAGAAAATAGATCACACACTTTTTTGTATACGAGGTCAGTTTGAAAATTAAATATTAACTAGAACTGGAATAAAACAGAATTAAAACAGAACTAGAATAAAACTAGAACAAAACTAGAACAGAGCTAGAAAAGAACTAGAAAAGATTTAGAGCCGATTTAGAACAGAACTAGAACAGAACTAGAACAGAACCAGAACAGAACTAGAACAGAACTAGAACAGAAACAGAACAGAACAGAACTAGAACAGAACTAGAACAGAACTAGAACAGAACTAGAACAGAACTAGAACAGAACTAGAACAGAACTAGAACAGAACAGAACTAGAACAG
>NC_060953.1:47294210-47306143 GCF_022045245.1 Lucilia cuprina | reverse complement strand
GACTAGACTATAGACTAGACTATAGACTAGACTATAGACTAGACTATAGACTAGACTATAGACTAGACTATAGACTAGACTATAGACTAGACTATAGACTAGCTTATAAGCTATACTATAAACTACACTTTAGACTAGACTATAGACTAAACTATAGACTTTAATATAGACTAGTATACAGGCTAGACTATATAATATACTATATAATAGACTATAGAGTAGGCTATAGACTAGATTATAAAAAATCTACATACATTAATGCATCCTTTTTTAAAGAGCCTATCTAATTTTTGTTTAAGACGCTGGATAGCCCTCCCTGGTTAGAAGAATATCATTGATGATTTAACAAAATAAAATATAATTGACATCTTTTCATTTTTCCTACCAACATTTAGTCATCAGTAACCCATTATCATTTTAGTTCTCCAGTTAAACAGTTACTTAATATAATAACAAAATATGTGTGGTTACATGCTGTGATAATTAGGCAACAAATATCATTATGTGTTTGACATTCATAACAGGATACAAAATAAGAATAATAAGCGTTAGATTGTTTATAGCGACATTTGACCTTTTTTCTAATATATTTTATTGTATGAATTTAACTATCCATGTGATATACATATGACGCCTATCAAACTTGTTGTAATAATTATAATGATTGTGATCAAATCTACTGTCATTCAGTTGACAATTATCAAATTGTGTTATTATTAAATTATTTTTTATCAAAAGTATTCGAGTTTAATTGGCCTCATTTATTTAGTAATTAAATCCTTTTGAATTATTATCATTCACAAATAATATAATGGGAAGTAGTTATTATGTTGAACTTTTGTTGTGGAATAAGAAAATTATATCTTTAGGAGAACACATGTGGATAAAATTTGATTACTCAGAGTTTGTGAAGGCGCCACATCCTTTATTATTATAATGATATTATGGTAACAGAGTAACTTGCACTAAACTAAGAGAGTTTATATAGGCTAAGCCACACCCACTATACTCATTACGCCCATTTTTTTTAAGCAACAATTAAATAAAAATTGCAATGGAGTAATAAACAATCTTCCCCAATTTTATAAACAAATAAATCAAAAATTTTAACAACTTTATTTTTTATTTATATTAAAAAAGTTGCGTTTTAATATCTTGTTTTGATACCGTTAATTACTCATAATTTTTATCGTCAAATAAAAATGACAAATTAGTTGTCAAAAAAAATAAAATGTCGTTATTTTCTATTACAATATTTATACGCATATTTTCATATCTTGAACGTGATTTAGGTCTATTACCTACAAAATTATTAGACGTGTATATATAATAAAAATCTCTTTGATTTTGATTACAATTGTCAATTTATTTCATTCACATAAAAAACGAGACTTTAAAACACGTGGTCTATTTTATTTTAAAACTTCTAGAAAGGATATATAAGTTTATCATATATCTCATTGAATTAAGTACGTCACTATATAATTTAAAATTTTACCAACTAACCTTTGTATTTAACATAGAAAATAAATGCATTTGAAATTCAACTTGCGATCTATTAAATTAAAATGCAACTTATTTAAATATGATGTTTGAATAAAAGTCTATACCGGGAGAAAAAAATAAATATTTTTTCTAGACTATAGTTGGGTCTATAGATTATAATCTAGTCTACAGTCCAGACTATAGTCTAGTCTATTGACTAGTCTATAGTCTAGACTCTAGTCTTTAGATACTAGTTTATAGTACAGATTATAGTCTAGTATATAATACAGATAATGCACTAGTATATACAATAGTCTAGTCTTTAATCCAGACTATACTCTAGTCTTTGTACAAGTTTATAGTCTAGAATATACTCTAATGTAAAAACTAATCTATAGTCCTTGCAAATCTAGTCTTTAGACTAATCTATAGTACATGCTATACTCTAGTCTATTGAGTAGTCAAGTCTATAGTCCAAACTATACTATAGTCCAGACTATGCTCGATCCTATAAAATAGTCTAGTCTTTAGTCCAAACTATACTCTAGCCTGTAGACTAGTCTAGTCTATAGTCCAGACTATACTCTAAATTATAGTCTATATAGTCTATAGTCCAGACTATACCATAGTCTATAGTCCAGACTTTACCATAGTCTATAGTCCAGACTATACCATAGTCTATAATCCAGAATATACCATAGTCTAGACTATACTCTTGTCGATGTTCTGACGGTCTTATTTCACGGTGATCTTGTTAAACTACTGGATGAGATAAAAGTAACGACTCACCACTGCTCCATTCCGAACCAGTATACGTGCACTTTGATCAAGTACTAGAGTTATATAATTTCTTGTTAGGGAAGGACAAGTACCATGATCAAGCTCAATCTAACCACGAGATTATGGCTCTGTTGATTCGGCAACAACACCTAGGGGACGTAATTGGTAATATTAAGAGAAATCTCTGATAAATTAAAGAAAGGAAAGTGACGATCTTGCACTACACTCCGTTTTGCCAAACCTTAGTTCAGCACATCACTCCCTCCACTTCATTCATCAAATCGATCAAATAAACATCTGAA
Source organism: Lucilia cuprina (assembly GCF_022045245.1). Taxonomy (NCBI): domain Eukaryota; kingdom Metazoa; phylum Arthropoda; class Insecta; order Diptera; family Calliphoridae; genus Lucilia; species Lucilia cuprina. The sequence continues at coordinate 47,303,576 of NC_060953.1, read as the reverse complement.
GCACCGAGAAAACATAACCTCGTATACCCATTATTTGCATTATCAGTTCAAATCTAACATTTCGTTAATCCATATTTGTGCTTTGTAGTTTGTACCGCTCCTATAGACTAGTCTATAGGCCAGACTAAATCTAGTGCATAGACTAGCCTATAGTCTAGTTTATATCTAGTCTAGTTTATAGACTAGTCTATTTTCCAGATTATACTCTAGTCTATAAACTAGTCTATTTTCCAGACTATACTCTAGTCTATAGACTAGTCTATTGTCCAGACTATACTCTAGTCTATAGACTAGTATATTGTCCAGACTATACTCTAGTCTATAGACTAGTCTATTGTCCAGACTATACTCTAGTCTGTAGACTAGTCTATTATCCAGATTATACTCTAGTCTATAGACTAGTCTGTTGTCCAGATTATACTCTAGTCTATGGACTAGTCTATTGTCCAGAGTATACTCTAGTCTATAGACTAGTCTATTATCCAGACTATACTCTAGTCTATGGACTAGTCTATTGTCCAGACTATACTCTAGGCTATAGACTAGTCTATTATCCAGAGTATACTCTAGTCTATAGACTAGTCTATTGTCAAGACTTTTCTCTAGTCTATTGTTCAGACTATACTCTAGTCAATAGACTAGTCTATTGTCCAGACTATACTCTAGTCTATGGACTAGTCTATTATCCAGACTATACTCTATTGTCTAGACTATAGAATAGTCTATTATTCAGACACTACTATATTCTATAGTATATAGTACTATACTCTATTGAATTAAGAATATGCAGAATATAGACTAGTCTATAGTGCAGATGTTTTGATTATATAGTCTGGAATATATTTAGTATAGTTTGTGGTCTGATGTATAATTAAGTTTATGTATCTATAATCTTGACTAAAGCTTAGTCTATAATCAAGCCTTTAGGGTCTAGAGGTATATCATTTGGACTATATTGTATGATTTGATCGATAATCTGGAATACAGTTTAGACAAGTGTGTTTAGTCTGGCATAGAGACTTGAGTAGACTTATTCACTCGACTATAACCTAATCTAACTAAAACATAAATTTCCTGAAAAGTTTTTAAAATTCTCTGTGTATAAGTATTTGCCTCACCTATTGTCGAATGAATGAGTGAACATGTTTAATTGTGATTGCAGTGATTTTACGTCAATCGTTCGATAATTTTCAATGTATTTGGGTCAAATCGTTCGAAGTTCTTAAGCAAATGCAATGACTATGACTACGTAAACTGTTAGAAGTAATTCTTAATGCATTTATACGGTTATAATAATGCTGAGATTACAAAGAGAATGCAAGATTTGTCATGATTTATAAAATCATTTAAAAAAGGAACAAATCTAAAAATAATGTATGCATTTAAACCTGTTAATTTATGGAAAATTAAAATTTAAAATTTTGCTTTAGTATTGCTTATGGAATATAATTTAATCATAACAGTTTGCTTTAATCCTTATTTTTCTTCTAATTAAAACAAAAACACAAGACAACAAATGCTTTAATAATTTGTTGTAATAAAAACTTTTGCGCATGTTTAACAGTGTACTAGAGAATGAGTGCTGCATTTTTCTCAATTTCAAACCAACACAACACAACACAACTCAATACTCTTCAACTCAATACAATAATTAGTTTGAATTCATTTTATTATTGTTGCTGTTTGATTCTCTTCTCCTTTTATCATTTAACATTATTATTTAGGTTTTTTTTTTTGATACAATTGACAGCCTGCTGTTTTTGTTCTACTGAGTTTCCTACGGCCAGAAATGACTGAATGCCGGTCGACCGACTAAAATACGACTAACGATTGAATGATATATAAATGAGTGATTCAACTGTTATTTGAACATTCCATACAATTCCTCCTTCAAAGAAGTATCAATACAAAATTGTATTTCTTAAGACTCTACTCGGTTGCGTTATTTGTTTATACAAATATAATAAAAAAAATAAAAAGTTAAAAAAAAAAATTAAAACAAAATCAACAGTAACAATTTGATTTTGCAAGAAAAAGCAAATATAATAAAGAAACAAAAATTTTAAATAAAATAAACAAAAGTGTAATATTTCGCGGCAATTTGTAAATAATAAGCAGCAGCAACTTTTAACTTTTTTTGTGCTAATTGTTAAAGACAATTAAAAAAACGTTCTAAAATTTGTAATATTTACATTAAATAACTACATATAAAATGGCCCAGGTATGAATTTTAAAATTATTAACTTTTTTATTTAAAAATTTAAAGCAATTCTTTGAAAAAAAATGTCTTAGATTTAGTTGCATTTCCGTTTTTATTAGAAACAGTTTAATTTGAAACACCTTAAGGTATGCAACAGGTTATTATAATGCAAGCAACAAGTTAGTTTTATCACAGTGGTGTAGGTGATGTAAAATTTAGAGAATGTGTAAATAAAATTTAATAATTAACTTAAAAAGCAACTTCAATTAGACCATTTGCTAGGTCTTTTAAACTCAGAATTACTTTCTGAGTCGATTAAGTTTCTCCGTCTGTCCGTCCGTGATCTTTTTCAACCACAGAATTAGCTAAAAGTAACGGCTCGTCACCGCCCCATTGTGCTTTTTACACACCGGTGACAATTAACGTATTATGAAAGTTCCGGTCCAGTATACGTTCACTTTGCTCAAGTACTCGAGCTATCTAATCTCTGGCCATAGTAACTCCGTTAGGGAAGCTCTATGATAGACCGTTGATCAGTTGATCAAATGTTTGTTAATTAAAAAATGTACTGAGGAGAAAAAAATATCATTTATCTCTCGCGGTACAGTGTTTCTCGTATTCGGTACCTTGTTTTGTTATTCTTCTCATTTTGAAATAAAAGTTTCTATGTGACATTAAGGAAACTTTAAAAGAGAATTAATAAAAAAAGTTTCTCAAATTAAGTTTCCGTGTGTGGATCGGCACAAACATATAGATTGTCGCAGAAAGCGGATTTAAAGAATTTGGCGAAAATTTATTCACACGCTTCTTTTCACAAATTTAAAGAAATTTATTAATATAACGAAAAAAGTGTTAATATATATAGAAGAATATATTTAGAGAAACAAGAAAGTTCTTGATTTTTAAAAGTCATATTTTATCCACTATGCGCCACACCAAAAGTGGGCGTTATATATAGTACGCCCACTTTTATGTCTGTTACTGAAATATCAAAGCAGTTAAATACTATAAAAATCTCTATTTAAAAGTTAAATATTTACAAATATTAAATAGCTATTTCTTTTTATAGAAAGTATCATGTCCTCTATTTTAATTTCAATTTTTATATAAATTACCTAAAAGGAAGTGTCACGCCCACTATTTTAATTTCATTAACTTTTATATGAATTAAGTAAAATGGGAATAAAATTACTTCAGTAAAATTTTCAGACACGATTTATTGTAGAATTAAATAGACATATATTAAACTAGTTAATTTTGAAGAGAGGTATACGTCCACTTTATAACCCCGCCCATTTTTTAAAAATATTTATATATTTTTTATATTTATTGGTTTATTTAGATTAATTAAAAAAAATTTAAATTGAGTATTATTTAAATATTGGAGATAATTTAATTTGGATTTTTACAAAAGAGCATGAGTAGATTTTCTTAATTTTGGTAATTTATAGTTATTAAAACGATAGTTATTTGGAATCCAAAAACAGGCTGTAAAACAGATTGTAAGGTAATGTAGGATCTTTGTGGCCTCTGAAGTAAATCTTGTCAATTGAAATGATCCGTGTTTTGGATTAACAATTACGTCCCCTTGGTGCTGTTGCCGAATTAACAGAGCCATCATCTCGGGTTTAGATAGATCCGTATACGGTCTATCATATAACCTATATAGTCTAGCATTTAGTTTAGTCTATTCTATAGTCCAGACAATTGCTTAGTTTGTTGTCTAGTCTATAGTTCAGTCTAATCTAATGCCCAGTCTATTTTTGTCTGTCATTTATTTTGCAGTCTAGTCTTATATCAGTTTATAGTATGGTGCGAAATTAATTTAGTACAGTTGGACATCGATTTTCCGTTGGACATCGATTTTGTCGAAAATACATATTTCCAAATATATTGGATATAATGTTATTTCATATATTTCATCCCACAAAATTCTAAGGAATTGCGTCCAGGAAATTGAGTTTCTGTATATAAAACTCACAAAAAAGCAGCAAATAACAGGTACGACCCTTCTTTAAATTTGAAAAAGAACTTACATAAAAGCATTGAAAAAGACCTAAAGAAATTATGATTTTAACACAAGCTTGTCAAAGGAGGGATGTTCTTTTCTTTTGATTTTAAATTCACTACAACTGAAGTTATTCTCCGGAAGTAATTTTTATGTTCTTCTTTTGGAAATTATTAGGAAGTGAAATTGTGGTATTGTAAAATACAACTTATTTGACTTAAATAATATTAATATAAATAAATTACACGCATTTATCAATCAATGGATTTAATTAAAAAAATTTCAGTATAAAAATTTAAATTTTTAACAATTTTGGATACTTTTCGCTTCTTTGGAAGTTAATAAATATCACTTCCACAGAAGGTAAACAAATTCACATATTGCTTGTGTGGTGATAAATGTGTTGTTCTTTTGGAATATATCGGGTTATTTTTTGGCCACGAATATGCACCCGACTTTATTTGATCCAAGCAGAAATATAAGATCCTTTTCAGAAAATAACTTTAATGCAACAGAACTATAGCTTTCCAATGAAATACTCTCTACAATTTTACTCTAATATTAAGTTACAAAAGGATCGGACCATAATTTATCCTTTCCCCTCATAACAACCAAAAATTATAAATTTCAAATAAATTCCAATAGGAAAGAAAAAAACTTTACTTTATGGATGATCTCATTCCTTTCCATATATGTGTTATGTATAACAGTTTTGAATGTAAAAAAAGTAAAGAAAAAAAGTAATTGATAATTAAAGCATACTTTAAGGAGCATATATTAATAGTTAATATAAATTACATTTTATATCCTCTCTCTTGTTGACAACACACACACATTCACATACACAAATAAAAAGAAAAATTACATTAAAATAACAGCCAACATGACAACAACATAATTGAAACAATATTATGGCTTCTGGGGGACTAGTAATATAAACAGTATGAATATAGAAATATCATTTTTATAGACAAGTAGCTAAAGCTTATAAAAATATGTTGTATATTCAAGGTTGTTGTTTGTATTTTTGAACAAAAAGAGTTAAATTTTTTTTCAAAGATGTTATTTTTTAAGGAATTTGAAAAAAATTGAAAAATTTTTTTTATATTATTTTTTAATATTTTTCATAGAATTTGAAATGTTTTTAATTAAAACATTATTATATTTCATAGAAATCCTATTAATAGTTTTAAGCGTAAACAAATTTTGATTAATTTATTATGTGTCATACATGTGCAGTTTTTTTTTAGTTAAAACTCAATAAAAATTCAATACGCAATAAATATATATTTTTTAAATAAAAAAAAGGGGCTCGTTATCACATGCCCATGATGATGAGATATTTAGTTATAAATACCACATACTTGTGTGTGTGTGTATATATACATATGTATATTCAAATATTTATGTTGTTGTCCAAACAAGTACAGTTTGAAACAAAATTTTTTCTAAAAAAAAAATATCTAAATATTTTTTTATAAATTTATTTAAATTTTTATTTATTTATGCATAATAATAAAAAAAATTCTTGCAACGACCTTTGGTTCAAGGTCGTTTGTTGTCTTTTATATATTTTTTAAAAATTTTTATATCTCTATCTATAATCAATTTATATAAAAAGTTGTTTAAACGTTCACTCAACTTTGTTCGCAGTTGGTTCATTCTAAACAAGTTGTAAGTTTTTTTTAGTTGTCTTTTAATATTCTGCGTTTTATAATTTTATTGGAAAAAAACTTCAAAAAATTTTTTTTAATTTTTTTTTTTGCTAAACATGTGTTTGTCTACGTCAGCAAAAAATTTTTTTGTTTTTGGTTTTTTTTTTTTTTTTTGGGCTCGATCGTTTATCAATTGCCAAGCAGCAGCAGCAGCAAAAAACATTGAGCAATTTAAACACCAATCATCAATGAAATAAAGTTTTTTTAATTTATGATTTCATATTTAGGTTTCTAGTATATAGAATAATAAATTGACTAAAATATATAAAAAACAACAACAAAAATATTGCTCATTTTGTATAGGTTTTTTAAGAGATAAAGACAGCAGATATTAGAAAGTATGAATTGTTATATTGTCATTAAACAATAACTTAAAATTTAAAAAAAATTTGTAATTTAAAGAAAAACCATCAAAATTTTATAATTTTTTAAAAAAGTAGTATTTCTACTTTTTTTATAATAAACAAATTGATATTAAAGGAAAAATCATAATAATTTAACATATTATATAAATTAACTACTTTTTTGCAAAAAAAAAAGTAGTAACTTATACTTTTTCTTTAATATTAAAACATTAAGAAATCATATTTCATAACAAAAGGAAAAAAATTTTATACTTTTTTAAAAAGTAGTATTTCTACTACTTTATTAAAATTAAAAAATAAATCTATTTTCCATTTACTTTGTTGATTCTAAGTATTATTAATACTTAATATATTAATAATTATTTAATAAATAAAATTAAAATTACTACATATTACAAAAAAGTAGTATTTTTCTACTACATTTTGCCTAAAAATTTACTAGAAAGTAATATTTTATTTCTCTTTAAATCTTAAGATAAATAAAATATTAGGGAAAATCATATTCCCTACGAAAAAAGTAATATTTTTTTACATTTTAGAAAAAGTAGTATATCTACTACTATTTTAAAAACTAAAATTAAAGTTATTTTTAGTAACAACTATTCATTTTTAATAAGTTTTATAATAAAATTTTGATGACTTACTACTTTTTACCAAAAAAGTGGTAGTTAATTCAGTACTTTTTTGTTATTTGATTAGAAAAATAGCATTTTTGTAAACTGCAATTTACCACAAATCATATGGTATAATAAAATTTTTTAATTTTTATACTTTTTTAAAAAAGTAGTATTTCTACTACTATTTTAAATTCTAAAAATAAACATATTTTTCATATAATTTGTTCATTTTAAGTAAATTGCATTAAAAAAGTATAATAAATTATTACCTTTTGCAAAAGTAGTAGTATTTTTCTACTACGTTTTGCAAAAGTTTAAGAAAAAAGTAACATTTAATTAAAGTTAAAATGATAAGAAATCATATTGCCTACAAAAAAGTAAAATTTTTGGACTTTTTAGCAAAAAGTAGTAGATTTACTACTATTTTAAAAATGAAAATTTATATTAAACTTAGTAACAATTATTCATTTTAAATAAGTTTTATAATAAAATTTTGATGACTTACTACTTTTTACCAAAAAAATAGTAGCTAATTTAGTACTTTTTTGTTATTTGATTAGAAAAATAGCATTTCTTTAAACTTTAATTTACCACAAATCATATAGTATAACAATATTTTTGAATTTTCATACTTTTTGAAAAAAAGTAGTATTTCTACTACTATTTTAAATTCCATAAATAATCATATTTTTCATATAATTTGTTCAATTTAAGTAAATTGCATTAAAAAGTATAAAAAATTACTACCTTTTGCAAAAATAGTAGTATTTTTCTACTACGTTTTGCAAAAACTTAAGAAAAAAGTAACATTTAATTAAAGTTAAAATGATAAGAAATCATATTCCCTACAAAAAAGTAAAATTGTTGGACCCTTTAGCAAAAAGTAGTAGATTTACTACTATTTTAAAAATGAAAATTTTTATTAATTTTAGTAACAGTTATTCGTTTTAATGATGAGAAATCATATTCCATATAAAAAAGTAGCAAATTTAGACTTTTTTAAAAAAAAGTAGTAGTTTTACTACTATTTTAAAAATTAAAATTTAATTTATAAAATAAACATGTTTTTCATATAAAATGTTAATTTTAAGATAATTGCTTTAAAAAAGTATTATAAATTACTACCTTTTGCAAAAAAAGTAGTATTTTTCTACGGTAACGTTCAATTAAAGCTTAAATAAAAAAAATTCATATTTCTACAAAAAAGTAATAATTTTGAACTTTTTAGCAAAAAAGTAGTAGATTTACTACTATTTTAAATAGAAAAATTTAAGTTATTTATTCATTTTAAATAAATTTTTTATCAATTTTTTTTTACTACTTTTTGTCAAAAAGTAGTAGCTAATTTAGTAATGGAACAACTAACCTTAAAAAAGTCATTCCTTTAAACATCTGCATTTTATTATACAATATTTCTATCACATTTGTGCGTTTGTGTGATTTATTGTTGCTGTTTTTTCCCTCATTTAATGTTTTCACATTCAATTGTTTTTGTATTTTTTTCATATTTGAGGGCTCGTCTCTTGTTTACTTCGTTTAGCCAGTGAAAAAAACACAAACACACACATACCACCAACTGCAACAATAAAAAAAACTAAAAAACAAAAGAGAACGTGATCATCTATCTCATTTACATACATATATTCTTCATAGACTTATGATGAGTAAATATGTATTTAAATAATATTGATTGTATTAGTGATAAAATTGAAATGATTTTTTTAACAGATTTTTTTCTCTATATTTGTATAAATATTTGAATATGTGTACGTATGAATAATATAATAACAAATACTATTACTAGCATAATTTTTGTTGTTTTCTGCGTTCTTTTTTATACTACTAACACACATAATTTAAATATATATAAATTATTGTTATTTTTATACAGAATATTTATTTGTTATTGTTTTGATTTAATATAAATTATAAGTAGCAAAAACAACAACAATAATATTTTTGTTGACGTAGTTAAAGATTGATTTTAGTTTGATTTTATTTGACTTGAAGACTGTTTGATGATGATGTACGCGCCCCTTTTTTTTCTAATTTGCATCACTCGCAATTTGTTTAAATTAAACGAACACATGAGAAAAAGGTCAATAATTTTGTGTTATAGTTGTTGTTCTTTTTCTTATTTTTTTAGATTTTTTTTTAAAGAAAAGCAGAAAAATTGTTTTTACTACGTTTTGCTGCAAGTTTGTAATTTAATTCAATTATTAATTGTTGTTTCCTCTTGTTTTTTTTAAGTGTTTGCTTTGTATTAGAGCAGTAGGAAAAGTAATTTTTGGGGAGAAAGAAAATTTTACAAAATATTAAAATTTTTCAGAACTTTTTATATTGATGTGTCTACTTAGTTCTGTTCTAGTTCTGTTCTAGTTCTGTTCTAGTTCTTTTCTAGTTCTGTTCTAGTTCTGTTCTAGTTCTGTTCTAGTTCTGTTCTAGTTCTGTTCTAGTTCTG
>NC_060953.1:47230163-47294110 GCF_022045245.1 Lucilia cuprina | reverse complement strand
GTTCTAGTTCAGTTCTAGTTCAGTTCTAGTTCAGTTCTAGTTCAGTTCTAGTTCAGTTCTAGTTCAGTTCTAGTTCAGTTCTAGTTCAGTCCTAGTTCAGTTCTAGATTAATTTAATTTTCTTTTAATAAAAATCTGACTGTTTGTTATTCATTAAAACCTAATTACTAACAGAAAAACCCAAATCAATTTAGAAATTTTATTTGTTAAACTGTACAGTTAAAAATCCTCTCTTTAACCTTTAACATTTTCTACGTAACACATGTCAAAGGTGACCAAATGGCTGATGTAATTTATATGGAATATTGTGGCATGAACACACGATGCCACATATTTAATTTGGTACTTCATTTATAAAGCAGGTAGCGTGCAAGTAACTAATATATGTTAAATAACTGGGAAAGTTTAGTAGATTTAGACATATTATGTATTTGACCATAAAGGTACAGTTAGAGCGATGAATCAGCAAATTTATAAACATAAAAAGGGGCTTGTTTTTCAACTGCTAGTAATGATCTCAGATACTGTGATCGATAGAAAATATTAAGCCTTTCTTAGCTTGAATAGTGGGAATACTGCTCTGAGATTAGTCTCTATTGGGATTGGGCAAAGAGTAAGTTATAGTTTTTTTAATGTACAATCGATGTTAAAAAGTTATGGATTTAGTTTTTTGTTAAAACAATTTTAAACAACTCTTAATCTTTAATTCCATATATTTTGCTTATTTTTACAGTTTTATTATTTAATATAAAAATATTGGATCTATGTCACAATAAATTCTAAATATGATTTTATGTCTTTTTTTTTGACTAATAAAAAACTGTGATGACCTTAAACCACGTGGAAATTACAATAAAAACGAGAGAGGTTAACAAATGGCTGATGTAATTTTTGTAAAAAATTGAGGCAGAAATAAGTCAAAATTTTGAAATAAATAAACTCTTTAGAAAAATTAGTACTCTAATGTATCTGTTAAAAAAAACTCAAGAAATGATCTAAATCAAATTTTAAACAAGTCCTTTTCAATTCTACTCTTACAAAAATATCTGCCCCCAGGCTATTTTATAAAATGCATTCTTATGAATAATTTCACATTAAACAAACATTTCATTTAAAACTCTTTGTACTCATTTAACTCAAAACATTTTGAAACATTTTGAATTTTAAAATTTCATACTCAATTCTCTTTTTTTTTTGATACTCTTTCTCTATTTTAAACGAAACGAACTAAAATAACCACTCACCTTTTTAAAACACTTTGTCATCTAAACCAATTTAAATTTGTTGTGTCTCTCTTTATTCGAAAATTAATTTTCAATACTTCTTGCATTTGTTTGGAATGTTTCAGATATTATCTTTTTTTGTTTCTAAAAATTTTAAAAATACAACATCAGCAACATTAAATAGTACTATAATACTATAAAACAAAAAGTAACAAAAGAAACCAAAAGATTGGCTGATGTAACTTTTTTAGAAAATTGTGGCATACGCATATGACTACTTAATAATGTCGAATGACACTTAGTGAAAATGTCAAATAGTCAGAAAGACAGACAATATACGAAAAAAAGAAAAATATTCCATAAATTTTGTATTAACTACATAGAGCTAACAAATTTTGTGATAAATCATCGAAAATTAGAAATACACCTAATGTGTTTCAATGAAATTACGAGGGTAGTTTGAAAATTTTTTTTTAGAAAAAAAAAAATGTTTATTCAAATTTGAAATTATTTATCTATAAATAGATTTATCTTCTAGTTGATTTCCATTCACTATTCTGGAATCAGAGCCTTGTCCTTGTTCTGAAACCTACAGAAGACCTCAGGGTCAGTTTACTTCCACTTAACATTGTTGTCTAATGTAACTTAGACTTTTTTACCGGGCGTTTGGTTCAAGGTCGAATACATTTGATCTGTATGTGATCTTCATTTTAATCATTCAGAGGATAACATATTGATTTCTTTTAAACTTTTTAATCGAGGGTTAAGTTCAAGGTCGCAGATACCATAGACCTGATCTGAACTTGTCCTTCATTCGGAGGACTACATTGCACATTGGTCACTTCATTTCCTTTAAGTATTTCGGTTGAAGAGATCTCAGAGTTTTGATGACAAATCGCATATAGCAGACTCAATATCTTTTGATTTTCTCGATTTTCGACATCCTGAGGATCTCATATCTTATGGCTAGTTTATTTTCCTGTTATCATACCGATCAGACTTCAAATCAAAGGTTTTGTGGCAAGTTTTTGATTTTCAACATTCAGAGGATTCCAAATTTCATAATCTTCCTAATATTCTTGCCAGAAAGGGTATCGAACTTTAGGACAGGTCTCAGAACTTTGAATCAAAATTAAGATTAAAGATTCGATATTGCAGATCCAATGTCTTTACGTTTCCATTATCTGTAGGATCCCTGTTTTCATAACTAGTTCATTCCCTTTTAATCTACCCAACACGACTTTAAATCAAAGATGTGAATAAAAATAGAAGATAGTTCGACCCAAGATAGGCCAGTCCATGATTTTCAACATTTAAATCCCAAATTCCTTTTACATTTCTTGTCAGAATGGTAACAGAATTGTAGTATTCCTGTCGGAAAGGTCTCAGAACTTTGAATAAAAATGTAGGTTAAAGATTCAAGTACGCCGTTTTATTATTTTCAACAACAAGAAGGTCCCGGGTTTCTTGTCCTGCTCTCATCATACCCATTAGAAGTTTAAATTGAAAATGTTGTACGTGATGGAAGATAATCAAACGCAAGATCTTTGCGAATTCTTGATATGCATGCCTTGTACACGATTCCAAATAGTAGTTTTAATTATTCTTGATTTACATGTCCTGTTCAAGATCCCAAATAGTATACTACCATGTGATCAATTTTGTACAATTAAGTCAGCTAGTATTCCTACCGTTCGTTCAGCGATCAGTAAACATTGAAAGTTTATTTACAAGACTTCATGTTTCATTATATCTTCAGATCGCGTGTTCATTGCAAAAGTGATCTATATATGCATTAATCCAAATTGATCTGATAGGTATTCTAAGCCGAATAGCGATTTCTTATAATAACAATTAAAAAATGTGGTTTTCATTAACGATCATGATGATTGCAAAAGTGATCTATAAATGTAGTGATCCAATAGTGTAAGCTGATCAGCTCTAATCTCTGCGTATGTGCATTAATCCAAACTAATCTGATAGATGGTCTAAGACGTACAGCGTTTTCATATATTACAAATTAAAAAATTGTTGGTTTCATTAATGAGTGATCATCATTGCCGAAGTGATCTATAAGTGAAGTGATCCAATATGATCTGTTATTTGTTGCAGGGCGATCAGCTATTTCTTACAATAACAAAAATGATGTTAACCTTTTTGGCCAACTCGAAAAGGGGAAAACGCACTTTTTCCCTTTTGTACACTAAATCATGATCACTCCGGATCATTCATTACCATTCACAGATATAATTCTTAAATATCTAGAAACTTTTCAAACATTTGGCATTCATTCGCTATTCGATGGTTATCGTTACTTTTCCGAACACCCTCGTATCTACAACGAAATATGTTTTTGATTGTGTGCTGCTGCTATTTAAGAAGGTGCTTGTTGTATATGCTGAGCACAAGATCACACGCAGTGCGGAAATTAAACACAAACAAAAAAATGCCGGTTGATATTGTAGTTTTCAACAATAGAGGTGTTAAATTCCAAGAATACTTACTACACAAACACTCACACACATACTCATGATGAAATACCCAAACAGAAAAAAAAGCCAAAGACTTAAAGAAGTCAAAAACCGTAAACGAACTAAAACAAGTTAAATGATGGTCACACTCTTTAAAAACGCTCACGCATTCACTTACAATGCTGCACAATGAAAACGTGCATAAACTGGCATCGATAACGAGCAAGGTGATTAGGCATAGCGGTGATATGTCACTTACAAATAGAAGTTTTTTTGTATTTATCGAAAAATTATTATTATAATGATAGTTTTTAGATAGCAAGCTTAGGAAGAAAAGCGCTTTTAAGGAAGTGATTTAGAAGTAGTTTTTCACAAGATACAAATAAAAGGATTTGCGAAAGTAATAACTTATTATATTGTGGTCCACTAGTAAGAACATTGCCTTACGTTGCAGCAGCTACCAGACTCATTACTTGTAATCTATAAAGTGTAAACTCCATGCTTTTTTAATGATTCAATGGAAACAGGAATAAGTGGTTCTCTTAGTAAAAGTTTAAAGAAGATCAAATCAAATTCAAGAGCATAGACGTTGCCAAGTACATTGAATATTGTTCGAATTTGTACATAGAAATCTTTAAAAAAAGACAAATTAGGCTTTTCATACCAAGAAAAAAAAACATCTAAAAGATCATGAATAATCCAAAGATTTCTAACGAATTGAAAAGCTTTTGAATTTTAACTATCACACCACTTAGTGGCTATTCATTAATTTAACGGATAATGATCTTTTGTGTAAAAACTTACACATAAAAATTAAAAAAAAAAAAACTAAACACTAATATACAAGTCACGTGTTCCCTAAAGGCCGGTCGTTTTGAATCACTACCATACAAACACATATACATCCAAACAAACACCTATGTATCTGTGCAGTTGTACTACGAGTAGCTATACACATCATCAGTGCACATGTTTAGCATAGCAAATGAAGCAACAAAAATGATCACTGATCATCAGTTATGAATGAGTGAGTGACTGAGTGAGTAGTGGGATCACCCACAAACATAAAAGTTTTTAATACTACGTTGCTGAGTGAGTGTCAGCTAAACATGTTCAGCATGTTGTACGATATATTGAACTTTTTTGATGGATTTTTATTGCGTGTCTGCTTAAAGGGCCACCTTTTTTTCTTTACTCTATAGCGATTTATACGGTTTGTTAAAAATACAATCGTCAATATGGCCTTGATGCTGACGTGTTGATTGTCGTCATAAAAGTTTGATTATTGAGGGGAATTTAATCCCATACAGTTTATAATTTATGTTGTATGTGTTTGTGTGTAAGTGTGAATGGAAATTTTTGAATTTTTTTTAAGGAGAATTTCATATTCTACGAAATTGTTCAAAAAAAATGTTAAAACTATTTCCAATAACTTCATTAAATAGTGGTGAGGGGCAAAAGCGATTTACCCCTCTGGTTTTTATGATCAGTAGGTATATAATTACAAGGATCGGTAATATATAACCTTAACAAATGAACAAAATTTAGACTAGATCTTAGAGTTCTTCCTAAGCTAAGAAATTTGGGAATTTGCGATTACTAAGTTATAGATTTCACCAATTGCAGGTAAAACAAGAAATGGTTAAAATTTACTCTTCACCTTCTAGGTTATCTAACTTAGATTCAGTTATCTACATATATAGTATTCGAAGTGTTCGCAAAATGATCAATTGTTTTAATAAAATTACTTATTGTAAAGTTTAACTACATGAGAAGGGTTTGATGTCGAAAATATCAGACCGAAGATCCTTTTCTTTTAACATCTAGATAACTACAGATCTCATGTTTAGTAGACTTTAAACTTTTTATCAGAGGCTTATTTTAAGACTGATATTAAAAGATCTTAAATTCAGCGGTTTAAGAAAGAAAATCTTTGTGTTCTCTTAAATTTCAACAGCAAAAGGATCGCAGATCCAAGTCTTTAAATCTGGAGAAATTCGAAACTTAGCATTGGAGGTTCAAAATCGATATTAACAGAAGTTATGAGTTATTAGAACTCGCGTTTTCCTGACTTTCAAAAGCGGGAGTATTGTAGATGCCAAGTCCAGTTTGGATAAAAGTATAACATTTAATCGAAAAGTTCATTCGAGATCAATGGTAAAAATCCTAAGATTCTGATTTTCGAAAGATAGAGGATCGCAGGTCTAACGTTTGGAGAAAAGTAAAACTTTTAATTGGACATTTGGTTTAAGATCGATGTTAAAATGCCTTCAGATTCTGCGGTTTAAGATGGTATATATCTAACAAAAGAACATTTTGGAGGAATATAGAATTTTGAATCAAAAGTTTTGTTTAAGATCGATAACATAAGATCGAAGGTCATTACAATTGTTTGAATTCTAACTTCTTTTATTATTTACCATTAATATCTGGAGAAATATCTGGACACAACTTTTGCGCTTCCATGTTTCTCAATTTATATTGAACATTCCCTTCTAGAAAAGTTCAGAAAATTGAATCAAGAGTAGGATTTGAGATCGTTAATTATCATAGATTTTAATAAAAGATCTTTAGCATTTTCTTTATTTACAACATTTAAAAGATTGCAGATCCCAGAGTCTGATTACCAACATCTAAGGATTAGAAGTCACATTAAATTTCTAATTTCGTTAGAAATTGTTGCGTTTTCATGATTTTCGAAAGCTAGAGAATCGCAGGTCTAACGTTTGGAGAAAAGTAGAACTTTTAATTGAATATTTCGTCGATGTTAAAAGGTCTGCGGATCCTGCGGTTTAAGATCGTTTATATCTAAAAGAAAAACATTTGTTGATTTTAACGCAAATCTCATTTGGAGGTATATAGAATATTGAATCAAAAGTTTGGTTTAAGATCGATTATATAAGATCCACGATCTTTACAAATCTTTGAGTTGTGACTTCTTTTATTATTTACCATTAATATCTGGAGAAACATCTGGACACAACTTTTGCGCTTCCATGATTCTCAATTTATATTGAACATTCCCTTCTAGAAAAGTTCAAAATTTAGAATCAAGAGTAGGATTTGAGATCGTTAATTATCATAGATTATAACAAAAGATCTTTTGCATATTCTTCATTTACAACATTTAGAAGATTGCAGATCCCAGAGTCTGATTACCAACATCTAAGGATTAGAAGTCAGATTAAATTTCTAATTTCGTTAGAAAAAAGTTAAATCTTTGGATAATTGGAGCAAAATAGTGGTGCCAAAATCATTTGATGTCCTAGAGGACCATTAATCCCGGATCCATTTCATTCAGGTTCGAAGATATGAAGCTAACATTTAGAAGGTTAAAGACCTCACGTACCATAAGTTTTTCCCTGTCGAAAGCATTAAAAACATAAAATCAGAGTGTTTTTTAAATACTAAAGATCATTGCAAGATCACTGTTCTTACGGATCGGTGGTAAAGAAAAATTCTATTAAAAGCCACAAATGCCAGACACAATTCATTTTTATACAAATTCGAAGATGTTAGGCTAAAATTAAGAAGATCTGAAATCTCACGTATCAGTTTTTTGCCCTTTCGAAAGCATTGCAAATTTTATGTTAGAGTGTTTGTTAAATATTGAAGATCATTACAAGATCACTGACCTTAGTGTTCTGAAGTGAAGGAAAGGCCACAAATCCCAGCCCCAGTTAATTTTCATTTAAGTCCGTTGATGTAATGCTCTGGTTAAATATTAAAGATCATCACAAGATCAATGACCTTAAAGCTACTAATTGTTGAATATAACGCCTATTCTTAGACCCTTCTTTTACCCTCAACCAATAACTATACATGTTATTGATCAATTATTAATAGTGTGATTTTTTTTCCTACAATTTTTGATTTCAAAGAATTTTTATTGTTTTTTTTTTTTTTTTTTTTTTTTTTTTTTTTTTTTTTTTTTTTTTTTGTTAATTTTTACAATGAAAACGATATCGCCGCCTAATAAACTGACATGATGAAATTAAACATTTTTTATAGTAAGAAGATAGCAGCAATAGTAATTTAAATTTCCGGTGACGTGATATTTTAAATGTTTTTTATACAACAATCAGTCATGTATTGATCGGTTCTATTCAACTATCGATCATTATTAATTAGTGTTTGACATGTTTAATTAACACATTAAACAAGACAACCAGTTTAATCGCAACAAATTGTTATTTCATTCATTGCTGTTATTGTTGTTGTTGTTGCTGTGTGAGTTTATATGTGCATAAATAAATATTTAAATATTTTAATAGCGAATAAATGTTTAAATAATCACACACACACACACATATACATGAGCAATGAAATTAACACATTTATAAATTAACGATCATGGCTTTAATAAATTATTGGGTTATTAAGCGGTTAGACTTTGATCGTTAAAACTAAATCTTATGATTTGTTAGAAGAAAAAAGAAATTTTAACACTAAATGTAACAAAATATCGGGTTATTTGGGGTTTGTGGGTTATAAGGCCTTGAAGGAGATTGTAGAACCGATTAGTTGTCGTGCTGAAATATGTTCATAAAGATCAGTTTTGTAAGTGATAATATTTATAGTTCAAGTCATTAATTTACGTAGTATGTTATCATGTAAATTCATGATTTTGTCCGCCAAAAACATAGAATAATAATAGTAATTTAAATAATATATTTGAAATAA
The DNA here is from genome assembly GCF_022045245.1 of Lucilia cuprina. Taxonomy (NCBI): domain Eukaryota; kingdom Metazoa; phylum Arthropoda; class Insecta; order Diptera; family Calliphoridae; genus Lucilia; species Lucilia cuprina. The sequence goes on along the minus strand of NC_060953.1, from coordinate 47,285,734 downwards.
ATTTTTATATTGAAGATCACCAAAGATCTTGAAAAATTTCTTACAAATTATAAATAAATTGTATACTGATCGTATTAACTTATGTCTTCTCTTATATTAGAATCATTTTAACTTTGTTTGTGTTTATTGATCCTCGATTTAATAGTTTATGAAATTGATGTTCTATTCCCTTTTCAAGGCAAAACATTTCGGTTTTTATAGTGTTAAGAAAGCAACTGAAAAAAAACCCTTAGGAAATCAAAATGATTGAAAAAAATCCCATTAATACATTCACTGATCACCATTATCTATAGCATATATAGCGACGTGTGCATGTCTCTGCTGGTGTATGTCTCAACTATTTGATTATTTTTCTTAGAAAAGATTTTCTATTGATTTTGTTGTTATATTGTTCGTTTATTCGTTTGTTGTAATTTTTTCTTAGAAAAATAATTTAAATTAATTTTTTTTTAGAAAAGAAAGCGTTGCTGTCATGGAAAAGTACCAAAAATATCTTGTATTTTTTTCGCTTAATCATAATGGCTTTTTAATATGTTCTGAGCCAGGGGTTCCCAATTTGTTAGTGTTTTTAAATAAAAGAAAATATTTTAACTTTTTCAAAAAGTTTCTAGATCCCATTTCAGACATTCGATTTTTAGGACTTTGTAGCAGGGTTTTGCTCAAAGATCTTAAAGGGTTATGGATATAAAATATATAGAGTACCATACCATACAAGGTAGAAGGAGAAGAATACATTGATTGGATCTTTTCATAGTTGAAGTAGAAAAAGTTTAATTGAGAAAATTAAAACATTATTCTAAAAGTTTGAGAATAACTGATCTACATATTTTATCCCCATGTGCATTAATTATCGAATTAACGAAGATATGACATGAGATACATAAATGTTGTATGTTCGATCATCATAAGATCATCAGAGTATAAGATAAAAAAAATTGAGAGAAAAAACTTTTTAAAGAAAATAGAACACATGAGAAATGTAACAACATCTTGTCTACGAAATCTATAGGTATGATGAAAAGATCACTATGTGTATTGATCGGTCTAGACCTTGAGATCAATCATCGCTTAAGATGGCAAGTCACCCTCTCTCTTTTAGCATTGCTAAGTGATTTTTTGAATATTAACTTCAGACAATTTTATGTATTTATCATTCAGTCAACCGATCTCTTCACTCCTTCAGTCAGCCAATCATTTTTTCTTCGCAAGTTCAGCTGGAGGAAAATTTCACTATCTAGCAAAGTGAAGGTCCGAGTAGTTAGCTATTGCCATTTATTGTCAAGGTTTTTTTTTTGAAGATTACCATTAGGGATTTGAATAGAGTTAATGCGAGTTGAAGACAAATGGTTTCTGGATAAGAACTTTTAAGACCCTGTATCGTGTCCGCATACTCAGAGTTACTAACTAATCTCCAGCAGATAATTTGTACTCAAGTTTTAAAGTCTGTAATATGTAAGAGTTCCACAGCTAAACTCTCCGAAAATATCACTCTCTCAACTTAGTGAGAGTCATAGCTCTCAAAAATATCACACTCACTCAGTTGTGAGAGTGATATTTTTATATTACAGACATGAAAACTTGAGTACACAACACAAGTTATCTGCTGGAGATAAGTTAGTAACCTTGAGTCTTCGGACACGATACAGGGGCTTAAGCATCCTACGGATATAAAACAACTGCCCATATCTAACCTAACAGCACTCTCCCTCTCTCTTTGAATACTTTACTTCAACTTCGACTAAATAATGTATGTTTTCGACGAAGTAATGTATGAAGACGAATTGTTTCTGGATAACAACTTCCGTAATTCTTTTCAGTTATGACTCTTCTCAGTACAGACTTGAAAACTTTAGTATCATTTATATACACAACACAAGATATCTGCTGGAGCTTAGTAAGTAAGCTTGAGTCTTCGGACACGATATAGGGGCTTAAGGATCTTACGGATATGAACCAACTCCCCATATCTAACCTAACAGCGTTTGTCTTTTATACTCTCTCCTTTTCGTTGAATACATTACTGCAACCCCGACTAAGTTAATATATGTTTCTTATGCCAAAGGCTGTTGGATTGAGCATTGTCGGTTTTTGAAAACACATAAAAGTTTTTACCATGCATCTAATACACCTACAAGTACTTATGTACTCAGTTGGAGCTTCAAGTAATTTTGGACTTTATGAGCAAGTGGAGGATTCTTACCCAATAACAATGCGAGTCAAATAAAGAGGATGGTAGAGCAGTAAAGCTACAGCATTGCCATGCTATTGACCTCCTAAAAACGGTTATCTATAACAATGAATAATATACTGAAGAAGATCTTAAGTAAGTTTATATTGAGTCAATTTTTGGGCAATTCGTAGAGTATTTCGAACTCTCTAGCTAGAATCCTGAGAGTAAGGAAGTCAGTTATTGAAAAGAAAAAGATTAGAGAGAAATCAAGCCAGGAGGTTACACCGTATTTCGATTCGAATGAACAACTTTTCGAAACAGAATGTATTTAATATAGAAATTCGAAATTTTTTCTTTCGAATCGAGATACACAGTAACTCCCCCGAAGATAATTGCATTCGGATAAGAACAACGGAACAAACGAGGAAATTAGCGGTCATCTTACACCAAAGATATAATAGATGAATAACAGGAATATGATCTAAAACAGGTTATGACTGAAGGCTGGAGTAAGAACTCTAGGTGGTAATGTGATGTCCTAATATATATGTATCTATCAAAATGATTAAGAAAAACATGTCACGAGTTGAGCTATGAAATTAGATAAAAATATGAGTAGGAATATGAGGAGATTATAACGATCCGTTGAGGCTTTAGGAATTATAAGGAAATCGAACTTTAGGTTTTTCACAAACTGTAGTAAGGCATGATGGATTTTACAAAAAATGAACTTGAGGACGAATATCTTTAGTTTTTATAACAGAGTAGTAGGTAAAAGGAACTCCTGGTGAGATGCTGTTAAACATTTAAAAAATCAAAAGTGATCAAACATTATGTTTACCACTGATAATGTACGCGTCGATCGTTTGTGTGGGATGTACATGTATGATAAGTTACTGAAGTTGTTAGTTTAGTAACTAAGGTGTTAGAGTTTTGCAACTTTGCTTAAATTTTTAGCAAATCTTTTCCTCAAAGTGAATCATAAAATTTGTAAAAATATCTCTTTAAACTTGAGATTATCACTGATATTCAGCTAGTTTTAATTTCTAGATCGAAATGAAAGCATTATTGCGAAAAGTCGTATGTTTAACGAAGAGTGATGTTTTAAAAAACTTATAATCTTTCCACTCAAAATTGCACTAGAATGAACTCAAAAGTGAAATTCCAAAAATTACTACTAAAAAAATTAGTTACCTTTCTATTTAGCATAAAATAAACTCAAAATATTTATCACTAAAATATGCCAAACATTTAACAAAACCAATGGAAAACGAAATATGTATCATTAATAACACAAAGAGAAAATTTTCTGTTGGAAAAGTGTTACGAAAAAAAATTTCACATTTAAAATAATATTCAAATATAGTTTTATTGTCGGTTTCAATCCGGCGTCCATCAGTGGTCATGTCAGTGGAATATTACACAGTCCTGTATGAACAACAAGTTACAGCAAACATTTAAACATAAATTTTTGTTAACTAAACAAACTTACAGATAAGTATTTGTATGTATGTGTGTGTGTGTGTGTTTACATAGGTTTGTATGTGTGTGATGTGATACGAAATGAATGAATGTTGTTGTTATATTAATTTATATGATATTAAATATTACTCGTATTTTATCGTCTTTACTTGACAACAAACATCTTTTTTTTTTTGGTGTATATGTGAAGTAGATAGTAATGTGAGGTATATATTGTTAAAACTTATTGTATGCACACAATCGTACAAATAATTGTCCGAGAAGTAGTATAAATTTTCACTTAGCAACAAGTCCAATTGTTGTTACTGACTGACAAACACACACATACAGACAGACAGACAGACAGACAGACAGACACTCAGTCAGTAACATTCAAGTCGAATCGCACCAACAGCAACGACAGCAACAACAGCAGAAGCAGCAGCAACATCTTATGAGCACTTTTTTATGTTGGCAACAGGGGGCATGTTCACTCCTCTTACAGTCAGCATTCATGTCTACATCACGAACGACAACAGCAACAACAACAACAATAAAAAAACTAATTATACTCGCATGATCATAAAATAAACTAAAATACAATAAACTCGTACAACAAAAACTGAAAAGAAACAGAAAAAAAAAGCATTTTTCACTTAGCAACATCTTTTTATATTACAAATATACGAGGTTCTACAAAAAAGTCCTTAAAAAAAACTTTAAATATCTTCATTATCTGCTAAACTCACAAGATATTATTTCTAGCTCCCCAGTGACTTTTCAAATTAACCTCGTATATCATATTGTACAGCTGCTAGCTAAGACAGTTTACACACTAAAGAGTTTGTGTGCGTGTGTGTAAGTGTTGTAAATTATTGTAAAAAAAACGTCTTAGATGAACGGTTAGAAAATAATCATTGAATTGTTTAAACATACAAACAAATAGATGGATAGACAGACACACAGACGGATGGATGGATAGACGTTGATACTAAAAGTCAGACCGACAGGCAAACATAGTAGTTACATTTGTACTTTTAGTTCAATTGAATTACAGCTAAAAATTTTTCAAATATTTCAGTTTTAGTTACTTTACCTATCGAATTTTTTTACGTGTCTTTTATCACGTAATCATCCCGAACAACAACAACAACACCATCAACAAAAAAACATGTGAATCCATAACATGCACCGCTTTACAACAATTTCATGTCAGAATTAATTTGAAAATGCGTAAAAATGACATTCATATTTAAATCCATATCGCAAACATTTCCATGCACACACACACATACACTCTCACACGCACTTACCGTTTTATAACAAATTTAAATTTATTTTATGGATGTGTGCTGTTGTGAGTTAATACGACATGCCTTTAGTTAAATTCAACCTGACCAATCGCAGGTAAGCTTAAGCTGTCACTTATCGCAATCGAAAACAAAAACTATTGTTGTAACTTTATGGTTTAACGATTAACAATAAGATGGCGATAAGTTTCAGTGTAATGTGAGGTTGATCAGCAGAGATTTCCTTTAAAGTTTGTCGGTACTATAAACTGGTGATGATCAAATGTATTTTTGAATCAGAGAGCCGCATAGTCTTGTACAATGAGAACCGGTAGACTACTCTCAAGAGTCTTGTCCCGATTATTGGAGAGATCTCTTCGGGGTACAAGAGGAGTGTTAAAGACTGATACAGATTAAAGTCTATAATTGTGGATCAGTTTGTTACTGTTGCCGAGACAACTGATATCCCGCAGAGATGTAACTGTGGAACTAACCGTTGGAAATGGTTGGTGTTGAGTGTATAAGACACTGTATGGACGTAGGAGCATATGTACTTTATCTGCCCCTATACCTATGTTGAGGGCTTATGTATGAATGTGTTAGAGAATTATGTTGGGATGAATGGTGATGGATGACAAGAGATACCATTAAATTTTCCTTCCTTGTGCATGTATGTTCAGCGTTTATGATTTTCATACCAGATTTACCACAGTGGGTTCTCTGTGAGTTAGAACAATTCCTTGGATTATTAGACTTATTCGTGTTTCGGTCATCTACTCAATAGAGGCTATACCATCTGCGTGGTTGTAATCGGAAGTGATGTTTGTGCAACTCGGAAGTAAAGTAACGAGTCAGCAATGGTCAGAGATGAGATAGATTGTGTATTTTGAAATCTTGTAAGAGAGAAATAGAAAAAGGACCGGTTACAGAACTAGTTCTGCTCATAGTTTCCATTACTTGACCCCAAATTCATGGAAAGAACTATTGTTCTTAATTCAGTGGTTACGGAATTAAAATAGGTTTGCGTTATGAGGGATATCTCTTGTCAATTACAGAGAGAGAGAGCGAGAGAGAGAGAGCGAAGAGAGCATTTTTACATTTCTTTGGAGAAAAATATTGTAAGATTCCAATTAATAAGAGATTAATCTATATCGATTCGATATAGCTTGGTGTAGTATGTGTAACACTGAACTAGATCTATGATAGGTTGTTAGGGTTTAGGAAATGGGGGGAGGAAAGCGATGTTAAAGTAATTCTTCGACTGGTTCCATAGAGGTTGTGAGAAGGAACATTTTTATAAAATAAATACTGTATGCCAATATTTAGCGATATCACTCTCATATAAATTCAATAAATTTTGTAAAATTTTATCCTTTCCCGTAGCTACCTAACTACTTTGAGGTTGTATAACGGACTTTTTTAGCTATGAACATTTCCAAACTGCTCATCTTGAAGTGAAGTATATGCTAGATAAGGATAATACTAATAGTAGTCGATCACGACAATATCTGGATTATAAATCAAAGCACATTCACCATTCGTTGGGAAGCAATCTCTATGTGCATTCCTCCACATTTCATACCTGGTGAATGAATCAGCTTCTAAACGGAATTATCATTCGATGATTAAGATTCTGGGGTTTTTGAATACAATTCCTTAAAATGTTCCAATTAATGGTCTCAAGGTCGACAAGACTACATTCGGTTGATTCCTCGTCCAAATTTATAAAGATGTGCTCATTCATAGTCCTCATATACGTTTCTCATAGATTTTTTTAGATGTTATCTTTAGCCAATATGTATAAAAGACTAGACCCCTTCCCTGATTCTTCGAGAATACGTATTGTAATTTTGGAAATAAAAACTTTCAATAAAAAGAAACTAATTAATCAAAAATCGTACTAAAATAAATTGAATTTTCGAATTTTATACGGATATACTTAAGTTATCAGTCAACCTTTATCTATGTCACCAGAAATATTATTAAAATAGACGATGGCAAAGGCTTGATGGTATCGTAACTTGATTAAATGTACCTAAACTTACAGGAAATATATGTCAAATCGTTTAAATTCCATAATAGTAACTAAGAGGATATACTATACTTATCTGGCCTAAATAATTTTAAAATCGTGCCAATTTGATAAAGTTCTAACATGTTAAATTAACAAATTGAATAGATTTTTGTTAACAAATTTAACAGTTTAAAAAAAAGGTTTGTTAAGATTTAGACCCCTGAATTAAAGTGTTTATATCATGGCCATTTAGTGTTGCAAATATGTTAATACCGATTGATTCTCGACAAATTTTTTGTTGTCATTACCCCTGAGATGATGACTTCTTGGTCAAATTCAATGTCGTATTGGATCTATACCATAATGAAGTTTAAATTGAGAAGAAGTAACGAAAAAGAATTATACTATATATATTTGTCCAAAATTGTCATTATATTATTGCTCAAATTTAGGTTCGGGGTTGTTAGAATAAGATGCATAGATAAGGCCTCAACAAGCACATTCTCTTCTATAAGTATTGTACTAACATGTGTTGTGTGTTGTCCATTAGCAATCTTACGAACATTTATCACAATTTATAACGTCTGGTTCAATAAATAAAGATATTGTAGTCATGTGTCACTTTCCCGAAAACAATGGAAACGGTAATCGGTGGGAGTTGAACTCGAATTCGGGAATAAAACTCTTTTATTCCTGATTCTTTAAAATAATTCAGAGTAGGAAATCACAGTCCATTTATTTTTAATCTTATTTGTCAAAATGCCATCATGAAAGGTTCTTGAAGTACAAAATTTCTATATAATTCCAAACTCCAAATTTGAAGCTGCTGAGAAGGGTATTGGTGATTATCAGTATGGTGAGCACATCATACAGGTTCATGAAAATAGAAAGGCATGCAGTTATACCTCGCTTCCGATTAACGTTTAAGGAAATTTCGATGACAATCGCAAAGAAAAATGTCGAAGAGCTTTACGGCCACACGACGAGCTTTTGTGGTATTTTTTTCACGGTTCCGCCGATCCATTTACAAACTTACTGTGATTAATAGAGATATTCCTAAGATTTTCCTGAACATGTCTGGATAAGGAAGGAAAATTCAATGGTATAACTTGTATGTATAAGTAATCTTTTAGCTATCGCCATTAAATCCAGAACAGCTCTCATTCATCCGACACCGACCGACCGAGAATACATTTGATCATTACCAGTTTGTAGTACCGGCATATTAGAGGTATTGTTAGCACCTATTTTCCCCGGGGTAGCAATCACATCAAGATGGGGTCTTTTATCGAGCTAACATGCCCCCATAGGTAAATTGCATAGAAAGTGCTTTAGAGTTTGACTGTCCTTTCTTCTCTAAGCAGGTCCGATAGTTGTGCCCGTAATTCTGTGAATCCACTTAGAACTGCTTCTTTTCTTGGATAAAGGTGGAACTTTTTGGGATGTTAAAAAGTTTTTCATGTAAAATTTCACATTTTTCCGAAAAAAAGTTGTCGAAGTTTGAATATTCAATCAAATGAGTTCCTGTAATTATAAAGTTCATAAGGGTCATCAAGGCTAGTATGGAACTTAGTTTTGCCCTATTCGTCGGATTCAGTTGTATGGAGGCTAGGTGATATAATAGACTGATGTTAACAATATTCAATAGGCTTCGATACCATAGAAGATCATGTGCCAAATTTCATAAAATTATCTCCAAGATCTTGTGATCTTCAGTTTGATTAAAAGGTTTACAAGCCCTATTCTTGGGTTCAGTTATATGGGGGCTAGGTGAAATAATGGACCGATCTTAGCCATTTTCAATAGGATGCTTTCCTGAGACAATATAAATTTCATTGAATTATCTTCAAAATTGCAACCTGGAGTTTGATTACAAGGTTTACTAAGTGGTAAGTGGTGGTGATGTGGAGTATGAAAACTATAAAGATCGATTTCGGCTTAAGAACATCTCTAGTCTTTGACTCGAGATTGTTTTTTATTTTTAAATCTTATTTAACGAATCAATTGCAAATAACTATCTCTCATTACAACACTAAGACAGGCATTTGGTTACAGTTTTTTTGCGCGCCCATTTTCTCATGTTCATTCATTTTACAGATCACTGGCATTTAAACTTGTTCATGCATGCATTTCAGATCGTATCAACTGTTAAAATAAAATTAAATTTTAATAAATTTGTCATTGACGATTGGGTTTGGTGGCCGGTTTTGCAGTTTTTTTTGTTTTTACATAGTTTTTTATTTTGGGTTTCTTACTGGTTAAGAATTTTGCAGTTTAATTGAAGATTTAAATATTTTGGTTGCTAGTGATTACACTTAAAGAAAAAGTGAATGATTTGAAACAGGAAAAGATGTAATATAAAGATTTTTATTCACTACACAATTTCCTTGTATAAGTTATGTTTATAAATAATAATTTTGTGTTTTTTTTGTATAGAGAGTGTTATATGTATATACAGGAAGCAGTAGAAAATTAAATGATCATTTAATGATCATTTTATGAGAGATGAGTGAAAATTTATTTTTTAGAAAATTATATATTTTTTAAATTTAATGTCTTTATTTGATTTAGAATAACTCAATTAATGTTGAATACATGCGGAACACATAATGTGAAAAATCTAATTTATATAAATTTCCTTACCCAGCCAGCTAGCCAGCCAATCAGTCATTCATAACTTCCTGATAGCTAGAATTACGACACACTTAGTTAGACTTGCATGAATTAAATATTTGCTGGAGAAAAAAAATAAGTTATTTAACAATAAAAGAAGAATTCAATTATAGACTTTTTATACAATTCTTATACAAAAACCTTCACCCAATTTAATATGTTGATTAATTTTTGCACATTTTCATAAAAATTCACGTTCACCGTTTTCATTTTTTCAATTAAATTTTAATTTACATTCACTTAAATAAATCGTAAGTGTCTCTTCTTTAATGTCTGTCTGTCTGCCTGGTCGTGAAGTTTTTTTTTTTTTTTTTGTTAAATTCTGCTGCAAAAGATGATGCAATTTAAAAGTAAAATATTATAATAAAAAACAAACTATAACAATTTCAATTTATGCAAAAAATAGAAAAAAAAAACAAAACAAAAATACAATAAGTTTCTTTCATTATTATAAAGTTTAAATTGTTAAACTAAACAAATAAAGCTTTAAACTAAAAAAAGAATTAAATACTTGCGTCTACATTTAATAGTGGCGCGTCGCAATATCTTTATTTATTTTTTTTATAATATTTATACCCTACACCACTATAGTGGGAAGGGTATTATGAGTTTGTGCTGTTGTTTGTAACACCCAAAAATATTGGTTCTACACCCACCTTAAAGTTTAAGAACCACTTTCTCAATCGATTTAGCTCTGTCCTTCTGTCCGTCTGTCTGTGTATACAAACGTTTTGCGCAAGCTTTAAATCGCAATGTTAAAGATAATTTGGTGAAATTTGAAACACTTATTAAATCTTGAAATCGGTCCTTAATTTCGCCTAGCCCCCATGCAACCATATACCTCACAATACGTTAAATGTTCTTTTATGTCAACAAAAATTGGCGCACGCTACAATGACGAACGCTATTGAAATGGCTGAAATCATTTCTTTATTTCGACTAGCCCCCGTACAACAGTACCCCCCGAATAAAGCTTTGAAGCTCATAATTACGTTAAATGTTCTATTATGTCAATGAAAATTGGCTCGCGCTACAAGTCGAAATTTTAAAGATAATTTAATGAAATTTGGAACTTAGTTTGTTCATTGAAATCGGTGCCTTATTTCACCTAGCCCTCCTGGGCATGAATCCCGTCGGCAACAGCACCCGGTCAGATTGGAGGCATTGGTCACCTCTTTATACCCCGGGATTACAATAACACCAAGGCGGAGGTCTCGCTAAGGTAACATGCCCCCGGGGGGACTACGGGTGATCAGTTGCCCGCAGAACTATGTCCTGGCTGGGCAGTTGGTTGAGGTTCCTTTGCGGGAAGAGGGTGCTTGGTACTGTTATTGTTCCTAGATGCAGGAGCGGTACGAATTACAGAGCATGACTGTGAATTAATAAAATGTTGGATTTGAGCTAATAATGAAAAGATTGTTTGTACAAGGTGGAGTTTTTCTAGAGTTTCTGATGTTTTTCTGAGGTTTGACGTCTCTAGAAAGAATGGATGGATTTGAAGGATGAAGTGGCGAAGTGGCAGGATAGTGCAAGTTTACTGCCCTCTCTTTGATTTATTTAGCGATTTTCTTACAAGGTTGAGTATATGCTCAACTTATCACAGTGGGTCTCTGTGGCTACTGAAACAAAGTCTTGCCAATTAAAATGATCCGTGCTTCGGACTACTAATTAAGTCCATTCTAGGTGCAGTTGTCGAAATAACAGAGCCACAGTAGTGTGACTACTATGGCAAGAGGTTTGATAGCTCAAGAACTTGAGCAAAGTGCTTGTACATAGACAAGAAGATCCATGTACAAAAATTATAACCTGCGTGTTAGAAACACATAGGGGAATAGTGAGTTGTTTACTTTTTTACTCACCCAGTGGTGGAAAAAGTACCACCGTGAGATAGGGCAACATGCCAGGTAATCACGTAAAGCACTCCGACATTCAGCCCCCATACAACCGTACCCCACGAATAAAGCTTTTAAGCTCATAATTACGTTTAAGTTAAAAAAACAAATTAAATGTTTTATTATTTTAAAAAAATAATCCAAATTTTTGAACGGCATCAAATGGTCGACCATGCCCGACTAAACATACATACTTGTTTTATTTATTTTTTTATATATATTTTTTTGCATTAAAATTTCCAATGTATTTTTTTTCAATATCATTATTTGTATTTACCAACTACAAGTGCTGTTATTAAGAAGACTTTACTTTGGTGGTCACGGCAGTTGTGTATGATAGGAACTACTTTATAAATGCATGAGACATCATCATCATCATCTAATTTAAAATTCCATTTAATTAACACTTTAAAGAAAATAAATTTCTTTAGTTATTGAAATTTAAATTATGTGTAAAGTATTTGATTTTTTGGAAGAGTGTTTGTTGATTGATTAAATTAAGTAGAGATTTAAATTTGTATAGCAGATATGTAATAATCCATATTACTTTCAATGGGACTTGATATGCACTTTAAAGTAAGTGTTTAAATAAACGATCGTATTCAAATAAGGGTTTGGGCCTTTTTGAAACAAGTATTGCAAATAAATCGAAAGCTTTAGTCATTATATTGGTTCATGCAATATCGATTTGTTAAGATCGATGATGAGTTGACGTTTGTTGGATTAAGGTGGATACATTCAGCCACAGCAATCACATTCTCCTCCATACTTTACTTAAGCTTGCAGTACTTGATTCAAAAACTTGCAAACTTGTTGTGAAAGATTTTGATGAAAATTTAACTTTTCACACTTGTTTATAATTTTTCAATAACATCTGTTGTCAAAATAAATGCATACGTTCGACAACACAATGTTGTCAACATTACAACAATTCATAGTTGTCAATAGTGAGCTTACCACTTTTATTAACATTTAGACAAACGGATGTATATAAAAACTTTGATTTCAACAACATAGCGTTGTCAACATTGCAAGACAACGCAACGTTGTCAACATTGCAACAATTAATTGTTGTCAATAGTTAGCTTACCACATTTGTATAAAAATTTTGATTTTGAAAACAAAGGTTAATAATTATTCTTATTGTATATATCATTCAAGAGTCTTCAATTAGAGAACTGATAACAAATTCAAATTCAGAATTCGGTTGCCTTGAGGATACAATATAACCATGCTTTTTGGCAATTGAAAGCTTTACTATTGCTCAGTATTGCAAAAAATAGCTGTACGAGTCTTGCACTTTGTCTCATTCAAGTTTTGCTGACTAAATGATGCATGATCTCAGCAATATGATCTGTGGAGGTAAACCTACTTTATAATATTACACCCAAATCATGGGGGATTGGGTGTAGTTCAATTTGAGGAGGTTTTACCTCCTTCTTCTGAGATATAGACAGCAAGAAAAGTACTGATAGTCGGTATAATAAATTACTTTCATAACTTGAGTTATCTGTTCCCCTAAACGGTTCATTTGTAGTATTTCGACCCATGTCTTTCGACAATCATTTGGTTAAACTTACAGACAGCTTTAGGAGGCAACTTAGTAGAAAATCTTGCTGCAATTCAGCCAAAACAACCACAATCCAAATAAGTTCAATCAAGTATTGTAATCGTTGTTAACTCAACTACCATTTCAATTATTTTATTCATATACCGATAAGAAATAGTACTCGGAATTTTTAGTTAATCTGCGGAATAGCAACAGAGATCTATTCGTTGATTCCAACTCCACCTAGACATCTATCTTTGAAGTAATATTCAATATTCAAAATCTATTTTGTCTCTTACATACTGTCTCTTATATACTTAGGAATACAACTTAGGAAATTGACAAAATCTAATCTAAATGAGATAATTCAGGTGCAGAACCCTTTTTATTCTCTATAGAAAAATGCGATGTACTGAATAATCATTCCCGCAGGTGAATTACACGAATATCGATTTGAAACAGTTATCAACTTCTTAAGTAGAACTGTTGAACCGAGACATATTTTCTGAACCGAAAGCTACCACTAATCTAGGCATCAGTATTTGAATCATCAGATATCTGTCAGATCTTTTACAGGTTGTGTTTTATTTAGCAATATAAATTAAGGAATTGTCGAGAAGCACAGTATCCTCCCTGGCAAATCAAATCTTCATGTAAACGTTAACTAAAAAAGACCAATGTTAAAAATTAAGATCCCATAGAGACAAACAGTCGTCGAGTTTGACATTCTAAAACTCTGACTATTTCTTTCATTGGACTGATAAATTAATAATAATTTTTTTATATCTGCTAAGCTTTGAATTAAACTTTTGCTAAAATCCAATACGATCAGTTTCTGTCACCTTTAATCTTTAAGATATCATATGTACACTTTCAAGAGAATGTTGTTCTAAAGAATTATGCAATTCACATGTCATTTTATTATTTATTTCATTTTTTACTTTAAAACAATCATTTTTTTTAAATAAATAAATGATTTTCCTTAATTTTACTTACCGCCAAACATATGTAGGAAAACTACAAAGCCACCTGCAATCAAGACGAAAAAAAAAACAAAATCGGTAAATTATAGCAAAAATAGTCTGCAACCCGTTTAACAATTAATTCTAAACGTCAAGTCATATAAAAAGAGTATATACCGTGTCGGGGTACAAGGTTTTTCCGTTGACACTTACATGCAGCAATTATAAGATCTTACAGATTGACTTGTAGTTATATTCTAGATATATTATTATATACTTATATGTATATATTACAGAACAATTATACGACATACAGATGTTATTAATTGCACTATACACACATGCATATATATTTAAACAGATATAGAATGTACCCAGTAAACAATGCTGAGGGATTTGCAAAAGGAAGTGTAGAAAAGGAGGAATTTAAATAAGAAAAGTTCGGTAGTGTTTTTTGACTACTGGGGCTGAATTTCGAAAATAGTGAAAAAGGTAAATGAGGCGTAATTTTGTTTTTGTTATTAAAATTTGTTTTCCTTTTAAAAGCTCTTTCGATCATGAATATGATGATTTGTTCCTTGTTTTACTCTGTAAATAAATGAACGATTCGCGAGGATTTGTGTGAGAGACAAACAATTATATATGGAAGTTATGGAAATATATCTTCTATATCAAATGTTGATTTCAAGACGAAAGCTTTTTCGATTGCGTATTCTTTAATTTAGTTCCTGTTTAATTTACAATTTTCAAATACATTTTTTTGAAACAAAAAAATTAATAATAAAACAAGTATGAATTTATTAGTCAGCCAACTCCATTCAGTATAATAAAAGTGTAGATTATTTTTTAAATCCACAATTCTACTCATAGGGGAGTGGGGGTAAATATGGGTCTATTAAATGTTATTAGTGTTTATAAGTAAATTTTAACCTTCAAGTCATTTTCTGAAGAGGAGTTTGTATGGGGACTAGGGTTAAATTAGGCCCGATCATTACAATGATCGGTAGTATAATTAAAAGTTCTATAAAACTAAGTTTAACCAATTTTTGTTGACATAATAGAACACTTAGCGTAATTGTGAGCCCAAAGGCCTTATTCGGGGGATACGATTCTATGGAGGCTAGGCAAAATAATGGACCGATTTCAATCATTTTCAATAGCCTTCGTTCTTGGACCAATTTCTAATATATTTCATCAAATTACGTCGAAAATTGCGACCTGTAGCGTGTACACAAGGTTTACATGGACACACAAACAGACGGACGGACAGGCGGACATAGCTAAATCAACTAAGAAAGTGATTCTGAGCCGATTGGTAAAATATTTGAGATGTATGTAGAACCTATGTTTTTGGGTGAATATGACAAATCGTTGTTTTCGGTGCGACAGCTCTTTCGATCACGATTCGAAATTAATTCGGTTCCCTTTCTTTTTTTTATTAAAAAAGTATATTTCGCCAAGATTTGCGTTCGATTATTGTGAGTAACCGATAATCTGTCTATATTGAAACGATGTAACAGTAACCCTAGTAATCATCCACTGTAAACAACAATGTTTATTGGGTTTACAATTACATTACAATCGAATGCCACAGTGTCTGCCACGATCGTTTTAATTTATCTCATGTGATTTCTCTGTTAATTAAAAAGAGACAATGAGACACAAACGATGGGATGTAATAAAACAAAAAAAATATATTCATATATATACATACATACTGCAATACAAGTTTATATAAAATCTCAAAATAAAAAAAAGAAGAAGCAATAAACTTAATACTCGTGTACAATTGTCGTAACATTTTAGATTTACACATACAACCTACATACATACGTTTTTAGTTTATACTACATGAAGGTATGATGTATCTTTTAAAGCAAAAAAAATAAAATAATAATAATATAATATCAACTACTTGGTTATATACAACAACCACACTAAAAATATTTATATTGCCGATATTAATCATCATCACAAAAAAGTGCCGACCGACTATACAGATATATAAATACATACATATATACATATATACATACATACTTACCTACCTAACAAACGTATGCTGACTCTGACTATGAGAGGCTGTTTGGATTGCCTGCAACTACTCACTCTAGCTTAACTCATTCACGAGAAATAAAAAACGATCTACTCTATATGAGAATATCGTACATATACGAAACAGAAAAAAAACATATAGTAGATATATGGTAGACACACTGGCAACTTTTAATAATTTTTTTTTTAATGAGACTAAGTTAAGAAAAAATGAAATGAATTAAATACTATATACATACTACAGTGACTCACAAAAAATCAAGAGGGATTTCCCTAAGCTAAAGCAATATGATGATAGTATTGCTATGATGATAATAGTTGGACTAAAGTTTATATAGCTAATAAATAGTATTAAAATATTATCGTGTTGATGTAAAAAATATTGGACTTGATTTGAAACAAAATAAAGGGGAATGTCGAGAGTTTTAACGTGAGCACCTGCCTTAACGGCCTTATCTCACGGTGGTCTTTTTCAACCACTGAGTAGACTTGATAACGGTCTACCATCGCCCCTTTGTTCTTCAATGAAGAACGCAGGTGGCAATTTTTGTACATTGGTTCTGATCGGCCCATGTACAAGTACTTTGCTGGAGTACTCGAGCTATCTAATCTCTTGGCCTCTGTTGATTCGGCAACAGCACCTAGAGATGTAACAGGTAGACCGAAGTACGATCATCAATGAGCCGTAGACATTGTTCTTACTCACAAGGACACACTGTGGCAAATGTGACAGAGTAAACCCTGAACATATCTGGACCTTTCATCCATCATCAATAAACCCAGCACACATCTCATTTATACGACACATTCATAAGAGAAAAATATACGACACATTCATTAGGTAGACACATTCATCCAGTACCATATACAATTAATACCAACTCAACCAACTGACCAGCCAGGACATAGTCCTGCGGGCAACTAGCCACCCGTAGTACCAGATTATGCGGTGCTCTTGTAAGGCTCGCCGAACCTCACATTCATCCCGTACCATATACAATTAATACCAACTCAACCAACTGACCAGCCAGGACATAGTCCTGCGGGCAACTAGCCAACCGTAGTACCAGCAAGGACTAAGCCAAATAGTAGACTGTAAACAATTTTTCAATCCCGGTCAGATTGGAGGTATTGGCCACCTCTTTATACCCCGGCATTGCAATAACACCAAGGCGTTGGTCTCGCCAAGGTAACATGTCCACGGGGAGGACAAAATAAAGGGGATATAAAAATCATTAAGAATAAATTTCTAGGTTTAACCAACCTATAAAAGGGCGTCCAACATTACTCGTATTAAGCAT
Organism: Lucilia cuprina; assembly: GCF_022045245.1. Taxonomy (NCBI): domain Eukaryota; kingdom Metazoa; phylum Arthropoda; class Insecta; order Diptera; family Calliphoridae; genus Lucilia; species Lucilia cuprina. Next base: position 47,268,368 of record NC_060953.1, on the reverse strand, counting down.
TAAAACGCCTCTTCACTACTAACAGTTTTCAGAATTCTCCATCTTTTTAAAGCCCAAATATTCCATTACTAAAATTTCTAAATCTCAACAAATATTTTTGAAGTAGGTCCCGATCTTAACATTTTCAAATCCTTCTTAAAAATATGCCAAGTTTGGTGCAATATCAGTTAAGTTCCGAACTGATTGATGGATGAAATCTCATTTCTACCAGATCTTTTTATAGAGTTATTGATTTTAAGCCTTATGTTGAGAGTCTGTTTATGATATTTATATATCATAAACAGACAGACGGATATCTCATTTGTCGGTAACTCTCTCTCTATGCATATATGTTATACATCTGAGATCTGATCAATTTTCTCTCATTTGTCGATCTTTGTCGAAAACTGTTTAACATTCTATCTGATCTACATTAGAGATCAGAGGTGTGATCTCTAAATATAATTTGAAGCTTTATATTTGAAATCAAAGTTCTCCCAGTTGTTGAGCTTTTCTTAGAGCATCTTAAGTTTAGCCAAAATTGATTTAACTTGTAAAAGATAATCAGACATATGAATTTTGATCTACATTAGAGATCAGAGCATGAGAGCTGTTTACTAAGCTCTCATTCGTCGATCTCTGTCAATGACTGTTCTACATTCTATCTGATCTAGATCAGAGATCAGAAGCGTGTTCTCTAAATATAATTTAAATATTTATGTTCGAAATCAAAGTTGTTGAGCTTTGGTCAAAGCATCTTAAGTTTTGCAAAATTCGATATAACAAGTAAAATATTGATCAGCTATACGAATTTTGATCTACATTATAGATCAGAGAACTGTTACCTAAAAAGGTTTATAGCAGAGCTGTTGATACTAACAGGAATAAAAGCTCTCGCATAATTTTTCAAAGCATCTTAAGTTTCTTAAAAATCAAAGAGTAACATGTAAAAGAATAGTCAGCTATATGCATATCATAATCATACAGATATATTCCTAATTTGTCGGTTTCAGTTGATACAGAAAAAACTTTCATTACCATGTATTTACATACGCAATAGAATTTGAAGTCATTATTTTAATACAGTGATGTCATTACAGACAAATACTTACCACAATCGCTTACATATAATTAGACAAATCAGTGAATGTTAATCGTTTAAAAAAAAGCGTATTCACCTTTTATATATTCACGAAAAAGTTGTCTAATGAATTGGAAAATATTTACATAAGACGTTACGAGACTATTTCTGTGTAATAAGGACGGTATGTAGTAATCATTGAAAAGTATGTTAATAGGTATTACTCACTCTTTGCCTATAATTACTCACTCTTTGCTGATAACAGATCTACAAGTTAGATATCCAGAAAGCTTTCTCATGATCTTGCTTATACATGTATAAAAAAATTAGCTAAGCTCACTTGTTACTTTCTGCCGATAGTTGCTCTACATCGAGAACACTTATCTTGCGTTTTCATTTCGTTATTATTCTATCTTTTGGATAGAAACTATGGAACTATGAATTGATTGATTTCACTGTGACAACTTTTATAGATACACACATAGATATATTCATCTCTTTTGAAAGAACAAAAAAGTTTAATATTCTTTTGAATTAAACATTTCAACACAATATGAAAATCTTTTCCACAAAGAAGGAAAACTATGAAATATGTTAGAAACGTGCAATCGTATTTAGAAATATTCTATGCATCCCCAATCCCCAGAAGTTTTTTAGAATAGGTTCAAGTAGAATTGTAAAAAAACTTAACATTTCCTGAAAACATTAACAATTGCACAGATAAAATACTTCATAAATGTAATGAATTTTGTCATAAATAGTATGAACATTTACAATTTCTTTGAGTCTAGCAGTTATACCCTTTTTAAAATAAATGAGGCTTTGCTAAATCAATCACAGAGGGAAAAAAACGGTAGAAAAGTTGATACAATCCGTTATTAATAGTGATAAATGTTAAAACGTTGACGTAAATGATGGCTATAGACGTCGACCACGGTCGTTCGTAGATACTAATGACGTCTATTGCCGTCAACATATCAACATATCTTTCACTATAAATCGGTGTATTCCTAAAATATTTTTTTTTTAATCCTTCGACATTGTTTTAACAATAAAACAATTTGACTTTTTATATCAATAAGATTTTTGATTAAAATTTATATTCGGGCCTGTTCGTGGAATTTAACGAAGTACTCAAATTTTGCAAAAATTAAGTAGATTTATAATTTAACAAATGTTAACATTTAGACTATGGATGTGCATGAAATTAAGATTTCAACAACGATTTGTTGCAATTTTGACAACGTTACGTTGTCTGACAACATAGTGCTGTCTTACATACAATGTATATACTTTGACAACGGATGTTGATAAATTATAAACATTTTGATGTCAGACGTGTATAATTCGAAAACGTTTTTCCCCTTTAAAATGTTTTGTCTATTAATATTTAAGGTTTTCGAACTAAACATTTGTATGCCACTGTTGGGATCATGTGTTTAAAACACTTAAAACATACCGGTGCACATACCATACAACTGCAAACTTACTGTGATGAACAAAACTTTTGCATAAATTTCCGATCCAATGAAAAAAATGATTGTAGCTGCAACGAACTATATTCTGATCGATCGAATTGTTCAAAGTCCAATAATACTTCAGATAATGATTCTTTATTGCAAAAGTATTTGAATGAATATGTTCAAAATAGAGCAAGTTATTACTTCAATGATTTAAGGTAATGCAGAGTGTAATGGTTTTCTGGTTATGCTCTCCCTCCATTATTTATAAAATACATAATTTTTTAATTGTTAAAAATTTTTGCTCGACACTGTATTAGGCAATTGTAAAAAAAATCAAACTGACTGACATGACGGGAATATTTGCCATTTGGAAAAAAAATTAATACATATTTATACCATATAATACAGATTTAAACTTAATAAATATTATATGTTCAAACAAACTTATATACACATGTATTTAGAACTACATACATATGTATATACAAAATCATTGTATATAATATAATCTAGTATTATATATCAATTGATATTTTTTTTTGCAAAAACGTCAGATTGAAAAAAGTATTTATTTGAAGAAACAAATATCATTGTTTCATACAAGTTATCGGTTGTTGGTGGTTTTAGAAGATTCAAACAAACTGCAAACCAAAACGATCAACTAAATGATCATTGATTTTTTTTGGCTCTAGGGCTACTATCATCAATATTCAGGTATTTAATTTGTTTTTGTATTTTGTGTTCTTTTATTTTTGAAAAAAAATCTGCAACAATGTTTCAAAGTGTTTTTTTTTTGCGTATCGAAATGGGTGTGATTTTAGTGATATTTATTACTTGTTATTGGTAAATATATTACCAAGTAATAAAAAGTTAATAACAGTGACAGTGGTTAAACATGATCAAACTCGTGAAATCCATAATCTGAAACATACGAAGAAAAATTTATTTTAATTTAAAATACAAAACGTGCAGCTACTAAATTAATAATAAATTATAAAAGTAACAGGTTTAAGGACTGGTTATTATATAAAGTGTCAGAACAAGAACCTGATCTCAAGCCCATGAAAAATCTATCATGGAAATAGATTTTAATAAAATTTTGGAATTTTAACGTGAACTGTGTTGTTATTTGTTAAATCGAAAAAATTTAAATTCTTAGTGAAAAATATTTGAATTTTGAATTGAATTTTTCACTAAACTTTAAGATTTTAGTGAAATAGTTAATTTTTGAACTTTGCTTTCTTTTCTTTTTTTTGAAAATTTGAGTTTTTGGTGAAATTTTGTATTTTTAGTGAAAATTTTTAATTTTTTATGAAAATTTTAAAAATTTTAATGAAAGATTTATTTTTTTTATGAAAATTTTAATTTTTTATGAAAATTTTAATTTTTTATGAAAATTTCTATTATTTATGAAAATTTTTATTTTTTATGAAAATTTTCATTTTTTATGAAAATTTTCATTTTTTTTAAGAAAATTTTGAAATTTTAGTAAAAATTTGGATTTTAAGTGAAAAGAAATGACAATTTCGATTTGTAATAAAAATTAGGACTTTTGGTTAAGAAGAAAGAAAATACCTAAATAAACTTATCATAGCACCTCTGCGGTTTATCGACCCAATTACCTATGAAGGCTCAAATAGCTTAGTGACCGATTATTATTCCTTCTACAGTCCTTATACTATTGTTGTGAAATCCTAAAAGTACTCTGGTTGCTTTTGTTTTTAATCTCGGCCTCCAATTCATTTTGCCAGAATCTGTTTCGAAAAGTCTTTGAGATTAGAGATTTGTCTAAAGTATTGATGGATTGGATTTTTACCTAATTATCTCTCTACTGCCAAGTAGAACAAAAACTAAAGAAAGAAGTCAAAGTATTCAGATAGATGGAGAGAGAGAGAGAAATATGTGATGGGTGGATTTTCCCTCTAAAGTGATGAAGAAAAAGAAAATGAACAGAGAAAGAAAATCTCTGAATAAACAGACTAATATACCGTAGCATCTTATTCATGTTCAATCCTAAAAGTGCTCTCGTTGATTTTGTAATTAATATCGGTCATAATGCCTTAAAACGCCCTTCAGTTCATTCTATTATGCCAGGATCGGGTTAATATAAAGTAGTGACAAATAGAAGATTTTACCGACCTTTCTCTACTATAAAAGTCCAGTTCTTGATGCCTAGAAATCATATTCAAAAATTTTTGCGAAAATCAGTTCATATTTAACTCCCCCATATAACATCAAATATTTTCGAAAAAAGTTCCCTTAGGAACAATTATTTTGGTTCAATTAGACCGAATATGAATGATTTGTGATCTGACCACATCTGACAAGACCATAGCTACCAGCCAAAGATGATGATGATAACATAAAAGTTATCTAAAACAGAATCGGCTTTAAAGGTTTCTTCAGAATATTTCTTCAAAAGACAGAAACATTTCAATAAACATTGGTTGCTAGAAGTAGATTCTTAGGCATGTACTCTATATTCAAACTTGGCGAGCTTTCATGAGATAGACCAAATGACCTCTCAATATCTATTACGGGATAAAACTAATATTACACATTTGGCATCGTGTGGTCTAAACATCGCTATAGTTGCGCTCCTAGCCAAAAATAATGAGCAGACAGAAGAGTTAGAAAGAACAGAATATGCTTCATATGTTTCTTCATATTATTTCTTCAAAAGACTGAAAATTTTTTAATAACCATTGGCTGTTAGAAGTAGAATCTTAGGCACAGGCAAAACTAATACTACACATCGGACAAGTCGTGTTGTCAGTTCCTTAGACAACGAATTTTTCAATCAGTGTTCCTAAGGAATACAACATCTGGATATTACTCCCATGATATAAACAATTAATAGTGAACATATGTATTTCTAAATAATAAATTAGGTAATGACTTTCAATTGTAATTACTTACCTAAAAACATACTTTTCTAAAATTACTACATATTATTTGGATTACAAAGAAGTAGTCTAATAAGGTCTTACATATAATGTGTTATATAAATACTTTCTAATTCATTAGTTCTCTTGCCTTAGGAAGCTATAGAGCTATATGCGTTTTTTCTCACAAATTACAACGACAACTTTTTCCAATTACTTGTAAGCGTTGGTAGTAAGTATTAAAATTGTGTAAGTAAATTTCATGTTTTTGCTGGGTTATTACTTAAATCAAAATTAAATAATAATTATTTCTTTATCAAACAAAATTCCTTTACAATAAACAATTATAAATTTAAAATCAAATTTATTATCAATTTATAAAGCATTTAAAGCATTTTATTAACTTTTTTTTAAACTGAATCAAAACTATATTGGTTAATGAACAAAAGAATATAATATTTCGTTATTATTCGTAACAATTCTATAATTATACTTCGTATAAACTTCGTTTAAAAGTAAAACGATGGAAAATTATTTAATAAATTAAAAATATCTAAAGAGTATTAAGGTTCTATTAAGACAAAACGTTAAACGTTTAAAAACGTTTAACTTTTAAAGAAAACGTTTATTGAAATTCTTGCAACTTGTGGAGATTTTAAAGAAGTTCAAATAAATGTTAAACTACAACAACTTTAGCTAAAAGTTAAATGAGTTTAATAATTCTAAGTGTAGCAAAAGGTCTGATCATTAATCTTCTAAAGTAAATTACTTTTTTATTGAGGATTTCTTTCTTTCTTTAACTGTGACATGCTGGTGGTTACACTGAACAACCTATTAAACAAGAGATAATAGAGAGTAATGAGTAAAATAATCACTTGAACACACACTCAAACTTACCACTGCTACATTGAGTGCAGTGAGTATTTAATGCTCACTCAAAAATTTACAAAACGATCACTCTCAACCAGCCAGCCAGCATACTACTCTAACGGGAGAGCGTTAAAGATCGATCGATCGTCAACAGTCTATAAAATGCTTGAATTAAACGAATAGTGATCAGTTCTGTTTCAGTCCCGACTGGCAAAACATCTCTTTTTAAAATTCTTTTAAAGAAAGCCTTAGTTCGCCTTGTTTTTGCTTAATCGTATTCCAAATACAAAAAAATAAGACCAACAATTATAAATGAAAATTTAGCATTTAAAACGTGCATGATAAAATCTAGATCGTTAACAAAAAAAATAATAAAAAGTTGATGAATAAAACCAAAGAGAAAGAACAACAATTAAAAGAAAAATCTTCTCTACTACAACACTGTATAAATTTATTTTTATACAGAATCTAAAAAAAAATTGTTAATTAAAAAAATAAACTTTAACTGTAATGTCTATTAACTGGTTTATAGAACCCAATTTGTGTCAAAGTGAGACTAAAATAAATTTAAAAAATTTATCTCAATTTTTAAATCAAAATAAACTGAAAATGTTTTAAATTTGAAAAAACAACAAAATTTTTTTTTGAATTTTGAAAACTTAGAAAAATAAAATTTAAAACTAAAAATAAAATTTGTTAAAACTGAAAAAAATATTTCAAAAAAATTATTTTTTAACAAAATTTTAAAACACAAAAGTTTTAAAAAGAAATAATAATAACAAAACTTAAAAAAAAACTAAAATTTATTGAAATTTGCTAAAAGTGTTTTATACCAAAAAGAAAAAAGAAAAATCATTGATATTTTAAGCAGCCGCCTAAAATAAAATCTTTCAAAATTCCGCCCTCATTGAAAAGAAACTTTTCCAAAACGGAGACCTTTAGAGGACCTATGTCAGTGCTAAACTATTTATTATTAATCTTTAATCAAAATAACGCACCCACAAGGACACATCATAATTTAGAACTACTGAACTCTATAACGTAACCCTTACAGTGAAAGTTTTTACTATTGAAAAAAACAACAACAATCCACAAATAACAACTACATTAATATTTAAAAAAAAATTTTTTTTGAGATAAAACAACAAATAACTCTTTCAAGCTGCTGCTGCTAAGAATTATCCCTTTACACCTTATCATAACTTATAAAGGGAATACGCAACAATTAAAAATTGTCCAACAACGAAAACGCAAAAGGAAAAGAAAGAAATTCTACTCTACTTTATAAAAATTCCCCAAAATCCAAAAAGGAAAAAAGTCAAAAACAAAAATTTGTTTCTTCAAATTCGTAAAGTAAACGAAACGTCAAAAAGTTACTCATACTTATCATTAGAGAGCCTAAGCAAAGAGCTACAACAAAAAAAAAACATAGAATTACGAAATAGTGTTTTGTACTTCGTAAAAGACAGTAACTAAGAAAAACTAAACTAAACCTAGAAGTTTGTTAATTGGGCCTAAGCCTAGCCTTTTAAAAAAAAAAAACCCAAATTAAAATTTTTTTAAACAAAGTTTAAACATAATTTACAACCATTCATTATCTACGTAGAAAACGCCGAAGAAAGAAAATTAAAGTAAGTTTTGTATTTTTGTTTAATTTTATTACCTTTTTTATAAATTATTTTATTAAAAAAAAGCCGGCTCTTTAAAGCTATGCATTATTAGTTTTCTCATTATAATAAACTTGTAAAGTTTGTTGTTGTTTTTCTTATGTTATTTCACAATTTAATGAAAATTTTAAATATTTATTTTTGATGTTATAATAAATTATAGCACGTTAGTTGTGTTTTTTTGTATCTCTCTCTATTTTAAAACCCTCAAACTTTCCATTGAACATATTTTTTTTTTTGGTTATTTTTATATTAGAAAATTTTATTTTTAAATGTGTTAATTTTTTTTTTTTTGAAAGAAATTGTTATTGGTTTTGTGACTTGACTTTATTTGAATAGTAAATATTTTTTTAGAATATTTTAAATGATTAGATTTCCTAGAATTTAACACCAATCACCAATTTTCTAATTAAATTTTAAATTAAATTAGATCAAATTTAGTTAAGCCACTGTCGAGATCTTAATTATTAAAATTTTTACTTTCAAACGGTTTTTAACTAAAGGCTTCTTTCTACAAGTGTAAGTTAATAGAGGATCTTGTTAAAGATATCTACTAACGATCTTGTTTTAAGTCAAGTAATGCTTTAGAGAGAGAGAGAGAGAGAGAGAGAGTGAGAGATTAAATTTAATCTTAAGATCGAGATCTTCATCATTCCCAGATTTTCTATTAATCATTCTTCAGTTAAACACTTCCATAATTGTAAATTCTATAGATCTTATTAAAAATATTTAACACTGATCTTGTTCTTAATAAAAAAGTGCTTTAAATTACTTACTTTAAAGCAAATTAAAAAAATTTTAGTTTTGACACTAGTTAGATTTGAGCTTTCTAATTTTAAAGACTTTTAAAAGTTAAAAGTTGAAACAATCTTATCAAAAAATTTGCCAGCGATTTTCTTTTTCAAGTTTGGAAGTTATTAAGATTTTAACATTCAATCGGTTGTCAATTAAAGACTTCTATAACTGTAAATAAAAACGATCGTGTCAAGATCTTTATTATTTGAATTTTATTCTATTGATCGTTCATCCATTCCATAATTGTAAGTTAGAAAGAACTATCGATCTTCATTTTAGTTGTAAAGTGCTTTCAATTATTTAAATGTCAAGCAAATTAGAACAATTTTAGTTTTAAAACTGTTTTGACTTAAGCAGTTCAAAAGTTCAAAGTTAAAAAGATTTTGTGAAAAAATATTTGCAAGCGATCTTGTTCTTAAAAGGCAAGAGCTTTAAATTATTTAAAACGTAAAACAACTTTTTACCCAAAACTTCCAAAAGAAAATTCTTAAAATGCAAATTTAGGTTGATTTTTTTAAAAGAGCATTTATTCCATAAAAAAACCCAAAAAATGCAAAAAACCAGAAACAATTTCAACAATGATCTTTTGCAATTTTTTCAGTTTTAACTTGTTTTTGTTTAATTTTCTTATTATAATAGTAAACCTAATAAAAAAGGCAACATTTTCTATCCGTAATCAAATTGAGGTCTAGAAAAGTGGGAACATTTTAAATGCAATTCCTTGAAATTACAATTTTCTCTTTAAATATCAACAATCCTTTGCATTGTTCCATTTTGCACTCGTTTTTGATTAATTTTCTAATAATTGTAATATAAAAAGACAACATTTTCAAGCTGAAACTAAACGCAGCTCCAGAAAAAAGGCAAAATCTTTAGAGGAAAATCAATTTGTTAAAAAATTACATTTTTATTATCTTTATATCTTCTTAGCGTTTAGGCTTCTTTGATGAAAATGCAAACTCTTTCATGTCAGGAAACCATTAAAGAAAGGTGCAAAAAGTCAACATTTTTGCCAGAATCTTAATACACACATACATACATACATACATACATACATACATACATACATACATACATACATACATACATACATACATACATACATACATACATACATACATACATACATACATATTTTTGCTAATAAAAAATCTTGAAAAGTCTTTAGAATGTAATCAATGTTAAAAAGTATAGTTTTATCCTTTTGCCTTAGCGTTTACTCTTTTTTGTTGAAAATGCAAACTCCTTTATTTAAAAAGGTCTTGAAGAAAGAAAAGTGCAAAAAGGCAACATTTTTGCCAGAATGTTAAAACACACATTCATACACATCTTTGCTGATAAACAATCTTAAAAAGTCTTTAGAATGAAATCAATTTTAAAAATTATAGTTTTATCCTTTTGCCTTCTTAGGGTTTAGTCTTCTTTGCTGAAAAACCAAACTCTTGAAGAAGGAAAAGTGCAAAAAGGCAACATTTTTGTCAGAATGTTAAAAGTCTTTAGAATGAGATTAATGTTAAAAAATATAGTTTTATTATCGATCTTAAGTTTTCAATGACTGATACAGAAACATCAAAGAATTGATTTAGTTTGGCAGTGATCGAATATTTCACCATTTTGTTCAGAGACGCGACATATTTAGAGTGAAATTATGTTACTTAAGCTGTTAAATCCATCTAAATACTTTAATATAAAAAACGGTTATTTTACCCGATATGTACCAGATATATAAATATGAGAAAATAGGGTTATATATAGAGGAAATAACATTAGTGTTGATAAAGTAAAATTGTAAAAAAATGAGTTAACACTTTTTGTCATAATAATCAAAATACATAAGTTTAAAATATAAATAGAATTCTACCTGGTATTTATCTGATACATGGGTAAAAAAGTGTTAAATATAAAGGGAAAAACCTATATGGAAGTATATCGCCTACTTAAGTGGCCAAAAGTATTTAACTGATATTTTTGATTTCTGATAGTTTTATTCATAATCTGATAATGAGCATAAAATAATATCTGATAAGTTTAGAAGAGTTTACATTTTACCATTTATTATAAATGACTCAACACATTTTGCCAAGCCCCTAATAGGAAAAGAAGAAGAAGAATTAACTATTAATATATTTAAAAAGAAAAGCAGAAGAGTTCTTTTTTGTATAATTTTGAATAAACTATCATCAAGTGATAAATTTCATTTAATTGGCTGATGTGCAACAATGTCTTTACTTAACGCATTTTTTAAACTCTAAACTGACACAATCACAATCAAACGTTACATGAATTTTTTATTTTATAAAATCAGACTATTATATGTCTATATTTTATATATACATACAACTAAATATAGAAAACCAGACATACGTAAGATTTTCAATACGATTTTTTTGTTGGTTTGTTGGTTGGTTTGGTTTGCTGGTTGTTGTAGCTGATTTGACGACATATTTAGGTGTTGAGTTAAGTCTGCCGGTTGTCGGTTCAATTTTCTGAATGACTAAGTGTATGTTGGCCGTCTGACGACGCTGTCTTTGTCAAGGGAATTAAGTAAACGACGATGATGTTATAAAAATACGTAGAAAAAAAAAGAATGTGTTCAGATTAGATATGTACAGAGGGGGAATGTTAAAGAATTTCATGAATGAAAGCATGTTTCCTCTTTAGTTGATAGTAAAAAAAAAAATACGAAAAATATATAAAAGATAATATTTATTAAGTGGGACCCCCTCTAGCAAATATACATACATATATATGTACATATCATCTATAGGGCCTAGACTATAAGCCAAAAGTTGTATGTTGAACAAACGATGAGAATTTTGCTTAAAAATTATATATGTATGTATGTGAGTGTGATTGTGAGTGAATGAGCGAAAACGATCTATTTCTGAAATTATGTTGATTAATTTCCTACAACCAATGCTTTCTATTACTCTTTGTCGGTACAATTGTTTGTTGCTTGTCTGTGTGTCTGTCTGTCTTTCGTATCTACTATGATGTTCTGAGATTAAAGGTTTTATCATATTTAATTGCATGTGTATTGTCTATGATCTAAAGATGTTGTAGGAAATTTATTTTTATTTTGCTGTGGTGTTAATTTATGATCTTGTTAAGTTGTCAACTCATTCTACATATATTAATGATCGTACTTGTTCAGTTTTAATTTTTTATATACTAAGGACAAGTGTTTCTAAGGAAATTGTCACGAAATTGCGATTTAGTTTAGAAATTAAAAATAATATAAAAAAGAACTTATTTAAAGACTTAATGATTTATTCCCTAAAATTTTAAAACAAATTTCCTTTTTATTTTCTGTTTCATTTCGTTTTTTTTTTATTCTTCTCGAAATTTTTGTTGCCAAGAACCTAACACACGTAATCTTGGTCGACGTATCTATTGAAACACCCAATGGGAATCTTTTAGCTTAATACATATAATTTTTTTTTTCTTTGACATGTTCCGTTCTTTATTTTATTTATTTTTTTTGCAAATTAATTTCTATGTTGTGTTTAGCGCAAACAAAAAATAACAACCGTAAAAGCAAAATATAAATTTAAAATCATTTTGCCAGCAGAAGTTGTTAAAATAGGAATGTCAAGTAGTCGTTTTGATAAGTTTTTAGGAGGTATGTCCGTCAATATAATAAAATTAATATTTTTTAAAACATCCATATACATAATAAAATTTATGTTTATGATAAGCTTTAAAGACAAATGAAAGAATGAATGAAAGCTAATGTTATCAACATCCTAGCAATTAATTAAAAACTCATATCAACTAATTGGTTCAATGACCTGTTACTTTTATATATATTCTAGAAATTTTTTTCGAAAAATAACTAATTTTGTTTCATTTTTTTTCTTTACAGAAAATGAACTTACATCTTTTATTACTGGCCCTGCTGGTGTTCATCAGTAGTTATGGTTCTGAGGCCAGAGCCATTGATGATGTTGACAATTCCATAGAGTCGGGTGCTGGTGATCAATCAGCGGCCACGGGCCCATCATCGGCTTCGCTACAACCTCGTACACGTTTTGGTCAGGATTGGATTAAATTCACTAAAACTCCTCCCGTTAAGATTTTACAAAGTTTGGGTTCTCCTGTTGAGATTGCTTGCGAAGTAATGGGCTCTCAAATACCCACAATTCAGTGGGTTGTCGGTCATATTCCTTTGTCAGAGGTAAGTTGAGAAAAAATTTACTATTTTAGATTTATAAAGATTTATAGTCAAGTATAGATAGATTTATAGCTAAGACTATAGACAGATCTATAGCCAAGATTATAGACAGATCTATAGCCAAGACTATAGACAGATCTATAGTCAAGACTATAGACATGTCTATAGTCGAGACTATAGATAAATCTATAGTCAAAACTATAGATAGATCTATAGTCAAGACTATAGACAGATCTATAGTCAAAACTATAGACAGATCTACATTCAAGACTATAGGCTACGGACAGATCTGTAGTCATGACTATAGATAGATAATAGACTTTAGACCGATCTATAGTCAACACTTTAGATAGATCTACAGTCAAGACTTTAGACAGATCTATATTCAAGACTATAGACAGATCTATAGTCAAAACGATAGACTACGGACAGATCTATAGTCAAGACTATAGATAGATCTATAGCCAAGATTATAGACAGATCCATAGTCAAGACTATAGACAGATCTATAGTCAGGACTATAGACAGATCTATAGTCAGAACTATAGACAGATCTATAGTCAAGACTATAGACAGATCTATAGTCAGGACTATAGACAGATCTATAGTCAGGACTATAGACAGATCTATAGTCAGGACTATAGACAGATCTATAGTCAGTCCTATAGACAGATCTATAGTCAGGACTATAGACAGATCTATAGTCAGGACTATAGACAGATCTATAGTCAGGACTATAGACAGATCTATAGTCAGGCCTATAGACAGATCTATAGTCAGGACTATAGACAGATCTACAGTCAAGACTTTAGACAGATCTATAGATCCATAGCCAAGACAATAGACTAGTCAATAATTTATCGTTCCAATGATGAAAATACTAAAGAAAAAACTTTTCTTTCTCTACTTTTAGATCGAAACTATCGAATCGAATGTAATCTCTGAATCAAGTGCTAGTGCCATTGTTAAAGTACGTTCCGTACACGTCATCGATCATATGTTAAGTGAAGCACGCACCTACACCTGTGTAGGACGTACCGGTTCTAAAACCGTTTATGCCTCTACCATTGTTTATCCACAGTCTGATCTTAAAGATTTAGTACAAGTACGTGAAAAACCTTTTATGGGTCATGTCAAACCACGTATCGTGTACAGTGAAAGAATGCATTTAGATTTGGTAGGATCAAATGTGGTATTGCCCTGTAAGGTGCATGCCCGTCCCCGTGCCGAAGTATTCTGGATGAATGATGAGGGTAATTTGATTGAACAAAATCAACGTTTCAAATTATTACCCTCGGGAGATTTATTGATATCCGATTTGAAATGGGAAGATATGGGTGCCTATAAGTGTATAGCACGTAATGCTTTGGGCAAAGATACAGCTGATGCATTTATTTATCCAGTACAGGTGAGATTAGAAATTTTATTTCTTTGTTTTTAGCAAAACTTATTAATTTTCTTTATTTTTTTCGTTGTTTTTATCATTTTAGAAAGAAGACAAATAAATATTAGCTAAGAATGGACCACCCCTCCCCCCCTAAAGCACTATTAAACATTTAGAAATTGGACCTTTAAATGAAAACCTAAATATAATTTGCCTGGAATTAAGATGGGAAAAAACAAAACAAAAAAACCTTTAAACAAATATATACATTTATATATATAAAGAAAAAATAACAAAAAATAGTTCCTGTTTATTAACTAAAGAATCTTTTTTGCAAAAATATACCTTAAGCAGTACTACCCTATTAGAAATCTAAAGAAAAACAAAATCTAGAACAAAATAATTGTAATTATAATTAAAACAAATTATTACTTCTAGACAGATGCCGGCAATCTCCTAGAGTGCCATTTAGACCACAACTATCGAATAATACTTAGATCTACTACTACACATAAGTAAAAACTAAAATTCATTATCCTCTTCTCAATATTTAAAAAAAAAACCTACAAAACCAAACATTTTATACAAATCACCAATCATTCATTTTAAAAACAAAACTTAATTTATTAAAAAAAAGAAACCAACAACAAAAATTATCTTTTAGCAAAATCCAAGCAAAAGCTTATTTCTTGCTTTTTTTTAAATAATTTGATTTTAAATTTATCATTTTTTTTAATTTATGACATTTTTCGGCCGTACTTAAAACGAAAAAGAAAATTTCAACATAATTTTTCTCTTTTAATAATTTAATTTATTTATGTACTTAATTAAGTCTTTAAACATAATTTAAGTATTTAATTATAAAAAATAATCAGGTTTTTGTTTGTTTGTTTTTCTTCTTAGAACGATACTAATTTTAAATAATAAATATTGTTGCATTTTATTTGTGAATTTAAACCACCTCATTATTTTTTATAATTATTTTATTTTTAATATTTTTTTTATTTAAAATATAATTTCAACACCTTTGACTTATTAACTTTATGAGTAAAAATCAAAATCAAAAGTTAACTAGTTGTGTGCGTTTAATTATATTAAGTATTTTAGTTATTTTATTTAAAATTAACAAATTTTCTTCATTATTATTATTATTTAATAGTTTCTTTATGAAAAAAAATTTTCAAAAATTTAACTTAAAGATACTGTGTTTAACAGTATTTTTTTACAAATTCTAATTTTATGTGGCTTTTTTTATTTTATATTTTACACTGAACTGATTATGTCTGATTATATTTTTTAATTGTTTTTATTATGATTTTTTTTTTATTATTATAATTTTGAATTTGTATTTTTAAATAATATTTATAATAATTAGCTACAAAATAAATAAATTTTAGTCAGTAAATAAATTCACGTTGGATAAATTCAAAACAAAAAAATATATAAAAAAATTAAAAAAAATACAAAAAAAACATAAAAATATATATATTAAATAAAAATTTACAATTGGATAAACAATTATTTATAAAAAAAACATAAGTACAATTCAAATGAGTTTTATTTCAAAATGTATTAGGTTCATCGCTATGGCAAGCAGAGGTGGAGAGGAAATCTTAAACTAAAAGCCAGAAATTGTCTGTTTTAGTCATACTCTAATAAATCCAAACATCTAACCCCCATATTCATAAATACTTAATAAAGTTATTGATGGTGGAAAATGAGCGTAATAAACCTAAAACAAGAGCTTAATATCTTTATGAATACGAGGGTAAATCTATGCTGATATCGAAATGATACCATACGATTAATAGCTTTGTTCATACTGTATGCAGAACAAACATTCTTTAATGTAGTGAAAATTTGTTTATTTTTAGATAGATTTTATTTAAATTTCGACTCTCAAGTAAAGAAGATATTGGACTTTTAGTACATTCATGAATTTTTATACTACAAGCACTATAAGCAAAATTATTAGTGTTTTATTATATTCTATGGAATTGCACCAAATGGGCGTGGCAGTGGTCAAAATTTTAAAAATCCATCAAAAGTACAATTCATACACTTTCATTTACCACTATTTTCGCAAAGATATCTGTCTTCGTTTGCAAGTTATACGAGTTTAAAGAAAACGTTGTCAAGTCCAAACTACTCAACATCTTGGTATTTTCATTCTTAAACTTAAACCGTTATATTTTTGACATTTTTAACAATATGCTACTGAAATTTGTATCACAAGTTAAGATGATATTGCACTTTCAGTACATTCAAAAATATTTGTTATGCATACACTATGAACAAAGTTATAAGTTTTTTAATATATTTATTAAAATTGCACTTAGTGGGCGTGGCAGTGGGCTAAATTTCCAAATTTATCAAAAAGTACAATTCCCACACTTTCATTTGCAACTAAGTTTGCAAAGATATCTTTCTTCGTTTGCAAGTTATACGAGTTTAAAGAAAACGTTGTCAAGTCCAAACTACTGAACATCATGGTATTTCCACCCCTAAAGTTAAAAAGTTATATTTTGGTCAATTTTAAAGATATGACATTGAAATTTGGCTCACAAGTAAAGATGATATTGTACTTTCAATACATTCAAAAATATTTGTTCTACATACATTATAAACAAAGTTATAAGTGTTTTAATATATTTTATGGAATTGCACTAAGTGGGCGTGGCAGTGGGCAAAATTTTCAAATCCATCAAAAAGTACAAATCCTACCCTTTAATTTGACACTAGTTTTATGAAAATATCTTAAGCCGTTTAGAAGTTATAAGTGTTTAAAGAAAATTGCGAAGAAAAATCCACCTGCTGCACGATTTTGTTCTCCTGGTGTTTCATTAAATTTTTGAACAATAAAAATTTTGCACAAAAAAATCACAGAATTTTTTGTTTTTCATAAAAATCACTATAACTCGGTCATTTCTAAAGCTATGTTCTTGAAATTTGACATACAAGTAGAGAAAAATTTGGCCTTGCAAAATATGTAAAAAAATATTTGCCACGCCCACCCTGAAAAGAAATAAAGGGGCGTAAAATGTATTTAATGAAATTATTATTGGTGGGCAGAGCAGTAGACTAATTTTTTACTTATATTTAAAAGCTTAATTCCTATTCTTTCATATGCAATCAATTTCATGAAATATCTTTTTTCGTTTAGAAGTTATACGGGTTTAAAGAATACATTGTAAAGCACGAATTACTGAATATGGGGGTATTTCACTCTTAAACGTAAATCTTTATATTTTCCCTATTTTTAGACAGATTTTATTGAAATTTGTCTCACAAGTAAATATGATATTGCACTTTCAGTACATTAAAGAATTTGTGTACTCTAAGCACTATGATCAAAATTATAAGCGTTTTATTATATTTTATAGAATTCCACTAAGTGGGCGTGGCAGTGGGCAAAATTTCAAATCCATCAAAAAGTACAATTCCTACCCTTTCATTTGACACTAAGTTTACACAGATATCTTTCTTCGTTTGCAAGTTATACTACTTTAAAGAAAACGTTGTCAAGTCCAAACTACTGAACACCATGGTATTTCCACCCCTAAAGTTAAACGGTTATATTTTGGTCAATTTTAAAGATATGACATTGAAATTTGGCTCACAAGTAAAGATGATATTGTACTTTCAGTCCATACAAAAATATTTTTTCTACATACATTATAAACAAAGTTATAAGTGTTTTAATATATTTAATAGAATTGCACTAAGTGGGCGTGGCAGTGGGCAAAATTTCCAAATCCATCAAAAAGTACAAATCCTACCCTTTCATTTGACACTAGTTTTATGAAAATATCTTAAGCCGTTTAAAAGTTATAAGTGTTTAAAGAAAATTGCGAAGAAAAATCCACCTGCTGCACGATTTTGTTCTCCTGGTGTTTCATTAAATTTTTGAACAATAAAAATTTTGCACAAAAAAATCACAGAATTTTTTGTTTTTCATAAAAATCACTATAACTCGGTCATTTATTAAGCTATGAAATTGAAATTTGACATACAAGTAGAGAAAAATTTGGCCTTTCAAAATGTGTAAAAATTTCTTTGCCACGCCCACCCTGAAAAGAAATAAAGGGACGTAATTTTTATTTTATTAAATTATTATAGATGGGCGTGGCAGTGGACTAATTTTTCACTTTTAGTTAAAAGCTTAATTCCTATTCTTTCATATGCCATTTATTTCATGAAAATATTTTTCTTCATTTAGAAGTTATGCGAGTTTAAAGAATATATTGTAAAGCCTATTTCTCCCACTATATGCAATTCTATAAAATATCGTAAAATACTAATAACTTTGTTCATAGTATATGTAGAACAAAAATTTTTCAATCTGCTAAAAGTACAATATCGTCTTTACTTATGAGACAAATTTCAGTAAAATGTCTCTTAAAATAAGCACAATATAACAATTTACATTTAACAGTGAAATACTCAGATGTTCATTAATTCTTGTTTTACAATGTATTCTTTAAACGCGTATAACTTCCAAACGAAGAAAGATATTTTCATGAAATAAATGGCATATGAAAGAATAGGAATTAAGCTTTAAATGAAAGTCAAAAATAAGTCCGCTTCCAAGCCAACCTTTAATAATTTCATGAAATAAAGTTTACGCCCCTTTTTCTCTTTTTAGGGTGGGCGTGGCAAATAAGTTTTTTCATATTTTGAAAGGCCAAATTTTTCTCTACTTGTATGTGAAATTTCAAAACCCTAGCTTTAGAATTGACCGAGTTGTAATGATTTATATAAAAAACAAAAAATTCTGTGATTTTTTTGGCAAATTTTTCATTGCTAAAAAATTTCATAAAACACCAGGAGAACAAAATCGTGCAGGAAGTGGATTTTTCGTCGCAATTTTCTTTAAACACTTATAACTTCTAAACGGCTTAAGATATTTTCATAAAACTAGTGGCAAATGAAAGGGTAGGAATTGTACTTTTTTATAGATTTGAAAATTTTGCCCACTGCCACGCCCACTTAGTGCAATTCCATAAAATATATTAAAAAACTAATAACTTTCTTCATAGTGTATGTAGATCAAATATTTTTGAATGTGCTGAAAGTACAATATTATCTTAACTTGTGAGCCAAATTTCAATTTGATATGTTTAAAATTGATCAAAATATAACCGTTTAACTTTAGGGGTGGAAATACCATGATGTTCAGTAATTTGGACTTGACAACGTTTTCTTTAAACTCGTATAACTTTCAAACGAAGAAAGAGATCTGTATAAACTTAGTGTCTAATGAAAGGGTAGGAATTGTACTTTTTGATAGATTTAAAAATTTTGCACACTGCCACGCCCACTTAGTGGAATTCTATAAAATACCATAAAACGCTTATAACTTTGATCATAGTGCTTGTAGTACACAAATTCTTAAATGTACTGAAAGTACAATATCATATTTACTTGTGAGACAATTTCAATAAAATCCGTCTAAAAATAGGGAAAATATAAAGATTTACGTTTAAGAGTGAAATACCCCCATATTCAGTAATTCGTGCTTTACAATGTATTCTTTACACCCGTATAACTTCTAAACGAAAAAAGATATTTTCATAAAATTGATTGCATGTGAAAGAATAGGAATTAAGCTTTTAAATATAAGTGAAAAATTGGTCTACTGCCACGCCCACCTATAATAATTTTATTAAATAATGTTTACGCCCCTTTATTTCTTTTCAGGGTGGGCGTGGCAAATATTTTTTTACACATTTTGAAAGGCCAAATTTTTCTCTACTTGTATGTCAAATTTCAAGTTCATAGCTTTAGAAATGACCGAGTTGTAGTGATTTTTATGAAAAACAAAAAATTCTGTGATTTTTTTGTGCAAAATTTTTATTGTTCAAAAATTTCATAAAACACCAGGAGAACAAAATCGTGTAGCAGGTGGATTTTTCGTCGCAATTTTCTTTAAACACTTATAACTTTTAAACGGCTTGAGATATTTTCATAAAACTAGTGTCAAATGAAAGGCTAGGAATTGTACTTTTTAATAGCTTTGGAAATTTCGCCCACTGCCACGCCCATTTAATGCAATTCTATTAAATATATTAAAACACTTATAACTTTGTTTATAGTGTATGTAGACTAAATATTTTTGAATGTGCTGAAAGCACAATATCATCTTAACTTGTGAGCCAAATTTCAATTTGATATCTTTAAAATTGACCAAAATATAACCGTTTAATTTTAGGGGAGGAAATACCATGATGTTCAGTAATTAGGGCTTGACAACGTTTTATTTAAAGTAGTATAACTTGCAAACGAAGAAAGATATCTGTGTAAACTTAGTGTCAAATGAAAGAGTAGGAATTGTACTTTTTGATAGATTTAGAAATTTTGCACACTGCCACGCCCACTTAGTTGAATTCTATAAAATAAAATAAAACGCTTATAATTTTGATCATAGTGCTTGTAGTACACAAATTCTTTAATGTACTGAAAGTGTAATATCATATTTACTTGTGAGACAAATTTCAATAAAATCTGTCTTAAAATAGGTAAAATATAAAGATTTACGTTTAAGAGTGAAATACCCCCATATTCAGTAATTCGTGCTTTACAATGTATTCTTTTAACTCGTATAACTTCTAAACGAAGAAAGATATTTTCATGAAATTGATTGCATATGAAAGAATAGGAATTGAGCTTTAAAATAAAAGAAAAAATAAAAGTAAAAAATGAAATACAGTTTGCGCCCCTTTATTTCTTTTCAGGGTAGTGTAAATACCATAGGCCAAAGAACAGAAGAGATGTTCTTTTGGCTCGGAATACATTCGATATTTGTATCGTCAGAAAGTGGGAAAAACTTTGAATAAATTTATTTTGTACCAATGTTTAAAAATACCCAATAATATTAAGAAAACTTACCGCATTTTATTTGAATTTTTAATAAAACTATATTTTATTTTGCCAAAAAATATTAACAACTTTTATTAATTAATTTTATTTATGTTTTTGTTTGCAATAATCTATACATTTTATAATTGAATAATATTAAATACATTTTAATGACTACATTTAAAATAAAATTATTTTTTTTGTGTGTATGTATGTAAGTATGAATGTAAAATATTTGACAAGTAAAAACTATGTAAAATTTTAATGTATTTAAAAATTCATGCAAATACGTTTAACAAATTGCAATGAGTTTTTTCTTTTATAACTTTTTCATACAGATTTTTTTGTCACTTATAGAAAATAAATACATTTTTATTAAAATGATTTTAAAAAATCTATAATAAATACTACACTTACAGTTTAATAAAATTTTAGTTTAAATTAAACAATTACAATTACACAAAACATTTAAAAATAAATATTAACTAATATGTACTAAAAACAACTTTAAAAATGTTATTTTAAAAAAAAATTTCCCAAGGAATGACTAAATTTTGTTAAAATTAATTTATTAAATAATAAAAAATAATCAAAATGACTCTGTGGAATGTTATTATTATTATTTTTTCTTTCTTTTCAAAATAGATAAATACTTTTATTGTTTGTTAATAATTTTTTATCATTTTAATGTGAAACATTTAATTGTTACTTTGACTATGACAGAGGACGGGTATGATATTTAATTTTTTTTGTTTTACTTTTATACGTAGAACCAAAATACTGCATTGTAATGGAAATTTTAGTCATTCTTTTTTATTTATTTTTCCTATAATAATTATTAAAGAAATTTATATTCAATTTATTAAAAATTCCATTTTAATTAATATTCAACGTCAAACAAACATTATCAAACATTTAACAAACTGACTCATTAATGAAATATATATGTTAAAGTGAAAATGTCAAATATACTATGGAGATAATCATATTTGCATTTTTGCAAAAACAGAACTTTAAAAGAATTTAATTTTGAAATTGATTACCCAGTAGATTACTTAACTCTTAAGTGCTGCAGTACATGGATAAACCTCTCAGTAAACCTAATTAATTAAGACTAAATGTTTAATGTTTTGTTAAAGTTTGAGAAACATTTAAGAACGAAATAAATGTATTCTAATATGACAGCTGTCACGTGATTAAGCAGTGAGTTTTGAGTAAATTTTTACAAGTCTTTTTAAATAAAAAAAATGATATTCTTTCGGTCTTATCAATGTCTACTTAAAAAATTCACCCCAAAGATCAATTACAACGGAATAAGTATTGGAATTTTGTAAAAATCGCTATCATTGTCATTGAATGAATATAAAGAAATATACAATATAAAACCATGATAACTACACTAAGACCACGATCGTCCGAGATATGCAAATCAAAGAAAAGTCAGCCTAGTTTATAGTCTAGTCTATATTTAGTTAGAATATGGTCTATAGTTTATAGTCTAAAGTCTAATCTATAATCCTGTTTATAGTACAGTCTAGTGTTTAAAGTCTAGTCTCTAGTCTAGTCTATAGTCTTGTCTATATAGTCTATAGTCCAGTCTATAGTCCAGTCTATAGTCTAGTCTATAGTCTAGTCTATAGTCTATAGTCTAGTCTATAGTCTAGTCTATAGTCTAGTCTATAGTCTATAGTCTAGTCTATAGTCTAGTCTATAGTCTAGTCTATAGTCTTCTAGTCTATAGTCCAGTCTATAGTCTAGTCTATAGTCTAGTCTATAGTCTAGTCTATAGTCTATCGTCTAGTCTCGTCTATAGTCTAGTCTATAGTCTAGTCTATAGTCTAGTCTATAGTTTAGTCTATAGTCTAGTCTATAGTCTAGTCTATAGTATAGTCTATAGTCAGTCTATAGTCTAGTCTATAGTCTAGTCTATTGTCTAGTCTATAGTCTAGTCTATAGTCTAGTCTATAGTCTAGTCTATAGTCTAGACTATAGTCTAGTCTATAGTCTAGTCTATAGTCTAGTCTATAGTCTAGTCTATTGTCTAGTCTATAGTCTAGTCTATTGTCTAGTCTATAGTCTAGTCTATTGTCTAGTCTATAGTCTAGTCTATAGTCTAGTCCATAGTCTAATCTATAGTCTAGTCTATAGTCTAATCTATAGTCTAGTCTATAATCTAGTCTATTAGTCTAGTCTATAGTCTAGTCTATAGTCTAGTCTATAGTCTAGTCTATAGTCTAGTCTATAGTCTAGTCTATAGTCTAGTCTATAGTCTAGTCTATAGTCTAGTCTATAGTCTAGTCTATAGTATAGTCTATAGTCTGTCTATAGTCTATAGTCTAGTCTATAGTCTAGTCCTATAGTCTAGGTCTAGTCTATAGTCTAGTCTATAGTCTAGTCTATAGTCTAGTCTATAGTCTAGTCTATAGTCTAGTCTATAGTCTAGTCTATAGTCTAGTCTATAGTCTAGTCTATAGTCTAGTCTATAGTCTAGTCTATAGTCTAGTCTATAGTCTAGTCTATAGTCTAGTCTATAGTCTAGTCTATAGTCTAGTCTATAGTCTAGTCTATAGTCTAGTCTATAGTCTAGTCTATAGTCTAGTCTATAGTCTAGTCTATAGTCTAGTCTATAGTCTAGTCTATAGTCTAGTCTATAGTCTAGTCTATAGTCTAGTCTATAGTCTAGTCTATATAGTCTAGTCTATAGTCTAGTCTATAGTCTAGTCTATAGTCTAGTCTATAGTCTAGTCTATAGTCTAGTCTATAGTCTAGTCTATAGTCTAGTCTATAGTCTATAGTCTAGTCTAGTCTATAGTCTAGTCTAGTCTATAGTCTAGTCTAGTCTATAGTCTAGTCTATAGTCTAGTCTATAGTCTAGTCTATAGTCTAGTCTATAGTCTAGTCTATAGTCTAGTCTATAGTCTAGTCTATAGTCTAGTCTATAGTCTAGTCTATAGTCTAGTCTATAGTCTAGTCTATAGTCTAGTCTATAGTCTAGTCTATAGTCTAGTCTATAGTCTAGTCTATAGTCTAGTCTATAGTCTAGTCTATAGTCTAGTCTATAGTCTAGTCTATAGTCTAGTCTATAGTCTAGTCTATAGTCTAGTCTATAGTCTAGTCTATAGTCTAGTCTATAGTCTAGTCTATAGTCTAGTCTATAGTCTAGTCTATAGTCTAGTCTATAGTCTAGTCTATAGTCTAGTCTATAGTCTAGTCTATAGTCTAGTCTATAGTCTAGTCTATAGTCTAGTCTATAGTCTAGTCTATAGTCTAGTCTATAGTCTAGTCTATAGTCTAGTCTATAGTCTAGTCTATAGTCTAGTCTATAGTCTAGTCTATAGTCTAGTCTATAGTCTAGTCTATAGTCTAGTCTATAGTCTAGTCTATAGTCTAGTCTATAGTCTAGTCTATAGTCTAGTCTATAGTCTAGTCTATAGTCTAGTCTATAGTCTAGTCTATAGTCTAGTCTATAGTCTAGTCTATAGTCTAGTCTATAGTCTAGTCTATAGTCTAGTCTATAGTCTAGTCTATAGTCTAGTCTATAGTCTAGTCTATAGTCTATAGTCTAGTCTATAGTCTAGTCTATAGTCTAGTCTATAGTCTAGTCTATAGTCTAGTCTCTATAGTCTAGTCTATAGTCTAGTCTATAGTCTAGTCTATAGTCTAGTCTATAGTCTAGTCTATAGTCTAGTCTATAGTCTAGTCTATAGTCTAGTCTATAGTCTAGTCTATAGTCTAGTCTATAGTCTAGTCTATAGTCTAGTCTATAGTCTAGTCTATAGTCTAGTCTATAGTCTAGTCTATAGTCTAGTCTATAGTCTAGTCTATAGTCTAGTCTATAGTCTAGTCTATAGTCTAGTCTATAGTCTAGTCTATAGTCTATAGTCTATAGTCTAGTCTATAGTCTAGTCTATAGTCTAGTCTATAGTCTAGTCTATAGTCTAGTCTATAGTCTAGTCTATAGTCTAGTCTATAGTCTATTCTATAGTCTAGTCTATTCTATAGTCTAGTCTAGTCTATAGTCTAGTCTATTGTCTAGTATATAGTCTAGTCTATAGTCTAGTCTATAGTATAGTCTGGAGTCTAGTCTATAGTCTAGTCTATAGTTTAGTCTATAGTCTAGTCTATAGTCTAGTCTATAGTCTAGTCTATAGTCTAGTCTATAGTCTAGTCTATATAGTCTAGTCTATAGTCTAGTCTATGTAGTCTAGTCTATAGTCTAGTCTATATAGTCTAGTCTATAGTCTAGTCCAAGTGATAACCAAAATTTATTAAAATGTCTCGTCAATCGCGTCCTCAGTGTAGTAATTGTTAAATTAGTAATAACGGAAAATTTTATTTCTTTTTTTTTCTTAATTTATGGGAATTTTTTTTAAGATGATTTTACTTTACATTTGTATTGATCTAAATCATCGCATTCGTATATGATGTTCATTTAAATGTTTAGTATTTTTTTAATGATCCGGAAATATGTATTAAGAGCAATGTAATCAGTAAATTTTAATCATTCTATTAAAAATGATTTATTACAAACTACAAAACTTAAAACGAATTCTCGGTGGCTTACGTGACTTTTGAATTTGTTCCAATTAAGTGGTTTAATTAATTGTTTCGCTGTAGGTTTTTGGATTAGGTTTAAAAATCAATTGAAATTTTTGTAGAATCCTTTAAAAGAATAACAAAGAAGAAGAAATAGAAAAAAATAATGACTTAGATCGAGGTAAAAGATCTAAAACATATTTTTTCATTAAGGCGCACAAATTGTTGAACTAGAAACATATTAATGGTTATACATATCGTATTAATGCACCTTTTAGTAACTCGGGGACTCAACAATTCCTTGAGACGAACTGGTAATGTTGCGCTATCGATATTTCACAAGTAATTATTTTATTGTCAGAAACATTTATAGTTGTTTGAAACTTTATATAGAGATATTTGAAAGTAAGGACAATATATAACAGGGGTTATATCTGTATATTAAAGCCAATGGCTTAAAATTTTAGACGACATAATAAATTTTACAAATCAAAATGACTAAAGATTCGAATGTGGAAGGTATCTCAAAAACTTTGATTGATTTATCATTTGAAATAACTTCGTGCTAATGAAAACCACAGATTTGCATCTCCGTATATTACAAACAATGTCGGCTTTTAAAGCGTCATAGAAAGTCATCAATAGGGGTCAAATCGCTTGACCTTGACTCGCCGTATGATATATATATCGGAATCCTCTTGAGATCATATCTTGCTCAGATCATTTAATTGATCATGGCGCGGTAACGATCTTAATTGATCATATCACGAGTTTATCGGAAGTAATGGAGTCTGTCGGGTCTGTTGTGAATTGGATTTTATGCGGCAATTCTGATTATTTACAATCCAATTAAACAAGAATCTATGATTTAATAGGATTCGCAAGATGACTGACTTAAAGAGTCAAATTTGGATAATTTGTTTGTCATCATATTTCAATCTAGTCATGACGATTAACCAGATTATATGTATTTCTCCCCCATGTCATGTTACCTTGATGAAAGACCTCATCCTGGTGTTATTGCAATTCCGGGAAAAGCGGCGAGAGATGTCAATTCACTCCTTGGACATTCCTAGGAATTATTTGACATGGGTTCGAACCAGAGAATCATATGATCTGGCCAGAGAAAACTCTGTTTATCCCAGATTTACCAAGAACAAAGTCTTCGATTTATTTGTACTTCGGTCTATCGGTTACGTCTGTTGGTGATGGTGAGTGATCGGCGATGTTGAGTGATCGCAGAAGCTCGCTACAAAGACAAGTACAAGCAAAGTGCACATATACTGTAAATTGCTACCGGCGTTTAAGGAGCACAATGCCACGGCTGGGGAGTCGTCACAGAAACTTGTCACACAAAGACTTAAGCTATCATATTAAAATATATAAATCATTCAAAGTAATTTTCTAAAGTTCTGTTTCCGTTTTTCGTTACAAATATAATTGATAAATGTTTGAAATCTGTTGCATCATATTTGTTTCCCCATTTATAGTTATTAATTTAAAAAAATTCAGCTGAAACTGTTTAAGTTAAGATTACATAAAAAATAAATCTTAATAAGTGTGTTACACTAATGGTTTTACTAATATGTTAGAATAGATTAGACGGGGAAACACCAATAACAAATGAAAACCCCTTTCATCTCTAACTAATGACTTTTAAAACGTATTAATTAAATTGATTTGCATAAGTATTAATTAATTAGTAATAGTATTTAAATAATTAAAAACAAAATAGTTTTTATATAGATTAAATATAAAATAAAAAAATAAAAAAACAATTCGTTGAAACAATTCGTTTTCTCATTAAATAGCTCTCTCGTGTAACATATCCTTCGACTACTATACCTATACATTAAGAACAGAGTGTTTTTTAATACCTACAGGTAAATGAACAGCTACAACAGCTAAACGTCCATCACGTAATGGAGCTAGAATATGTGTATTACCCGGTGTTACGACTACGGTTTGTATGGGCACATGTAACGGTATATCAAATACCGGCTTAAGGCTGTAAGTAAAAAAAGAAATTAATTAATTGATTGATTTTGAATTTATTGATTATTTAATATACAACAAGTTCAAGTATAAAATACAGGTTTTTATATATATGTTTATATATATATTTTTATAAATTATTTTATATTTAAATTATTATTGCAACTATTATTTTCAAAGCTTAGTAATAAATTTATATTAATCATATTAATTATTAAAAATATATTCTCTACTATATATTATTGAGTGATTTTGAAAAAATAAAACTGTTTGATAAGGTAATTTTATTTAGAGCTTGGAAACAAATTATTAAACTTTTTTTTAAATATAATTTATGAAACGTGCTGATTTTATCATCAGCACCCTGTTTGATAGAAATCTAAATATTTATATGCTAATGATCGCAAATTTTTAAACACTTTACAAATTATTCGTTACATTTGAAAATTTCCATCGAATAACAAAAACAAATCTTAATGTTGGACTGCTTTAGACAAAAAGTGTAATATCAAACACCTACAGGGAGTACATGCTGCTTGGGTATACTTCTTCAACCAATGTTATGGAAATTCCACCCATTGAAACATATTTAAGATATGAAGCCGAACGGCTCTTTACTTTAGGCGAACTGGCCAAAAACGGTTATAGGACTCGTCATCAATGTATAGACTGGACACATTTGAAGGTTATACACCAATCATCAGATGTGCTTGATCGCATACCAGACACAGAATATGAGGAAAACTTTGAAACGCAGAACCCACATAGAATGTCTTGGCCAAGCGTAAATCTAGAGCAAATACCAGCAGGAATCCCTTGTTACACTGAAGACTTTAAGATGGGGAATAAAGGGAGCCTGGGATTTTTCTACAGAAACAGAAACATACCATCGTTTACCTAATCATAACGCAATCTTCCAAGCAGAAGTTTAAACAATAACGGACTCTGTTAATTAGATTAGAAAAAATGTTGCTCCCACAGTCCTTAATATATCTAGTGACATCCAGAAGGGCGATATCAAGTGATAGAAGTAAATCTAAGACCTTATTAGATTGTAAGAAAGCTTTAACTGAATACTCTCCCAGAGGTAAGGTTTACATCATATGGGTACCAGGCCACTCGGGAGTAGTCGGATAGAATTAAATCTAAGACCATATTGGATTGTAGGAAAACTTTAAGTGGATACTCTCCCAGAGATAAGGTTTAAATCTATGGGTACCAGTCGACTCGGAAGTAGTCGGCAATGAAAGGAAGAATGTAACAGCTTTAAAAGGAAGGGAGCTCGAGGTAGTTAAACTGACAAATGCAAAACCATACGACGCCACAAAAGCTGAATTAAAAAAAAATGGGTGAGAGAATCATTAAGGCCTCTTGGAATAGTGAAACGGTTGGTATAACCATAAAGATCGTATGGGGTGACCCTGATGAGAATAAGACAAGAAATTTCCTCAAAATGAGCAAGTCTGAAAATAATACGATGGTACATATTCTGAGTGCACACACAGGATTACGAGCACATCGATACAAAATTGGTCGTGCGGATTCAGACGAATGTAAAGCATGTGGAGAGGACAGTGAAACTTTGGAGCACTATCTATGCCACTGTTAGGCATTCGTCGAAGTTAGATACAATTACCTTGGAAGTGATATTATTCTGGAAATAACACTCCTGACAAACACTGCTGGAAATTCATTGAAAAATAATACTATGTGACAAAAATAAATACCTGGGAAGTGATATTATTTTCTCTGAAAGGTGGATCCGAGTAGAACAAGAATATGTTTTTGAAATTTCCTAAACACCTCCAAAATCTTGAGTTTTGGGTAAAAACCGGCTTTTCGTACTCTTAAGCACTTATAAGTCAGTAACTTAGTTGAATTTCAACCGATTTTAACTTTCTCCACGGATTTTTTAAAAGCAAAATTGCATTTTAATTAAGAATAAACATGGGTCTTCCAGGCATTTCAATTTTCGTTTATTTTTGTCTCACTGTATGGTATAGTGACCTAGGTGTATTTCTTGGAATTTGATGTACTATACATCTATCTATCAAACTAACCTAATCAAACTCCGCAAAATAGTTATGATTCCCCAGTATACAGCTTGTCTAAAGTATTAAGCTATGCCGAATAAGAACTCAGAATTGTTCCATTTCATTAGGATAAATTCGTAATAATCAAGACGTTTTATAAGTAAAACTTATATCGTTTGAAAGTCCTAGACATTGGCTTCAATATAAGCGTTAAAACTCTGTTATATCTCGCGGCTTCAATGACATTTAGTTGGTGTAAAACCAAAGAATATTTGAATTTCTTAAGGCGATCTTATATGGGGATAGGGTCAATTATGGACCGATTCTCATAAAACATATTTCAGGGCTAAATTCGTATTTTTAAGCCAGTAATGAGAGTTGTAGCCCTTTTTTGGAGGGGACCATATACGAGGGGTACTCATAAAATTTGCTTGAGACAACTTGACTCATTTAAAATGTTGAATTTCAATGCTGTACTGGCATTTTTAAAACAGTTATGACTGTGAAAGCTGTTTTTCGGTAAGTCACTTGTATGGGAGCTATACTAAAACGTGACCGATATTGTTTAATTTCAGGCGGACAGACATGGCTAGATCGTCTTAGAATTTAATAAGGATCCAGAATAGTATATATATTCTGTGGGTCTATGATCAATATTTCAATATGTTACAAACCGAATAACAAAATCAATATGCCCCCATCTTTTTTGATGGTGTGTATAAAAACACAGGAAACATGCCCCAGGTCATGTCCGACCTTAGGCTTCAGTAGACCATCACTTTCAAGATGCCAGGATATCCGAAAAAGTGGGTAAATTTTGTATTGAACGGTTTGAGTTTGTGAAGAAAATATTTGTTATTTTATCATCACTACTATTACATACGCGAATATACCTGGCGCCTATTTGAATAGAACATGTTCTTTATAGCAAATTGTTTGATAAAAGCCACTGAACTTTTTAAAATGAATGAACATGATACAATTTATATTTTTTATATAAGAATCAAATATTTAGTGCAATAATCAAAAGTATTCTATACACAAATCACGTTTTAATTTCTTAATAAAAAATAAATTACATTAGTTTGTTTTTAACCTTTTTGTTTTTTACATTTATGTAGAAAATCATGTCAACTTACCCATGCAAACGACTTAATGTTATATCACCAGCATCATCGGCTACAACTAAATAATCCGATGCTGTGGCCAAACCTGTAACACGACCCGATACATATTTGGAACCTAAACTGGTGCCATTAATGCTGTAAACGTGTACTGAATGAGATGTATCATCCAAAGCACTAAATGCAATATGACCTAAAAGTAATAAAAAAAAACAAAATTATAATTTGAATTTATAACTTAACGTTGATAATTAGAGATAGGATTCGGTATAAATAGCTAATTAGTAATCAATACCCTACACTTCTAATACTAATAACAAATTGAATGAGTTCTATGCGATTTAGATTCCTTGAATTCCAAATACTATCAGATATTCGATTTGTGTCCTAATCTGGCTGAGTCAGTCAATGTACAAGCACTTTGCTGAAGTACTCGATCTAATCTCTTGTCATAGTAGCCCCGTTATGGACAGGTTGCATGGGATCAATCCCCAGGCAGCATAGGATTAATCCTCAGATAGTATGGGATCAAGTCCAATTCATACCCCGAAAATTAAAAAGCAATTACTGGTCTAAAGTCTACGCCAATATTGGGTGAAATCAATCTTCCGGACATACCGGAAGGTGACCACACTTCTGATGTCATGAAAGATTGCATTATTTAACATGTAATCCCCATCATCTATATTCCATTCCAGTGCATTTCTTAACCTCTTAAAGCCTGCGAAACCACACTACTGAAATGCACTGTTGTTCCAACAACACCTAGAGACGTATTTGGTAGCCCGAAATACTCAGCCAATAAATCAGGATCCCACTTTATGTCGAGATAATGTGACAAAGGATGTAGGAATTTCCTAAGTCAATTCGAACCCAATAATTGCACCGACAAGTTTAATGACATTCATAAGTTTCGCATCATGAAACAATATGAATCCTGTTGAGAAGGCAACTGAACCAGAGAACTTAACTGAAGTAAGAGGTACTAGTCGCCCGGCGGACAAAGGTGACTTTTCCGATCGTACACCAACATACATCAGTGTCATTCTCAAACAATAAGAAACGATCTACGAGATGACAGCAACTACCAAGTGTCATTCTGTAAATTCCCCAACCTATACTTACGCCCTACTACGCGACGAGTAAGAGATACTCAACTGGTTTAGGAATTCAGCACAGGTTTCTCTGTCACATCTCCTAGTGACATTTGTTGAGATGGCAACAGCACTGGAGAGAGAATCCAGACAAATATGACATGGATATATCAGTCATTAAACCAACATTCTTTCCCCGTGATTTTGGGTATTAAATCAACCGGTCACTCGTATTGGCAGATTATATGGGATATTGCACAAACACCAAGATGGAGATTTCATCAAGGTAACATGCACGCGGGGCATATAGATGTCTTGAACACTTTATAAATTCTAATGTTTAAAGGAATGGGGCGATTCTCATAAAATTCGGTTGAGAGATTTGGTTTCTTTTTCTAAAGAGGACCTTATATGGGGGGTAGGACCGATGCTCTTAAAATTTGGTAGAAATTTTTGCTTGTAAGAAACTTACTTATAACGAACTTCAACGCTATACATGTATTTTTAAGTAATTGTAGAACAAACATTGGTCCTACACATAGCTTTTTTTCAGTAACACTTTTTGAGTCGATTAAGCTATATCCGTCTGTCCGTCCGTGTTTCCATGTAAACTTTGTGCTCTCACTGCAAAGGACGAAGCTTATTGGAAATTTTTAAAACCGGTTTATAATTTCGCATAGTCCCCATGCAACTGTACCCCCGGTAAGGGCTTTTGAGCTCAAAATTTGCAAACATTAACAAAACTTAGTTTTAAATACTTAGTCTTAATGATGACCGGGCCACATTTAACCCCAGCCCCACATAAAGTCTAAATAATGACTTTTCTTAGCAAGAAATTGTTAAAGTATTTCGGAAATTAAAGCAAAATTATTTATTATAGCCCATGACCGTCTATATATTCTAACTTCTTTTTATGTTTTAAATTGATCATAGAACAAGTTCCTTTTCGCGTTACAATGATTTTCCTATAAAAGTTTCACTTTATAATCTAAATAAGATTGCAGGTGTGTCGTCCAAATAAATTGCGCATTATTTTACTTTTTTCCAAACATATGTAATAAATGACATTAAATTTGTGTGTTAAATACTTAAATTTATTTTTAAAGTTAATGCAAATAACAATTATTTACACACACACACACCCTCAAAAAAATGCACATTATTAAGTACAAACTGGTAAAAACTGGCACAAATATAAATTCTATTTAAAGTATCATAAAATTCAATCAAAATTATTATTTGATTTATTTTAATTGAGTTTTTTTTTGTTTGGGAATTTCTTTGGTATGTGTGTGCAATAAAATTGTTAAATTTATGACTTTATTATAAAAAATAAATATAAAAGAATGTGAGATAATAATGAAAAAAAAAAAAAATGTGATAATTATTTGCATTAATTCTATAGAACTGAATTGGAACAATGTACTAAGAAAGAATTTTTTAGCAATAGCTAATATGACAAATATTTGAGGGATTATATATTAATCTAATAGCATGACTAGCTATTCAAAAAATGAAAAATTTTTGTTTTAAGAAAGCCCTGTTATCACTTAAGAAAGAGATGGTTATTACAGTGTCATTAAACAATATGTTAAGTAAATAGTAATAGTTAGGGTAGAAGGGGGATCATTCGCCATAAGGGGACATCTGTCAATGCGAATAACTTGAAAACCGAGTAATCGATTTTATCGCATTATTAAATTTTGTTTTCGTTTATCGATTATCTATCATCCCTGAAAATTTGAAACATTAACTTTACATATGATGGGAGGCAGACATGATTAATTGTTTTTCAAAGGGCTGTGAAAATATTTCACTGTGTGAACTTTTTGTGCTAACTTTTTTAGTTTTTGTGATAGAAAAAATATATTGGTCAGTATTAGAATGTCAATAATAGTGAACAATAAGACATAATAAAATTTTCGATAATATAATTTGAATCCCGAAAAAAAAAAATGAAACTAAACCCCAGAACTGTCCGTCGCCGTTTTTGGTCAGTGCGGAAAAGTTAAAAAAAATATGTACATGAGGATGACTTAAGAAAAATTGAAAGGAATAAAACTAAAGCCAACATATCTAAGTATCCGAACTAAGAAAAAAATTAAGAATATGTATTGTGGTTTTAATTTGAGGCCGCCTCAAAAAAAAGTGGCTATGGTCCCCCTTCTACCCTACTAATTATTTAAACCCATTTTCACCATGTCCAGTTATTTTTGAACTTTAAGTTATATTGACAGTTCTCATATAAAAATCGACTTAACTGAAAGAAAAACTATCATTTAAACGATAACTGGAAGTGGTGAAAATGGTGGCAAATAGCATAAACAAACTGTAGGTTACTACTTCCCAGCAAAAAAAGAACTTCCAAAGAAGAGAAAAAGAAGCAGAATTACCATGGAAGTACTGAAATAGATCTGAAGAAGTGATGATTTTAACAAAGGCTTGTCATTGGGGAGATGTTCTATTTATTTGATTCCAAATTCATTTCATCTGAAGTCATTCTTAGGAAGTAATTTTGACGTTTTTTTTTTAAGTTATTAGGAAGTGAAATTGAATACAACTATTTTGACTTAAATAATATAACCATAAATAAATCACATGCATTTATCAATTAACTCTATAATAAAATGTGTTAATTAAAAAAAAATTCAGTAAAAAAATTACCTTCAATTTCAAACAAAATCCAATCACTTCTTTGGAAGTCAATACACACAACTTCCACAGAAGGTAAACAAATTCCCTTAGTGCTACTTTTGAAGTGGTGATAAATGCTATTCTTTTGAATAGCGTTTAATTTTTGCTGGATTGATACGTCCACACATAAAATATTAAAAGTTTTGGGCGGTTTATTAAATATTAAAAAAATTGGGCGGTTTATGAATAGTGGGCGTGGCAGCTATCATAATAATTAAATTGATATATCTATGAATCTATAGCAGTCAGACTTGTACATTTTTTACAATAAACTCCACAGAGACCTCTCCCATAACTGGGACATGAAACAAATCCGAAACTCTGCTCTGGAACTAAAGGTTCCCATGGTAGTACATGTCCTCCGGTTTGACCCTTTGTCAAATCATTCCAAGGATCATCACCAGTTTAAAGTTTCACGAGACTAGAGGTACTGGTAGCACCTCTTTGCCCCGGAATTGCAATAACATCAATATGGGCAAAAATTCATGAATGTAATATACCCTCGGGGGGCAAACCACATGGAAAGTGTAAAATAGGTTTGAATTGAATATGGCGTAAGGGTAAACATATTTTACGCAGCTTTTTAGATTATAATGAAATTTAATGTGACACATGTAAACTTTTCGACCCAAACCAGATCAGGAAAAAATTCTAATTAGATCAGATAATTAGATCTTCTTGTCATTGGCTTCCTTCGAAATTGAATGCAAAAATCTTCGGAGCTTTGTTATTTTAGGTATTACAATCAAAAAAGAACACTGAGTAGTTAAGTTTACGTCACTGTTAATTCCTTTCATATATCGCTACAAAGGGGTTTTTTACCAATTTTTTTCAGGAAAAGAAGGGTACAATGACTTCAATAATAGCATTGCCCTATTTTCTCGGATCTGATGTAATGTTGCATCCTACTTACAACCTAACCTAACATCACTGTTAATAGAACAAATACAGTCAAAGTTACAGTACTGGACTTAGTAACGTCTCTATAAAATACCATATACAAAACTAGGTAAAGGCCTAACAGGTAGAGTTTGAGTATTTTTAGTATCAATAGGAATATATTGGACAAAACAAAGGTCAGACCAGCAAAAGAACAGAAAATTGATATAAATTAAAAGAGATCTCTTTAAATAAGACTGACTTAAAAGATAATAATTTTGATAATTTTTTATTAGAAAAGCGTGTACCACGAAACAATTGTTAAAATCGAATAATAACATTTTTGTGAAAAAAATGTATGTATTTTCGCCAAACACTTGATTAATCATTTTAAATAACAAAACCCCAAAAAAAGACTCGTGCAGTTTTTTTTTTTAAATCCCACGCTTTTCGGCTTTCATAATGCCACAATTACTAATAATTTCTTTTTGGGTTTTTTTCTCATTAATGAAATTTTGGACTTTAAACCCTCATGTTTAATATATATATACAATTAACAAGTAAAAATTATTTTTACTTATGCGCTGTGAGTACAAATTTTGGGCGATAAATTATAGTTTTTTAAATATGGTTAATGCCATGGTCAAAGTTCTAAGTTTTTTTCTTTACGTTGATGGTAATTATTCGCTTATTCCTCCGCTAATTAATCTATCTAACAAATTGTCATAATGATAAAGTATATATATTTTTTGTTTTTTTTAATCAAATTTGATTTTTTTTGTTTTTATTAAACTAGAAAACACACACCCATGACTTTGCCTCTAATTAAACATTCATACATAATATTGCATTAATGAAATAAATATTATTAAATATTTATTGACGTCATATTAACAACTAATTAGAAATGTTTTATATACAGGGTGTACGAATATATTTGGCACAATTTTTTTGTTCATGTCTACACAAGAAAACTTTTGATTTTGTGTAGTTAAGAGAAAGAAATACCAATCATCTCTCTCGCGATAAGGAGTTTCTTGTTCTCGGGAACATGTTTTGCACGTTTTTTGTTTATGGAAATTTTGCATGACGCTGTCAAATTTCATAAAGGAAAATTCTCTTCCAAAACCGACGCTGACAAACACCATATATAAAGCGTTTAATGAATTCGCCGCAAAATGAAAGACTTTACCTTAAAAGATATTCGCCTTAATGATTCGTTATATCCATCATCAAAAAACATGTATATTGTTGTTGTCATTACGTTTGTAACACATCAAAATATTCGCCTAAAAGACACAAAAGTATGACTGTCGAGAATTTTAACGTGAGCACCTGCCTTGAAGGCCTTATCTCACGGTGTTCTTGTTCTTCAATGAAGAACTCAGGTGGCAATTTTTGTACATTGGCTTTGACCGGTCTCTGACCATTGGATGGCCTCTGTTGAATCGGCAACAGCACCTAGAGACGTAACCGGTGGACCGAAGTACGATCCATCAATAAGCCGAAGACATGATATGAGCAGAGTATACTCTGAACTCTCTCCGCGAATTTGGGTTTAAACCATAGCCACTACGTGGATGCCGAAGAAACCTCAACCAACTGAGCAGCCAGGACATAGTCCTGCGGGCAACTGGCCACCCGTAGTACCAGATTATGCGGTGCTCTGGTCTGACATCTGGTAGTCCATGCAAGGACTAAGCCAAGCAGTAGATTGTAACCAACTTTTCAGTCCCGGCCAGACTGGAGGTATTGGTCACCTCTTTATACCCCGGGATTGCAATAACACCAAGGCGGAGGTCTCGCCAAGGTAACATGCCACCGGGGGGACACAAAAGTATATATACTGTGGGTCCTTATTAAATTCTGAAACGATCTGACCGTCCGTCTTTCTGTTCATGATAGGGACCATAAGGTAGGAGCCAAACAGAATGCCGTACCTGGTGTGTAGCCCTATCCCACGGTGGTACTTTTTCAATCACAGGGTGAATACAATGCGTCGACCATGCTCAACCAAGGCAGGAAGAGCATGAGTTACAAGTTCGAAGAAGACATGTCTTTACCCTTTGTCAGGATTAGAGACATCAAAATGAATTTCTAAGGGCACTCGGTTGCAATGCAATTCCACACAGAGCTTATACTCTACCCACGATTTGGGTTTAAACCACAGCCACTAAGTTACTCCCCGAAGGGACTAACCAACAACCAGGCTGGAAACAATGTTTCAGGGGCACCTGGATTGCGTGATACCTCATTATACACTTCAGTCTGTCTTCGTAGACAGAACTCCCCCGGTTGGGTCCCAGAAGACCCGGAAGAGAGGAACCAGACAGTTAAAGTTTTGTATAAATATTCTCCATTGATAAGGTTTGTTTGGTCCACGGCAAAAACGGTCCACGGTTTCGAGTTGCCCCAATAAGTGACACCCCTTTTTAAAGTTTAACAGTCACATAATTTGTTAAAAAATATCAGTATGGCAATGATGAATTTTATATAAATAAGTAATATTCGAACGAAAATCTCTTAACGAAGTTTTATGACGATCTGTTCATAAGCGACCCAATTTCCCTAAAAGATCTTCATCTTTAGAAAATGTATTTAACGTTTATTACTGGATTAAAAATGCGAGTACAGCGATGAGTTTCGATATAAACAAATTTCATATAAGTTAAAATCTCTCTATTAACTTTTGTG
>NC_060953.1:47215163-47225163 GCF_022045245.1 Lucilia cuprina | reverse complement strand
ACTTTTTATATCTGTTGGTGGCGATATCAGTCATACGACATTTTAAGTTTTTCTAATTTATCTATGATATCTTTTTTTATTTTTGCGTTCACGTAGACAATAAGTAAAATTCTGAAGAATTTATATTAATCTATTTAATATTAGATTTTTAGAACGATAATGATGGTGGGAACATATTTATGAGTTCATAAATCTTTTTTAGCTTGTGCCTTTAGACAAAAAAAAAAAAACTATTGAGGACACAATAGTAAGTTATGAAACGTATAAAATATAAAATTAAGAAAAACATCACCATGTGGAAGTCGAAAATTTATGCAAAAAAAAAAAAAACAAAAAACAAAATGAAAATTATAGCAAAAGTTATGCTATAATAATATAATATGCTTTGAAGAGAATTAATAAACATACATATTCATACATCAATTTAAAAATGGTGAGAAAAATTACCGACATAAATTTAAATTTTGTGAATATGTTAACAAAAAAGTCGTAATGGCGTGAATAATTAAGACGGTTCTGACGTCTTACAATTTAATGGGGTCCAATAA
The DNA here is from genome assembly GCF_022045245.1 of Lucilia cuprina. NCBI lineage: Eukaryota > Metazoa > Arthropoda > Insecta > Diptera > Calliphoridae > Lucilia > Lucilia cuprina. Next base: position 47,224,615 of record NC_060953.1, on the reverse strand, counting down.
GAAATCAGACAAATTAAGGTAAAACGAAACGTAACATTTGACATTTATTAGCATATTTTAAATATTTTATTAAGAAATACATATTTGCGGATAGTACAAAGTTTAGTTTTTTGACATCGAAAATTTATTAATAGAAATCTTATTTCAGTTTGCCGCATCACTAAGGGCATTTTTTTAATAGATAGAAACTAGTTAGCACTGAGTTCAAATAACGTATATTTTAAAGAAGTGGTAATAAACTTCAATTCGACAAGGTGAGACAAATGGGGTGTTACTGACTTTAGTAACTTCGATCCATTCTATATCTATCTATCTATCTATCTATCTATCTATCTATCTATCTATCTATCTATCTATCTATCTATCTATCTATCTATCTATCTATCTATCTATCTATCTATCTATCTATCTATCTATCTATCTATCTATCTATCTATCTATCTATCTATCTATCTATCTATCTATCTATCTATCTATCTATCTATCTATCTATCTATCTATCTATCTATCTATCTATCTATCTATCTATCTATCTATCTATCTATCTAACTTTCCTTAGAAGTATTTAATTGGCTTGTGTAAAATAACAACATATTTGCAAGTTTGCAAAATTACTTATCAGGAGTTTTTGTTGGTACAACCCCTAGCTAATGCCAACACCTGCTTTTTTTTAAATTGGAATATTTTGAAATATATGTCAATAATCTCTCAGGAATGCTTTGGAAATGATAACACGCTATTCTGATAAAAATTTACCAACGCATGTAGGCGCCAAGCTAATATCAGGCAATCAAAATCTACTGATATAATCGCGTGACTTTAAGATTATTAAAGACTTTACAAATCTCGTATATTTAATATAATATCAATATTTAAACAAAATAGTCTTTATTTTACTTCATATATGACTTTATTTCTTAATTGTTAATGCTCAATACTTCTGTATTAAAATCTTAAAAATACTGCGTCATTCCACTGAACCACATAAAGAAATGGCGTCTTTCCTAAACGGTTGATTGAAATACAGTTATTTTTTATTGAAATATAAATGAAGAAGTATTTAATGTTTGTTACTACAACAACACCAACAAAAATATGTTAAACCAATCAGAATATGTTTCAGAATTATTTCTGTTATCATGTAAACGTAGTCGCACGATTCTCGACAAAGCGATAATTAAATCAAACAAAAAATTCAAATTTGAAGAAGAAGTACGAAGAAGTGCAATTTGCCTGAAACGCAAAAAATTATTATAACGTCATTTATAAAGTATGTGTTCATTTGAATGCAGTTTGAGAATTGATTTAGAATCATTTTTTGTTCAAATAGTAAAAATGGATCATGTTTTAAAGCAGTCATAGGCAGATAATACATGATAGAATATATATGTATATGTATGAATATAAGAGATCAATAGAGAGTTTAAAAGAGAGCTATTAGCCTTTTTCCGTTTTAAACATTATTTAGTTTTTTAGAAGTTCATATTCTCTTCTTTAACTTTTTTGGTTCAATCAATATTGCTAGATTTTAATTTAAGATCTAAGTCTTTGAGTTCTTTCTTCATTTCCAATTATCATTTAAATAAGTGATCATTCAAACAGATTTAATAATTTTTAAATTAATTTAAAATCAGAAAAATTTAATTGTAATTTTCTTTTTATTATAGGCATAATAAACCGTTTAAGTAATATTCAACAATCTTATCACAAATTATACTCAATCAGTTTTGTAAAATTATGAAGTGATATAATATAAATTTATATTACTTTGATATAATAATATTATTAGCACAATATTAAGTAGATTGAAATACAATACGAAGAAAAAAAGGAGAAAAAAAAACATGGACAATTGCTTAGAGGGGACTATATGACAGGTAAATTAAAGTTTTTTCTGCAGGTGGGTAATTTGATAAGTCAACAATGTCTCTGGTAATATGATAATAAAAGAACGGTTACAACATAAATTTTACATGAACTACAAAGGCAAGCGAAAAACAGTGGAATGATTGAGGCAAAAAAAAAAAGGAAATGAAATATCAATTTTTATTATAGATTGATAGATAGATAGATAGATAGATAGATAGATAGATAGATAGATAGATAGATAGATAGATAGATAGATAGATAGATAGATAGATAGATATATAGATAGATACATAAATAGTTAGATAGATATATAGATAGATAGATAGATAGATAGATAGATAGATAGATAGATAGATAGATAGATAGATAGATAGATAGATAGATAGATAGATAGATAAATAGATAGATAGTTAGATAGTTAGATAGATATATAAATAGATAGATAGATAGATAGATAGATAGATAGATAGATAGATAGATAGATAGATAGATAGATAGATAGATAGATAGATAGATATATATACATACATAATCGATATGAAGTACATGTAGTTTATTTCTGAGTATATTTCAACTACATCAATCCACTGTGTTTCACTCTTATTCTGACGATCAAAGAGTTTACTTGTTTAAAGAAACACGAGACTTTGTGAATTCATTATTTGCTTAAAGTATGTAAGTATTTACCAAGTAATAAAATAAAATAAAAAAATAAAAAAAAACAACTAAAGTACAATAAAGTATGTCATGTAATACAGAAGACAACGATGATTGAGCACTTATGTAGTCATATGCATACATACATTGTAAGTAGACATATTGAGTTTAAATTAAATATTAAACAATATAAAATATTGATAAGAGAAAATCAAATAAGACCTTTGGTTTAGTTTGAGGTTTTTGATATTTAGTTTAGAATCTTTTATAAACTTATAAAGCAATTCAATATTTCTAAGTAAACAATGAAAGAGATAACACTAAAATATAAATATTCATCATATACATACATATGTATATGTATTTATGTATTCTTAGTATTATTATCATTCACACTCTGCTTGCATTTTAAATGTGAAGTCACGTGATATTTTGGAAGGTTGATAATTTTTTTGTTTTGTTTAAATGTGATACATATTATGAAATTATGACAATAGACAAGTGTTAAATAAATATATGTACTAACTCACGTTTATAGAAATAACTTTCACTATAAATAATTTGATAATTTTAGGGGTTTAACATTTGCCATTGTTATTTGCCTAGATTTGGTTTCACTTTTAATCATTTATAAAACCCTTTAAAATTGGTTTGATATTTAATTTAGAATATTGGATTATAGAGATTATTTCTTCTATTTGAGTGTAATGATGAGTATTGTGAGTGAGAATCCTAAGATATTTGGATCTTTCTCTAACTCTCAGGCTTGTTTTTAATTTAGCTCTCATTGAGTCAAATTGTTTTGCGTTTGTCTGGTTAACTATCTTTTAGAGGACTTATTCATTATAAAAAACTAACTACTAACTAAAGAGCTGATATATTTCCCTTGTGGGAAATTATACATAAAAAAGCAGCGTTTTTCATTATGAGTAAGGTCGTAAATATCTTTGCCTACTACTCTCGAGTGTTCTAAAACCTTTATTCTGTTAAAACATTGATTTAATACAATATGGATCTGATATCGCTCTAATTCCCTTCTGGCTATTGATAAATATATTAACCCCTGATGTGGCACAGACTTCTGCCTGGAAGCTAGTGTGATAAGGTAGAACATATTTTTAAAAAGCAGACATGAAGCCTATACCCTTGTGCTTCCAATGGTGACTACTGCAGGCATCAGCAGAAAGTGAATTTATTGACCTATTCTCTTAATATTTGGTTGTTATTGTAACAGGTTGGCTGTCACTGGATGTTCTTCCCTGGGGAAAAAACTTCCGGTTGATACATTTTTAGAGCGTTATTTTCCAGTCAGTAATGAGAGTTGAAGTAATTTTAAAGGGATCTTATGTAAGGGGTAGAATCCATTAAGAACAGATCCTCATGAAATAGGATTGTTGTTGTTGCAACAGTTTTACTGTGGCCAATAGTTCATTCCTAGCGAAAAAAAACTTTCAGTTAAACAGCTTTCGCTGTGTTGACAATCTGGTTGTTGTTGCAACAGTTCTACTGTGGCCAATAGTTCATTTCTAGCGAAAAACTTTCGGTTAATACAGCTTTCGCTGTGTTGACAATCTTTGGCCGAGTATGTCTCCAAATGATCCGTAGCACAAATCCAATTGTCGTGGGTACGACAGGATAGAATAGGGTAGACTGTTTTGGTTAGAATCCATTAGAAACATAGTCCATTAGGAACATATCCTCATGGAATAGGGTTTTTGTCGTAACAGTTCTACGGTGGCCAATAGTTCATTACTAGGAAAAAAACTTTCGGTTACTGCAGCTTTCGCTGTGTTACAATCTTTGGCTGATGACTGAAATTGATCCGGAGCACAAATCCAATTGTCATGGGAACGATAGGGTACAATGTTGTTGCAACAGGTTGGCTGTAACTGGATGTTCTTTCCTGGAGGAAAAACTTCCGGTTGATGCAGCTGATGCTGATTTCACAATCTTTGGTCGATTGAGAATAGGGTCGTTCCGGAGCGGGCATCCAATTGTTGTGGGAATGGGTAGAATATGGTTGCTCCGCAGCAGAAAATTGTATTGTTGTTGCTGGGGTTGACAGCCGGTACTAGAACCGGCTAGACAGATTTGGTTTCTATAACTTCTTTATCGCATTTTATCTTTATTTAATGCAATTTTTGCAGCTATACTTGTATGGGGTCGAGTATACTGAGACCCCTAGCGCTTTTAGTTGGAACTTTATCGTGAGAAAAAATTGGAATTAGTGTCATAAAAGCTGTTGATATGTCTGCAGAGGGATCTTCTTATTAAAAAAATTTTAGACGTAATCCGAAATGTAAACTGATTTTGTATGTTTTATGGACTAAATAGAGAAAGACTGCCAGATTGATCAGCTATAAAACAAATACAAGTAAAATGACCTTTCAACCTAATATATTGAAACAGGACTAAACAACTTTATGGCCTTGTATTTCCCACAAAAGGTAGAATAGTGTTAAAATGGGCAAATTTTAAAAGGTTTCATTCAGGATGCTCCAAGTTAAAAAGTAATTAGGAAATTGTAATATATTCTAGCATTAACATTTTATATCATGCTATAAATAAGTTTAACCCATTAGCCTTTCATAATAAAACAAATTCTAAAGCATACCTTAAGGCGACAAATATTTCTTATTAACAGACAAATTAATGTTAAAATTAAACATTTCACACTTACCATGATATGAAACTGTTACATACGATATCTGTACACAAAACTCTGTACAACCAATTGGCTTTAAAGTGCGAACAAATTGACCATCTTGTATGGTATAAACATTAACAGTGCCGTCCTAAAAACAAAATATAAACAAATTAATATAAAATTTATTTTATATAAATTGTAACAATTATTTAGTTTATCTTACCAATGAACCCGACACCACCATATCCAGTTCAGTATAGATGGCTACACTTGATATCGAATCATCGTGACCGTATAATGTTGTCAAGGGTTTGGGTGAAAAACTATTTTGTGTATTCAACTGCATTATGGACTGCAAATTAGTTTGGCTGGTTAGAGCATGAACCGGTATATTGGAGGAGTTATTATTAGCACCAGAATGTAAACCTTGGATACTCCAGATTATGCAGGTGCAGTCACGAGAACCCGTTACCAAATAAGAGCCACAATTGTCTAAAGCCAGACAGGTGATAATATCTGTAAAGAGGTAAAGTTGAAACAATAATTAATAAATTTAATAAAAATATTTGTTTTTATACCATTTTTCTTATATTTTCTTTCTTTTAAACTTACCTAAATGTCTGGTTACCGAGGCCAATGTTTTTCCTTTGTGCAAACTATAAACCCTTAAAGAATTATCCCATATACCGCCCGCATACAAAAGTTTGCCGTCCGTGCTAATAGCAAACATTTGCGAATGAGGCATTTGTGAGGGATGTAAGGGACCAAATATACGTTTACGATTTCTAAAAGATATACAATTAAACATATTTTCATATTTCATTTCGTTTAGTTTAGGGAACTTACTTTAAGTTCGTAGTAGTGGCATCAATTTCCAGTAGAAAACCTCTATCCTTATCGTATGACATCCAAGAATTACAACCTAAAATACAAGATTTTGATATGCTTACCAGCATATCAGGACTTAGTTGTAGAAAAGAACGCGGTGGTGATCTTGGTGGACTCAAATAGACTATAGGATCTTTTGGTGCTGAAATTTCACAATAATATTGTACAACCTTATCGAGAAATTGTGTCAAATCGGGTCGCTTTAATTCGGCTCTTAAAAGTTTTAGAGTTGTTTCTTCCTGAGTTAAACGACGCGGATGTGGTTCACGCATCAATTGTGAAGGAACTTGACCGAAATTGTTAATCATGCCTGTTGGTGGTAAAATGGCGATGGAAATTATTGTTTATATGTAATTAAGAAAAACTACCTTCAACTGCTTCTCTTTCTACTGGATTGGTGATCTTATCCAAATCAACAGCTCCCTCGTAAGAACAGTAGTAGAAAACATTTAAGGCTTCGGCAGCTTTGGGTCCTTTTTGTTTGTAGCTAGAGAAAGACATACAAGTAGAAAGTATTTTAGTAAGTTTATCTGTCTGTATCTGTCTATCTGTCTATCTATCTATCTATCTATCTATCTATCTATCTATCTATCTATCTATCTATCTATCTATCTATCTATCTATCTATCTATCTATCTATCTATCTATCTATCTATCTATCTATCTATCTATCTATCTATCTATCTATCTATCTATCTATCTATCTATCCATCTATTTATCTATTTATCTATCTATCGATCTATCTATCTATCTATCTATCTATCTATCTATCTATCTATCTATCTATCTATCTATCTATCTATCTATCTATCTGTCTGTCTATCTATCTATCTGTCTATCTATCTATCTATCTATCTATCTATCTATCTATCTATCTATCTATCTATCTATCTATCTATCTATCTATCTATCTATCTATCTATCTATCTATCTATCTATCTATCTATCCTTCAAAAAATTTACTTACCCGAATATCAAATCAATCCAATTATGTAAATTTTGACTAACATATTCCGATTCCAAGGCTCTGCGGTGTATGGCAACAAATTCTTCAGGTGTGGTCGCCCAAGGTGGCAGTATAACATCATCAACTTTTTCCTTCGTTATTTGCAAATGACCCAAATCAAATCTAAATAAATATTTCAAAATTATAAGTATACAAATTATAATTAAACAAAAACCAAAACCCACTTGTTCATATTCTTTAAAAATTCAGGAAAATAGAAAAATTCCGGTATCAACTCTTTAACGTCATTCGGATTGTCCATTAAAAGTTTCCATGTCTGTGGTATAGAATGAAATTGACGATCGGCCACATCGAAACGACCACTCTGCAATTCAATGTGCAACGAGGTAAACGGTTCCACTCTCAATAAATAATGTAGTACACCAGCGGAATTGGAATAGTGAGTGCCATAGTGAAATTTCGGTATACCACCGGAGGGATCTTCAAATGAATCGTATTTCGAGCGTACCTCGGCTTCATTTTTGGGATTTATCTGAAGAAACAAAACAACTTTTATTTTAAAATATATAAAAATACTTAGAAATATAAAGGAACTTACCACTCCTATAGGTTTAGAAAGGTCTCTAAAGGATTTGGGATCAGTTAAATCTAATATATCACTTGTGTAGTCAGCTAAAATCCAAGGGAAGACTGGATATTGACTTAAATCATTATAAGAACGACCTTAAAAGCAAATATAGACATTTTTATAATATTAAGAGGTTTCAGTAGTTTCAAAAATCTTACCTGCTATCGTATTTAAATACATAAGATATTCAAAATTCGATATTTCACGATTCACCCATTTCTGTGTTAAACCGGAAGTTTTCAACAGCTCTGCTGGTGATCTACCGGAACCATATAATATATTTGGCGGTTGTAGACTTAAGATTTTTGAAAATATTTTATTACGAGTCTGGAAACAAGGTAAAAGTAAACCAGGCTGTAACATAAGTAAAACCAAAAATATCTCACCTTGGTGGTAAAATTCAAAAAATAACTTGTTTGATCGATTAGAAAGATTTCCAAAGCACTTCTTCTTAAATTAAATTTTCTTAAGTGAACCTCACGTATTTTATTTATAGAAAATCTAAACAAAATTATTAAAGAAAATATTTAATATTTTGATCAATTTAGATTCCATTACTGTTTCTAGAAATCTTACCTAAAATCATGTTTTGAACCATCTTCTGCTGGTGGACTCAAGTCAATAAATGTAAATAATGTTTGATTAACTTCTATGCGACCCTTAACTTTGGTCATTAAAGTTATCAATTCACACTCCTGAGATATGACTAATTTCTCTAAAGTATTGTCTTGTTGTGATTGTTGTTCTATTGTCTGGCGTAAATCTTCTTCCAATTGTGAATTTTCATCGTTGGCTAAAAAGTCGCGTACAACTACGTTTTTAATTGTCGAATCAAATTCGGAAATTTCTCTGCGAAGAAATAAATAAATAATATTAAAAAAAATATCTTTAGAGGCTAAGTGGCGTTAGAGAATCAATCCTTCACATAACCTATGTCGTGAAAACTTACTTGGCATCATAATGATTTGTGGCATTGTCACGTAACTTTGAGGCATTGTCATGTTTATTGGGATATAATTGTGGTTCCAACTTTAGACGCATTCTAGCAACATTTTCATGATTGGATAGTGTCCAATATTCTTCCATAATATCACTAAAACGAAAAAGATAAACAGAACATGTTAAATATATAAATGATAGAATTGAGAATAAAAAAACGTGTTTTTCTAAAATTTAAATGATTTAGGGCCTGTTCCACTTAATGTGAACGAAGTAGTATTTTCATGTTTTATGTTGAAAACAACAAATAAATTCGAATAATTGTTATTGATTTCAATATAAAATGAGAAAGAAATGTTCGTTCGAATTTAGAGGAACGAAAGACTGCGACCTATGTGTCTTTTAGTTCACGCTTGAAGGCAACTAGTTTAGTTGTTTAGAGTCAGAAGATGTTTTTTGGCGGTAAGTAAGGCAACACCCAAGATCTAATCTCTGCGAGACCCTAATGTTGGACAGTTGCATAAAAAATATTCAGAGGTTCCCTCTTGTAAGCCACGGAATCTGCATAGTTTCGTTAAAGAGTTGCCTAGAGTGAAGTGATGCTATCTGATACCACAATGTGCAGTAAGTGATCCCGCTTTTATTGAGCGCTAGTAGCTTTGGGATTTGGCAGTGTTATGAAAACTTTTGTCTGAAAAATTCAGATCTCACCCAAGCTGTGTTATCCTCGGGGATGTGATAGATAGATATAGATATATAGATAGATAGATAGATAGATAGATAGATAGATAGATAGATAGATAGATAGATATATAGATATATAGATAGATAGATAGATAGATAGATAGATAGATAG
>NC_060953.1:47170969-47215063 GCF_022045245.1 Lucilia cuprina | reverse complement strand
GATAGATAGATAGATAGATAGTTAGTTAGATAGGTAGTTGGATAGTTAGTTACATAGATTATCTAACTATCTATCTATGTAACTAACTATCCATAGTTACATAGATAGATAGTTAGATAGATTGATAGATAGATAAATAGATAGATAGATAGATAGATAGATAGATAGATAGATAGACAGTTAGTTAGATAGACAGATAGATAGATAGATAGATAGATAGATAGATAGATAGATAGATAGATAGGCATGAGTACAAAAAACACAGTTTTAATGCATTTACTCCGAAAAATAACCGAATTTCGAAAAGCTACAATAAATGTAACATTTTTGTTGTACCTTTTTTGACTTAGAAGATCTGACGTTACCCGTGTTACATCGAAAGAGACCGAAAAACTTGAGAATGTGAGGAGTGTTCCTGTAAACATTTGTTCGGTAAATGGCGGTTGATGTTAGCTAAATATCTAATTATTAATACAACTTTTTTCTTTTTTCAAAAAATAATTTTTATTTAACAATATAATCAAAATCATGGTCAGGGTAAGTGATGAAAGTTGAATTTTTCTTACAACAACGACAATGATTGTAGAAAATGTTATTTACAAATGAATATCGCTTACGCTATTGCCATTATTTGACAGCACCTTGACCACATAGAAAGAGTTAATTTAAACAGCTGACAATAGCAAATAAGAGGGATAGATAAGACTTAGCAAGAAAAAGAGATAAAGATTAGCTAAGAATTAAAGGCAAATTGGCAAAAAAATGGTACTGAAGTAATCTCACAAGAAGATTTTCATTGATAGCTTAATTTTCTGTTAAAATAAAATTAAGCAACAATAGGGGCGGCGAAGGTCTTGGCAACAACGGGAGCTGGGGCAGCTACAACAGGGGCAGCAGCTACGGGCAATTCCTTGGAGACAACAGCGTTGAAACCGTTGACGGAGTCAGCATAGTAGTTGACAACACGACGAGAGCCATCGGCTTCGATGAGAGAGTAAGAGCCACGTACTACATCACCGTCACGGGTTTCTTCTTGGGTCTTGGAGTCACCGGTCAAAGTATCTTGGACATCGTAGGCGTATTTGTATTGAGGGTGGGCATCAACAACCTCAGCCTTGGCTACAACGGGAGCAGCTACGGCGGCAACAGGGGCAACGGGGGCTACGGGGGCGGCCAAAGGAGCAGCAACGGTCTTAGCCAAAACTGGGGCTGGGGCAGCAGCTACAACGGGAGCGGCGAAAGTCTTAGCTACCAAGGGAGCAGCAGCATAAGTCTTAGCAACAGGGGCGGCAACATAAGGAGCTGGGGCAGCAGCATAAACTGGGCCAGGGGCAGCAAAAGCTGGAGCAGCGGCGAAAGTCTTGGCTACCAAAGGAGCAGAGTAGGCAGCAGGAGCAGCTACATAAGGAGCAGCAGCATAAGGATGAGCTACATAGGGAGAAGCAGCGAAGGGAGCGGCAGCATAGGGAGCAGCAGCATAAGTCAAGGGAGCGGGGGCAAGGCCGGCGTTGGCAGCAGCCAAGGTGGAAATAACAGCAGCAGCCTAAAATAAATTATACCAAACTTTATAATCCACAGTATAAGGACGAAGATTAACAAAATCCGTTAAATTTCACTGTTGACTTTAAGCTTTAGTAATCCACTTGACTAAAGTCAAAACACAGCAGCAAAAAGGTCTTCAGCTAATATTCCACGAAATTTTGTTTGAAAATAGAAATACACTTACGGTGAAGGATTTCATTGTGGGCTGAGGATGAAAATTTTTGTTAAACACTGTCGGTTGTTTAAAATTGAACTGACATATCGTTAGCGACATCAATTGGCTTTTTATATTAAAAACTCTTCATTATTACACGTGAAGGGAAAACTAAATTAAACGTTTTAATAATATTCAAAAATACCAATTGTAATCGAATCGAAACCGAAAAAAAGCAACAAATAGTATTAAGTTTGGTTTAGTTAGTACGCATTCAAATGACTAACAAATTCTTTCAGCGTTTCTCATTGCCCATCGCGTTTATGGCCCTCAAAACAAATAAAATAACAACAGTTTTTTTTAAAGAAGGTTTTAATACATTTCAATTGTTATTGTTAACGGTTTTTATGATGCAACAAGTACTTTTTAAATATTTAAATGTTTTTGATCGATTTGTTATGATAATCTGTTGTACATACAACCTTTATATTTTATTTACAATCACAAATAGTTGAGCATTATCAAGAGTTAATTGATATTTTGACACGCTACATATGTATGTATGTATTTAGCAGTTATGTATGTATGTGTGTTGTCATCGAGTTTAATTGGTATATATGATCTATATACAAAATTATTGGATCAATGTTATGTTTTGAACATGATTTTCAAAGAAAGTTTAATTTGTATAGGAATCATTTTCTCAGTCGATTTATGTCCGTTTGTCCATGTAAACCTTGTGCGCACTCTATATGTCCCAATTTTTATACTCTTCACCTTCAGGAGAATCTTCAATAATTCAGTTAGACATGCTTTAAAGAATATCGCTATTTAAAATCAGCATAATCGGTCTACAAATAACGGAGATATGAGCAAAAATCCGAGAACTATTTGATCGTACTGTAGGGTGTTTCAGAGCCCACTGGTATACTTGTTACACACATCAGCAAACCGCATAATACCCTCCCCACATTTATACATTTTATTCAAGTGTTTGATGAATGAAAAACTAACAAAAAGTCCAAATTTATAGATTCTTATTCACTCTGGACTATTTGGTCCATAATCATAAACACTAAAGTTGGATCCTTTTTAAAAATAATTTTTATATTTTATCCTGTTATTTACTGTTTCTTAACTGTAGTAGATATTAATAGTAGTTTTAAGTTTTAAAGTGGATGATAAAGGTGATACTGTATAAGTGGCATCTCTGTACAGAAGAGCCAAAAAATAAACAACACATAAACACACATGTCACACATAACATACACACAAACAAATATAAACTGTAGCAGAAAGAAATATTAACCGTTGTACTGTAATACCACCGTCAAACTGTATTACCACCCTCAAACAAATTTCAGAGCTGTATTACCAACATATTACTGCTTTATCTCCTTGTTCTTGTTATGCCCTTTAACTTCCTGAGAACAGAACAGCATCCAAAAATACAAAAAAAAAAAAAAAAATACACAGCTGAATAAAACCAAATACATCTCCAAACACACATGTACGTCTTTATCCAATTCACAGTGTTGTTTTTGCTTTTTTAACAAAGCATGAAAAAAATTTGGCTTTTTGGATGATTTTGCTGATTTTAAATACCGATCTTCTCGAAAGCATGTCTAACAGAATTATTGAAAATTCGGATCTCGCCGATATCGGGGTTCCTTTAAAAACTGATTTCAATAGACAGACGGACAGACAGACGGACAAGGCTTAATCGACTCCGCTATCTATAAGGATCCAGAATATATATATAAGGATCCAGAATATATATATAGGGTCGGAAAATTATATTATAGAAATAACAAATGGAATGACAAACTTATATATACCCTTCTCACTAAGGTGATGGGTATAAAAATACAACATCCCATTTGCATGTTTAATTTCTGTTAATTTTTAATTATTTAAAACTATTTTTGTAGTAAAAACATTCTATAAAATAATTAATTTAAAGTAAATGTTTTTTTTCAAAAAAATTTAAATTTTATTTAACAGTTTTAACAAAGTCTCGGTCATGAATAAGTGATGACAGTTGATATGTTTTCTTACAACAATGACAATGATTGTAGAAAATGTTATTTACAAATGAATTTCTCTTACGCTATTGCAATTATTTGACAGCACCTTGACAGAGAGATATAGGGTTAATTTAACCCATTTACTTAGCGGGAAACGAAGAGGAATAGATAACGAAATGAAGATAAATAATTAGCTACGAAATTAAGGCAAATTGGTAGAAAGAAGGTACATCACTAACGATAGCTTAATAAGTTAGATGATAGAAATTAGGCAACAATGGGGGTGGCGAAGGTCTTGGCAACAACGGGAGCTGGAGCAGCTACAACGGGGGCAGCAGCTACGGGAACATCCTTGGAGACAACAGCGTTGAAACCGTTGATATCATCAGCATAGTAGTTGACAATACGACGGGAGCCATCGGCTTCAATGAGAGAGTAAGAGCCACGTACTACATCACCATCACGGGTTTCTTCTTGAGTCTTAGAGTCACCGGTCAAAGCATCTTGAACATTGTAGGCGAATTTGTATTGAGGGTAGGCATCAACAACTTCAGCCTTGGCTACAACGGGAGCAGCTACAGCAGCAACGGGAGCGGCCAATGGAGCAGCAACGGTCTTAGCTAAAACTGGGGCTGGAGCAGCAGCAGCGTAGACGGGAGCAGCGAAAGTCTTAGCTACCAAGGGAGCAGCAGCATAAGTCTTAGCAACAGGGGTGGCTACATAAGGAGCTGGGGCAGCAGCGTAGACTGGACCAGGGGCAGCAAAAGCAGGAGCAGCGGCGAAAGTCTTAGCTACCAAAGGAGCAGAGTAGGCAGCGTGGCCAGTTACGTAGGGAGCGGCAGCATAAGGATGAGCTACATAGGGAGAAGCAGCAGCAAAGGGAGCGGCAGCATAAGGAGCAGCAGCATAAGTCAAGGGAGCGGGAGCAAAACCGGCATTGGCAGCAGCCAAGGTGGAGATAACAGCAGCAGCCTTAAAAAAGACATTTAAAACTAATTAATCCATAGTTTAAGAGCGAAGATAAACAAAATCTGTCAAATTTCACTGTTAGCTTTAAGCTTCAGGGTCATTAGCTTATTTTCCTTGGAATTTTGTTTTTGAAAAATATTCTTTGATTTCTTTAAATGTTCTCTACTTACGGTAAAGGATTTCATTGTGATCTGAAGATGATTATTTTTGTTAAACACTGTCGGTTGTTTAAAATTGAACTGACATATCTTTAGTCAATTGGTTTGGCTTTTTATATTAAAATAAAATTTATTTTCTTACTAAAAAGGGGCTTAACACTAAACGGCGTGTAATATCTGAAATACTATATAAATATTATATTGTAAAAATACAACAAAATATAATATTAAGTTTAAACACATTCAAAATCACTAACGAATTCTTCTTCATTGCTGTGTACCATTGGTTAACGTCTATGGCCCTCAAAAACTAATAATCAAATACTTTTAATTATTCAGTTAAGTTAATGTTAAAAAAGTTTAATTTTTTTTGGGAAAGTACGCATTTTTAGTTTTAATTGAATTTTAGTGGAAAATTGATTTTTTGTAAAAAAAAATTAAAAAAAAAAACAAAATTTAATTAAAAGTGATTTTTTCATGAATTTTCTTTTTAAGGAAAATTCGTTAAAAATCGATTTTTTGCAAAAAAAAAAAAATATTTTTTAAAAAATAAAAAAATTAAATTTTAATTTTTTCAAAAACTTTCTTTTCATCCTTTTATGTTTTTCTTAAATTTCAAAATTTTGTTTTACCAAAAATTTAACATTTTTACAAAATTGTTTATTAACAATAAACATTGCAAAAACATTTAACAATTTTTTATTGTAATTTTGGGGGCCATTGGTTAATGTCTAACCAATGCAGATAGAGAGCTCTGGTTAATACGAGTTTGAATGCGTATAAACTTAATTTTTTTCTAGTTTGCATTTGAAAATATTTTAATCTGTTTGTTGTTGTTATGCACCCTTTGCTCTTGAGTAAAGAAGAGTTTTGGTTTTAATATAAAATGGCAAACCATTTGGGCAAAGATATGTCAGTTTAACTTTAAACAACCGACAGTGATTAACTAAATAATTCATCCTAAGCTCACAATGAAATCCTTCACCGTAAGTAATTTTCAAATATTTTTTGCTTCTAAATATGACCAAAGCTTAAAGTGAAACTTAATGGTTTTTGTTGATCTTTAACCTTAAACAAAGTAGTAATTAGTTTAAATTGCTTTATTTTCAGGCTGCTGCTGTTATCTCCACCTTGGCTGCTGCCAATGCTGGTTTTGCTCCCGCTCCCTTGGCTTATGCTGCTGCTCCTTATGCTGCCGCTCCCTTCGCTGCTGCTTCTCCTTACGTAGCTCATCACTATGCTGCCGCTCCTTATGTAGCTGCTCCCGCCGCTTACTCCGCTCCTTTGGTAGCTAAGACTTTCGCCGCTGCTCCAGCTTTTGCTGCCCCTGGCCCAGTTTATGCTGCTGCCCCAGCTCCTTATGTAGCCGCTCCAGTTGCTAAAACTTATGCTGCTGCTCCCGTTTACGCTGCTGCTCCAGCCCCAGTTTTGACTAAGACTGTTGCTGCTCCATTGGCCGCTCCCGTTGCTGCTGTAGCTGCTCCCGTTGTAGCCAAGGCTGAAGTTGTTGATGCCTACCCTCAATACAAATTCGCCTACAATGTTCAAGATGCTTTGACCGGTGACTCCAAGACCCAAGAAGAAACTCGTGACGGTGATGTAGTACGTGGCTCTTACTCTCTCATCGAAGCCGATGGCTCCCGTCGTATTGTCAACTACTATGCTGATTCCGTCAACGGTTTCAACGCTGTTGTCTCTAAGGATGTTCCCGTAGCTGCTGCTCCCGTTGTAGCTGCCCCAGCTGCCGTTGTTGCTTAATTTTTTTTTTAATTCTTGTTGCCCATTTGCTTTAATTCTTAACTAATTATTTATCACCATTTTTCCCCTGCTTAAAGTCAATGGGTTAAATTAACCCGATCTGTCAAGGTGCTGTCACATAATTGCAATAGCGTGAACGAAATTCATTTGTAAATAACATTTTCTACAATCATTGTCGTTGTTGTAAGAGAAATGTCACCTGTCATCACTTACTCATGACCAAGACTTTGTTAAAACTGTTAAATAAATTTAAATTTTTGAAAAGAATATCTATATTGTTCTAAAGATTTTATTGAATTACTTTTAAGCCTTTGAAAATTTTTTAAAAATAAGGTTCTTACAAAGAAAAGCCTTTTATTATACCCTACACCACTTTAGCGGGGAGGGTATTATACGTTTGTATTGATGTTTGTAACACACTAAAATGTTGGTTATACACCAACCTTAAAGTATACCAATCGTCTCAAAATTATTTTCTGAGACGTTTTAGTGAAAATATTCCAGAATAAAGTTAAAACATAAAATCCAAAAAAATAATCTACACTTCTGACGTACTGATGTAGGGTATCCTATGGTCGACCATGACATTCATACTTGTTTTTTTTAAATAATTTCTTAAATTTCTAACTCGCATGCGCACTGTGTTTCAATGGAAAAAATATAGGGAAATAACACAGTGAGAGAATAAATGCAAATTGAAATATCTGGGAAGTGATACTTTTTTTCTAAAAGATGGACCTGAGTAGAACAAGAATATGATTTTGAAATTTACCAAACACCTCCAAAATCTTGAGTTTTGGGTAAAACGGGTTTTTGTACCTTTAAGCACTTATAAGTCAGTAACTTAGTTGAATCTGAACCGATTTTGAATTTCTCTAAATATGTGTATATAATAAATATTTATGCTGTATTTCAAATCCGAAGAAAAACTGTAGGGCTCAGGTGGAAAACGAACCCAAAACCTGGTAAACTTGGTATTAAAATATTTAACTTAAAAGTCTTTCCTAATAGATGGCAGAGTCGGTTCCACCATTATATATTAAACATTTTTCTTGTACTTAATTTGCTTGCTTAGAAAAACAAAACGGAGCCAGAACTTTACGTTATTTATAAAACTGTGTTTTGTTATTGCATAAAATCAGGGATGAACAATTGTCTATGGTATATTAAGCAGGGATGGGGAAAAATTAAGTATTCTGCGGGCGTTATTTGTATCTCTGATACCAAGGACTATTTTTTGGTACTTTTTCGTTACTGGTACTTTTTGAGTTTTCTAAAATATTGAATATAGAAACATGGAGATAACCATATAGAAGAACGAAAGAAATGACATCTTATAAAAAGGGTCACTTTGGTACTTTTCCATACTACTGAACCTACAAACTTAAAATTAGATATTCAGTGTCCTAAGTAAGTACAAATCGTTAGGTAAGAATTATTGATACTTTTTTGTTCTTCAACTGGTACTTTTTGGTTCTTATGCAATATTGAAACTAGAAACATATAAAACTGATGGAATGAAATTTCTTTGTACATTTTCGCACTTTAACTGATACTTTTTTAATCATTCATAATATTATAAACTTAAAAAAAACGCAAAATGTAGAAACATCGCATTATATATTCAACGTCCTTTTTAGGGGAATTTTAGGTACTTGTTCAATTTCAAATGAACACACAACCGAATATAAAACTCTGACGACTTGCTTTCTTTAAAAATTCCTAGGAAAAACTTACATTAAAAAGTAATGAGTTAAAATGCTAATAAAACCTCTTTTCACTACTTCTCTTCTTTAGCATTTTAACTCATTATTTTAACACGATGATGTCATTGGAGGCAAGTACTTCTGCGCTCGCTTCCAAATAGGCAGTTAAAGAAGTATATTTTGCTTACAAAGAAGTTTTTCAGTAAGTTGTTTTGTTTTTAATTATAAAAAGAAGCCAATGAGAATACGAACCAGAGACTTTGGTTTGTTAGTTAAGTGTCATTGAAAAGTAAGTGGTTATGGAAGTACAACCCATTACCAGGTTTTTGCTGGGATTCTTTCAAAATTTTTTAAACACTCTTCTTTCTAATAAACATTAGGTTGGTATTATTGTGAGATATTGGCTGTGTTTCGGGTGGCCACTTGTATGAGGGCTATGCGAACAAGTGGACTTGATATTCAATACCAAACAATGCTTATCTATAGGGAATATTTGTGTAAAATTTTAACCCTCTAGCTCTTTCCACTCGGACTCTATGGTGCTTTTAAAAGACATACGGGCAGACGAACAGACATATAGGCAGACGGACGGACAGACATGGCTAGATCGTTTTGGAATCTAAAAAGGACCCAGAATTTATATACTTTTGTGGATCTATGAACAATATTTCAATGTGTTACAAAGGAAATGATAAAATCAATATAACCCACGTTTTTTGTTGTTAAATATTTTATATTTTATAAAATTATTTTTTTATAAATTTTTCTTTAAAAATCCATTGGTAAAATGTAAACATTTTAACAAAAATCGTTTGGAAAAAACTTTAAACCTATTAATTGTAATTTTGAGGGTCACTGACAATAACCAATGTACATAGCTAAAGTATTTTGGTTAATACGCGATTGAATGTGTATAAACTTAATTTTATTTATTTTGCATTTTTAAATATTATAATATGTTTTGTATTGAGTTCCCTTCCTACGAGAGTAAAGAATAGTTTTAATATAAAATGCCAAACCAATTGGCTAAAAATATGTCAGTTCAATTTTAAACAATCGACAGTATTTAACTAAATAATTCATCCTAAGCTCGCAATGAAATCCTTCACCGTAAGTAGAGCTAAATGTTTAAAAATCAAAGAATACTTTTCAAACTAAATTTGTTGGATTATAAAGCTCAAGACGACTAAAGCTTATAGTTCATAGTGTAATTTCAGAGATTTTGTTGACTTTTGCCCATAAACAAAGAACTAATTATTTTTAATTGTGTTATTTTAGGCTGCTGCTGTTATCTCTACCTTGGCTGCTGCCAATGCTGGTTTTGCTCCCGCTCCCTTAGCTTATGCTGCTGCTCCCTATGCTGCCGCTCCCTTCGCTGCTGCTTCTCCTTATGTAGCTCATCACTATGCTGCTGCTCCTTATGTAGCTGCTCCCGCCGCTTACTCTGCTCCTTTGGTTGCCAAGACTTTCGCCGCTGCTCCAGCTTTTGCTGCCCCTGGCCCAGTTTATGCTGCTGCCCCAGCTCCTTATGTAGCCGCTCCAGTTGCTAAAACTTATGCTGCTGCTCCCGTTTACGCTGCTGCCCCAGCCCCAGTTTTGGCTAAGGCCGTTGCTGCTCCTTTGGCCGCTCCCGTTGCTGCTGTAGCTGCTCCCGTTGTAGCCAAGGCTGAAGTTGTTGATACCTACCCTCAATACAAATTCGCCTACAATGTCCAAGATGCTTTGACCGGTGATTCCAAGACCCAAGAAGAAACTCGTGATGGTGATGTAGTACGTGGCTCTTATTCTCTCATTGAAGCCGATGGCTCCCGTCGTATTGTCAACTACTATGCTGATTCCGTCAACGGTTTCAACGCTGTTGTCTCCAAGGATGTTCCCGTAGCTGCTGCTCCCGTTGTAGCTGCCCCAGCTGCTGTTGTTGCCTAATTTCTCTCAAACTATTTTTGCCAATTTGCCTTTAATTTTTAACTAATTATTTATCTTCATTTTGTTATCTATCCCTTTTTTCCTGCTAAATCAATGGGTTAAATTAACCCTATGTCTAAATGTCAAGGTGTTGTCACATAATTGCAATAGCGTAAGCGAATTTCATTTGTAAAATACATTTTCTACACTCATTGTCATTGTTGAAAGAAAAATGTCAACTGTCATCACTTGCTCATGATCAAGACTTTGTTAAAACTGTTAAATATAAAAATAATTATTAAAAAAGAAACATCATCCAAGTATTTTATTTAAAAAGTTGTGTCATAAACTTTTAAGAAATTTTATAATTTAACCCTCTGAAACGGACAGACACCATAAAATCAGAAAATTTAGATTCTTGGATAACACTAAAGCCGGCTTTACATGATCACACAAGTAATATAATTTGTCAAGATTTTGTGTAGAATAGAATGGGATGGGATCGTCTAAACGCAATATGTAGTAAAACCATAACACATTGAGAGAAAATACGGATGGAAAATTTGACAGCAATTAGATCCGGGATATATTTTTATGTAAAAACATAAAAAAGTGAAACAGCTATTTCCATTTTACTTTGTTATTGTTTTATACCAATCGTGTAAACACGAAAAATATAAATCAAACGGCTTCTATTCTCTTTTTGTCATACGGATGGAATTTCATTTCACTTTTTCATTAGACTTGCCGTACGTAAAGTGTGAACGTCTGAAGGGACCTTAAGTTGCTAGATTCAAAAATCTAACACGAAGATTTTACTCACTACCCAGCAAAAATCTGGAAATGGGTTGTTCTTCCTTATTCCCTTACTCTTCAATGACTATTTACTTTTCATCTGCATTACTTTAAAGTACTCGAAGTACTTTCTTTTAATCCAAAATAGAAGTACTTTATTTCGGCTTTGTTCGTATTCTTACTGGCTCCTTTTTGTTATTAAAAACAAAACAACTTACTTAACAACTTCTTTGTAAGCAAAATATACTTCTTTAACTTTCTATCAGGGATGGAAAAAAGATTTTGTTTCAGTATCAAAAAATATTTCAGAGAGTACTTTTTTGGATCTCAAAGTACTTAGGTTAGGTTGATAGGAGGATGTGTACTACATCAAATCCGAAGAAATGCACCTAGGCCACAATAGGGCCTGTTGTGCGCTCTTTATCATAAAAAAATAAGGAACTGAATAAATTATTTTTCAGTGTTCAGAAACTCAGTTCCTTGAACGTAATTCCTAAGAATCTTCCAATCAGTGTTAGTCAGGAATGTTATTTCTGGAATAACATCACTTCCAAGATACTTGGATCTAACTTCGACGAATGCCTGGCAGTGGCAAAGAAAGTGCTTCAGAGTTTTACTGTCCTCTTCACATGCTCTACATACGTATGAATCCGAACGTCCAATTTTGCATAAATGTCCATTCAGAATACGTACTATCATACTAATTTCAGATTTGCCCATTTTGAGGAGATTTTTCGTCTTGCTCTCATCAGGGTCCCCCATAGGATTTTCGTGGTTCTACCCACTATTTCATTATTCCAGGAGGTCTTATGGAATTCTCTCTCCCATATATTTTTAGTTCAGCTTTTGTTGCGTCGAATGGTTTTGCGTTCGTCAGTTTAACTGCCTTGAGCTCCCTTCCCTTTAAAGCTATTACATTCGCTCTTTCGTTACCGACTACTCCCGAGTGGGCTGGTACCCATATGATGTTATAAAGTTATAAGTCTCGAAAAGGGACAAAAATTGCGATTTCTCAAAACTCAGGACATAATATCTCAGATTCCAGATGTGATGGAGAAAATATGAAGTAACATTCGAACTCAGCGAATAATCTTATAGAAGCGTCTAACATAGTCTCAGGGTTTCAACTATTTTAACATTTTGTCTGATAATATTGAAGAGAAACAGCTACTAAAGTTATAGAGTACTTTAGTAGCTGTTTCCTACAACTTTTATTTGATGCATTTTCGAGAATAAGTGCAAAAAAATTAAAAAGTATTTTAAATTTTAAATAAACTTTTATTCACATATTCTAATTCTCTTGTTATTTCAAAACGATTTATTTAAAGTTCCCATACAAAAAAATTATTTTAACAGACAGATTTACTACCGGTTAAACGATAATCGGATATTGAGATTGTAGCCCTGAAAGTATCAAATAAGCCTCGGGAGTATCACGGTACTTTTGCACATCAAATAGTATCAAAAAAAGTACCATCGTACCAATTTTGCCATCCCTGCTTTCTATTTGTTTGCGAGCGTAGAAGTACTTGTCTCCAATGACATCGCCGTGTTAAAATAATGAGTTAAAATGCTAAAGAAGAAGAAGTGAAAAGAGGTTTTATTAGCATTTTAACTGATTACTTTTCAATGTAAGTTTATTCATGGGTACAAGTAAGAAATTAAAAACAGACCCATATTCAGACCCTCGAAGAAATCGAAAATATATTAAAAGTTTAACCAATACTAAGTGGACAAGGTTCTACCTTTGGCATCTAGCACAAACAATTAAAGCTGGAGGGCACCACCACGCGATCTATGATTATTTTTCTCATTTTACACGGCTGTCAAAAAAGTAGAATCAATTTCGTTGTGTGCTACAAGGCACCTGAAGGCACTTAGGCACAAAGTCTAAAGCTTAATGGTTAGGTATATAAGGTATATGTATTCTATTATATATTTATATATTTTATATATTTTAATAATATTTAATAAAATTCCCTTATCTATTAATTTTTCACCAAAAATCAATTGTTACAAATTTAAATAAAAATCAAAATTAGTGCATTAAAAAAAATGTATATTACCAATAACAATTGAAGAAAACATTAAACCTATTTATTGTAATTTTAAAGGTCACCCACGATAACCAATGTAGATAGAGGAGAGCGTTTGAATGCGTATAAACTTAATTTTTTTATTTTGCATTTATAAATATTATAATTTTTTTGGTGTTGAGTTTGAACACCCTTCGTTTGCCAGTAAAGAATATCTATTTTTTAATATAAAATGGCAAACCATTTTGGTAAAAATATGTCAGTTTAATTTTAAACAATCGACAGTGATTAACTAAATAATTCATTCCTAAGTTCACAATGAAATCCTTCGCTGTAAGTAGAACTAAATTTTAGACAATCAAAAAATACTTTTCAAACTAAATTTTTCTGGATTAAAAGCTGAAAGCATCTTTAGCTAAATATGACTCAAGCTTATAGTTTAATGTCATATTCACAGATTTTGTTGATCTTTGCCCTTAAACAAAGAACTAATTAGTTAAAATTGTGTTATTTTAGGCTGCTGCTGTTATCTCCACCTTGGCTGCTGCCAATGCCGGTTTTGCTCCCGCTCCTTTAGCTTATGCTGCTGCTCCCTATGCTGCCGCTCCCTTCGCTGCTGCTTCTCCTTATGTAGCTCATCACTATGCTGCTGCTCCTTATGTAGCTGCTCCCGCTGCTTACTCTGCTCCTTTGGTAGCCAAGACTTTCGCCGCTGCTCCAGCTTTTGCTGCCCCGGGCCCAGTCTATGCTGCTGCCCCAGCTCCTTATGTAGCCGCCCCTGTTGCTAAAACTTATGCAGCTGCTCCCGTTTACGCTGCTGCTCCAGCCCCAGTTTTGGCCAAGACCGTTGCTGCTCCTTTGGCCGCTCCCGTTGCTGCTGTAGCTGCTCCCGTTGTAGCCAAGGCTGAAGTTGTTGATGCCTACCCTCAATACAAATTCGCCTACAATGTTCAAGATGCTTTGACCGGTGACTCCAAGACTCAAGAAGAAACCCGTGACGGTGATGTAGTACGTGGCTCTTATTCTCTCATTGAAGCCGATGGCTCCCGTCGTATTGTCAACTACTATGCTGACTCTGTCAACGGTTTCAACGCTGTTGTCTCTAAGGATGTTCCCGTAGCTGCTGCTCCCGTTGTTGCAGCCCCAGCTGCTGTAGTTGCCTAATTTCTTTCAATTAAGCTTTATCTTTTCTTTTTTTCGAATTTTCTTTAAAGTCTTCAATACTTTATATAACTTTTTTCCTGCTAAGTCAATGGGTTACATTAACCCTTAGTCTTTCCGTCTGTCAAAAAAATGCAATGGCGTTAGCGAAATTCATTTGTAAATAATATATTCTATAATCATTGTTGTTGTTGTAAAAAATTTCAACTTTTATCTCTTACTCATAACCGAGACTTTGTTAAAACTGTTAAAATATAATTATTGAAAAAAAAAAACATTTATATATTGTGTAATTATTTTATTAATTGTTTTTTAAGGATCGATCTTTTTTAATTACAATCCGTAATCTATAAAAGCCTACTCTATAGTCTAACTATAGTTTACTCTTTAGTCTGACTATACTCTAATCTATAGT
The DNA here is from genome assembly GCF_022045245.1 of Lucilia cuprina. NCBI lineage: Eukaryota > Metazoa > Arthropoda > Insecta > Diptera > Calliphoridae > Lucilia > Lucilia cuprina. The sequence goes on along the minus strand of NC_060953.1, from coordinate 47,200,437 downwards.
TAGACTATAGTGTGGTCTAAAGTTTAAAGTTTATTCTTTAGTCTGATAATAGTCTACTCTAAAGTCTGAACAAAGTCTAGTCTATAGCCTGTTTAAAATCTACTTTAAAATCTAACTATAGTATACCCTATAGTCTGAATATAGTTCACTCTTTAGTCTGACTATAGTTTACGCTAGAGTGTGACTACAGTTTACTCTATGCTACAGTCTATCTAAAGTCTACTCTACAAGTGTAACAAAGTCTGAATAATTTTAGTCTGACTATAGTCTACTCTACTGTCCATCTACAGTCTACTTATCAAGTCTTATAAAGTTTACGCTTTAGACTTTTATGAGACTACACTAAAGTCTAAATAAAGTCTAATATATGGCCTGGCTATAATCTACTTTAAAATTTGACTATAGCATACTCTAAAGTCTGACTGTAGTCTACGCTAAGGCATGATTATAGACTACTCTAAAGCCTGAATTGGAGTGCTCTGGTGTGTCTATATATTACTTTATATGTACAGACTATAACGTCTATAGTCTAACTATAGTTTATTCTTTAATCTACTCTACAGTACGACTATTGAACACTATATAATCTACTTATAGTGTATTCCATAATGCGAATGTATTCTAGCCTATGGTCAGACAATAGTTTACTCTGTAGTCTGACTATAGACTACTCTATATAGACTGACCCTGGTCTGCTCCATATCCTGACTATATTCTGATTCATAGTCCGTATAGTGCAATAGAGTAGTTACTCAGACTATAGAGTAAACATGCTATAGTCTGACTATAATCTTCTCTATTGTGTGACTATTTATACACTACTCTAAGAACTAATTATTAGTTTTCAATTTAAGAAATAATTAACAAAGATATTAAAAATATTTTTTTAATATTTTTTTTATTTAACAGTTTTATCAAAGTCTTGGTCATAAGTAAGTGATGAAAGTTGAAATTTTGTTTACAACAACAACGACAATGATTGTAGAAAATGTTATTTACAAATGAATTTCGCTTACGCTATTGCAATTATTTGACAGCACCTCGACAGTAGACCAGGGTTAATTTAACCCACCGACAATAACGAATAAAAAAGATTGATAGATTTTTAAAACTTAGCAGAAAATAGAGATGGATAGCGAAGTATAGATAAACAATTAGCTAAGAATTAAAGGCAAATTGGCAAAAAAAAAAAAGATACAGAAGTAATCTCACAAGGACATCACTATTGATTGCTTAATAAATTCATTAAAAAGAAATTAGGCAACAATGGGGGCGGCGAATGTCTTGGCAACAACGGGAGCTGGGGCAGCTACAACGGGGGCAGCAGCTACGGGAACATCCTTGGAGACAACAGCGTTGAAACCGTTGATGTCATCAGCATAGTAGTTGACAATACGACGAGAGCCATCGGCCTCAATGAAAGAGTAAGAGCCACGTACTACATCACCGTCACGGGTTTCTTCTTGGGTCTTGGAGTCACCGGTCAAAGCATCTTGAACATTGTAGGCGAATTTGTATTGAGGATGGGCATCAACCACCTCAGCCTTGGCTACAACGGGAGCAGCTACGGCAGCAACAGGGGCAACGGGGGCTACGGGGGCGGCCAAAGGAGCAGCAACAGTCTTAGCTAAAACTGGAGCTGGGGCAGCAGCTACAACGGGAGCGGCGAAAGTCTTAGCTACCAAGGGAGCAGCAGCATAAGTCTTTGCAACTGGGGCGGCTACATAGGGAGCTGGGGCAGCAGCGTAGACTGGGCCAGGGGCAGCAAAAGCTGGAGCAGCGGCGAAAGTCTTGGCTACCAAAGGAGCAGAGTAGGCAGCGGGGGCAGCTACATAGGGAGCAGCAGCATAAGGATGAGCTACATAGGGAGAAGCAGCAGCGAATGGAGCGGCAGCATAAGGAGCAGCAGCATAAGCCAAGGGAGCGGGGGCGAAGCCGGCATTGGCAGCAGCCAAGGTGGAAATAACAGCAGCAGCCTAAAATAAATTATATCAAACTATATAATCCACAGTATAAAGACGAAGATCAACAAAATCCGTTAAATTTCACTGTTGACTTTAAGCTTTTGTAATCCATATGACTTGACTAAAGTCAAGACACAGCAAAAAGGTCTTCAGCTTATATTCCACGAAATTTTGTTTGAAAAGCGAATACACTTACGGTGAAGGATTTCATTGTGGGCTAAGGATGAAAATTTTTGTTAAACACTGTCGGTTGTTTAAAATTGAACTGACATAACGTTAGCAAAAACGTTTGGCTTTTTATATGAAAATAATCTTCTTCACTGCGAGCAATGGGAATTTAACACTCAACGAATTATAATATTTAAAAATATAAAATAAAATCGGAAAAAATACCATAAGTTTTACTGTAATACGCATTCAAATGACACGACGATTACTGCTAGCTACGTAGCTCTCTGCATTGGCCATCGTCTATATGGCCCTCAAAAAAATAACAACAATAAAAAGGTTTAATATTTTTCAATTGTTATTGTTAATACATTTATTTTTTCGATGCAGTACGCTTTTTTTGTTGAAAAAAAGTTAAACTTTTTGTTAAAGTGTAGTAAAGTTTAAAATTTTGAAAAAAATTGTATATTTTTTGTGTATTTGAAATATTTGAAGGTAACGTGAAGATATACAAAGCTAATATATTCTTTTAGAAATTCTTTACACGTACAATTTTTAAAAACTATTTTAAATAAACTTAACTACCTACTGCTATTTTACTAAACCATTACTAAACAACTGAATATTACTTTTTATGGTCACTTTAGAGCACTCACAATTGTATTCTTTTCAATTTGTAGTCAGTCAATGGCTGTGCATTATTTTGGTCACATTATAACTCGTAAATTTAACTCCCACTATATATTTTGGTTGTTATTTTTTTTTTTTCATTAGTAAATTTTCATTTTAATTTTAAACGAAAGTGTAGACGTCTGCCAATAATTACAATTCAAAACTCATAGTATAATACTTGTTAAAGTTTTATTTATTATACTGCAGTCTTGATTGTCAAAATAGCATGTTAATACTATTTTGGTAAAGATTCAATATTTTGGGGGAAATCTAACTTTATAGTTCGACTATAGACTATTTTATAGTCCAACATAGTCAGTCCGTATTTAACCTACTCTATACCCATCTATAGTCTAGTGTTTATTCCGTCTATATAGTCTGACCTATAGAGTGGACTATAGTACGACTACAGCTATAATCTATACTGAAACTATAATCTAGTCTAGAGTCCGACTGGTTTACTCTACATTTTATTCTACAGTCCATATAAATGAACGCAAGACCAAGTACATGAACATGTTAATGAAGGGTAGACGACAAGAACAGAAAATCTAAATTTAAACTAGGTTTCTATAAATCGACTTTCGAAAAATCGAACAATCGACTTTTTGTCGAAAAAAGTCGAAGTTGACTATTTTGTTCCAAAAAAAGTCGATAACTCGACTATCGTCTATGAAAAGAGTCGAAAAGTCGTCAAAAAAAGTCGAAAAAACGAAAAGTCCTTTATGTGATAACGGAAACTATGTCCAAAGAGGCAACAAAAAAATACTCGAGTTATGCAACGTAGAGGACATAGTAAAATTTATAAGGGCGCAACGTATAGAATGGGCAGGACACGTAACACACATGGACGATAGAAGACCACGAAAGTTAACGCTATACCATGGCTTCGGAGGTACTAGAAACGAGAACGACCGCGAACGAGATGAAATGATTGCGTAGAGGACTACCTAAGGATAATGAATATTATGAACTGGCAGCGGAAGGCTGAAAACAGAGAGGAATAGAGGAAAATAACTGATCAGGCTAAAGCTCTCCCCCACGACTTGTAATGCTATAAGATGATGAAGAAGATAGTTCTACTAAAGTGTACTCTATAGTCCGACAATAGCCTACTCTAAAATCCAACTATAGTCTACTCTATAGTGCGACTATCGATTACTTTATAGTTCGACTATACTATATAGTCCAACTATAGCCTTACCTATAGCCCAACTGCATAGTCCTACTATAGCTTTCTCTATACTCTTACTATTTAGTGCGATTATAGTATAATCTAATGTCCTACTGACTACAGTAAATTTATAGCCCGACTACAATTTAATCTATAGTTCGACTACAGTCTACTCTAAATTTCGACTACTCTATAGTTCGACTATTGTGTACTATGTAGTCCAATTGAATTCTACTCTACAGTCCGATTACAGATTTCACTCCAAATCTTATATTTTGACTTTTCCGACTACAGACTTGACTATAGTCCAACTATAGCCTAATCTATATTTCTACAAGATTTCGAATTTAAAGTCACACTATAGTCTACTCTAGGGTCCGATTACTGCCTATTATATATTCTGACTACAGACTAGTCTACATCCCGACATTCCGACTGTAGTCTTCAATATAGTCCAACTATTGTTTACTCTATAGCCCGACTATATACCCGACTCGACTATACTCTACAGTCCGACTATAGTCTACTCTTTTTAGTCTACTCTATAGTTTGATTATAGTTTACCTAGAAGTCTGATATTAGTCTACGCGAAGTCTGACCATAGTCTACTCGACTATATTAGTCTAATCAGTAGTATTTATCACAATCTATGTTATAGTATTGATTATAAGTCTAAAAATCTGTACTATTTCTCCAGTTCTAACTGTATCGCTAGATTATATCATAAATAATGTTCATCATTATAATATAAAAATGATTTAATATTTCAAAATATTTAGATTTTTTTACAAAAGTTCAGTTTAATTTAATTAAAACAACAGTTAATTTTGCTACCAATTTAACAACGACATAAGTATTTTACATAAATATATGTTTATTTTTAAAAATCACGTGAAATTATTTAAATTCGTTTGAAGTACGATTTGGAATTTTTAATCAGATTAAACCAAATTAAGTTTAATGGTGTGTGTTTTGAAATCAATAAATTTTCTCAATTTATAAATAATATAATTTTCATTGCTAAATGTTTCCTTATTATTATAGTGATTTAATTTTTTTTTTTTTAAATTTAAAATTAAACATTTATTTTGAAACTTCCTTCTATTAATATTTATTTAGGCCGGGTTTTATGTTAATCGTATTGAAAAAAAAACAACGTGATTATTTTCTATAAAATATATCAAAAATAAAACAAATAATCATTCTTAAGTTTGTGATTTCAGAAGATATGTATACAAACATGTTTATAGTTAGGAAACTAGTTGTTTGATTTGAGCACGTTTGTTGTTTGCTCTATATATCGTGTTGAAAATCGTGTTGAAAACAAATATCGTGAAACTTTAATAATTTGAAATATTAGGTTAAAGAAACTTATAAACTTCACTTTCGATTTTCCAATTTAAATAAATACGTGTTCTTTTTATTTGGGGGAATTTTTAAATTTTCTAATCTATTTTGTAGTCTAGTCATTATACTAGTATAGTGTAGCATATAGCCTAGTATATAGACTAGTATATAGTCTATTCCGTATTCTATTTTATTGCATATTCTATAGTCTATAGACCAGTTATATACAATCCACTAGAATATCTATCTATCTATCTATCTATCTATCTATCTATCTATCTATCTATCTATCTATCTATCTATCTATCTATCTATCTATCTATCTATCTATCTATCTATCTATCTATCTATCTATAGTCTAGTATGTAGTCTGATAAAGTCTTTCGTTTAGAATATAGTCTTATCAAGTCTTTCATCTAGTTTACAGTCTAATCAAGTCTTTCGCCTAGTTTACAGTCTAATCAAGTCTTCCGCCTAGTACATAGTATAGTCAAGTCTTTCTTCTAGTATATAGACTAATCAAGTCTTTCGTTTTACAATCTAGTTTATAATACAGTCTATATTATAAATATAATATTTCATAGTTTTTAATTAAAACTGATAGAATGCAATTAAAAGATTTAATTAAATCAAATATGTAGATTGTTGCCAACAACGGACGTGGATTTTAAGAATATCAAAAAGTATTTAAGTGCGTAGGATGGATGACTCGTTGTCAACTATAATTAAACATTTGCTGTTGCTACTGTCATTGCTTTCGTTCTTGTTAAATGTCTTATGAATATTTATTATTTTTCTATTAATATTTATGGAAAAATATTTCTTTCGTTTATTAAAGGTTTTTTGTTGTTAATATTTTTAGGTAACTGTGCCAAAACACGTGATGACCTTGTCATTTGTTGGCCACTTTACAAACGGTACGTACTACGTACTGCAGGTTGTAAATATGTTATATATATATACTACGATTTTCTACATATATATGAATATATATAGTTGTGTATTAAATATGTATATCACATATAACGTATACGTTAATGTACTTACTTATTACGTACATACATTTACGTATTATACGTTGAAATACATATTTGAATGTTTGTATTAAACGCGTGAAACGCATAAAGTAATCGTATGTATTCGTAACACTTGTTGTTTGTCTGTCTGTCTGCCTGTCGTTCGATCTATGACGACAACTACAACTACATAGACAACGATGTCGATGACAACATTGACAACAAATAACCATAAATTACCTCGGGAATACCACCGCCATGACGGACGGCCATGTTAGAAGTAACAAGCAGGCATTTAAACAATTTTCCAAATTAAATTGTTTGAATTTTATTTGAAATCTTAAATACCCAAAAATATTTCGATACACTTTTGTCAAAGATAACAACACGTAGTTGTCGGTTCAAATCCGAACGAATAATGTAAAACAAAATTTAATAACGTCCCTTTTTTAAAATTCACTACAGTTTCAGGAAATAAAAGAAATTTTAAAAAATTTGAACTTAAATATTAAGAAGTTTTTCTACATATTAATCAATAATATTTAGTTATATTAACTAATTCTTTATCAAAAATATTTGGTACAAAGTTAACAATTGCTAAATTAAAATAAATGACCAAATTACAATATCCACCACACCTTCTACAACAAATTTGGTAAGAACGTATTGCCATCAAAATATGCAGCCAATTAACTGCGTTAACTTCGTAAACAGATATTAAGTTGACAAAAAAAAAAATTGCTCTCTTTTTTAATAAATTACATGCTGAAAAATTCTGTCTTTAAACATTTTATGTAACTTTAGTTGGTGCAACTAAAAACGGCGAAAAAATATATATATTTTTTAACTCTAAGCATAAAACGGTAGTTTAAATTAAAATTTAAAAAAAATATTTTTTGTTTTAGCTAAATATTGTACAATGCATGTGTGTGTTAATGGAAAAAGCAGAGAATTAAAAGAATTTAATAAAAAATAATCAAAATTTAAATTAAATAAAATTTTCAAATTCCCAATTATCTGTTAGAAATTTGTGCATTTTTTCATACAAAATATAAAAATGAGGGGGAAAAAATTAATAAGTAGCAAAAAAAATCTAAATTTAAAACAATTTAGGGCCTTTGGGCTTATAAAAGTTAAAGGATCTTTTATGTCAACAAAAATCGACAAAACTTAATTTTATAGAATTTTAAATGACACTCCGATTATTGTAATGATCGGGCCTCATTTGTCCCTAGCCCCCATACTAACTCCCCTTAAGAAAATGACTTGAAGGTCAAAATTCACTTATAGATAGATATCTATCTATCTATCTATCTATCTATCTATCTATCTATCTATCTATCTATCTATCTATCTATCTATCTATCTATCTATCTATCTATCTATCTATCTATCTATCTATCTATCTATCTATCTATCTATCTATCTATCTATCTAGCTATCTATCTATCTAACAAAGTTTTGTATCTTCAAAGATCTGATAAACACCAAACAAGTAGCAACTTCCAAGTAGCGGAAATTCAAACAAAACTAAAAGAATTAACTAAACTGCTACACAAGCAGAGTTATACTTTAACAAAAAGGCAGTCAGATGGTCATCAAGAGAGACACATAAACTAACAATTGACTTCATTTTAAAACAGTTCTATAAATGACAATTTTCGCTAATAAAAAAACTGTATAAAAATACATTTTCAATACTTTTGCTTATACAACTTGTATACATTCTTAAGTGTCTATTAGAAAAATAAAATGTAACAAAGTAAATATTAGAGACAATTGATCAATTACCCAGCAGTTCTGGTGATTGCTATTTTAAATGTTAAAGTGCGACTTTATTTTCAAAGTATAAATTTTGTACATAAATTTCGTAAGATATTTTCTATAGAAACTTTTGCCCAATCAATTCATATCATTAAGAAAGCTATCCCAATCCCAACCCTGTTTTTTTACAATTTAATGTTTAGTTAACAATTCCCAAATCTGGTCTGCATACAGAACACGTACAAAATTCACTATTAAATTGTTGAAAAAAAACTAAAAACTTGAACGAATTTTCCTTTTTAAGATGAATTAATAAAAATTCAACTCAATTCAATTTATTCAATTGCACAATTCAAACGATCCATATGTTTTGTCTGAATGTGATTTTGTTTTTTTTTTTTTTTTTTTGATGCGTGTTTTTTTTCTATTTTTTGTTTCTCTATTTGTTTTAACATTTTCAATGACTTTTTGAGTTTTTTTGATTAAAAGGGAAAACGCCCGTTATTGACGTTTAAGTTTAGAAAAATCATAACAAAACTATTAAACTCCTTGTTGTTTAAAATAGTTGGACGGCAAATGTTGTTTTAAAACATAACTACAGATTGGTGTTAGTAGTGCGTTATTTTATTATTAATTTTTTTTTAGTTTAAAAATTTATTTTGATTTAATCATTTCATTGGAACCCCTTCACTTTTTTTCCAAACAGAACCATATTTGATTTTTTTTCTTTTTCTTAGCAGAAATATTTTCTGTATGCGTTTTATTTTGTATAAAATATTATTTTTTTTTGTCTTTAATTTAAAATTTTAACCAGGTTTGTAGTTGTTGGTTTTTAAGCTGTTATAGTTGAATTTAAAAAAAAAAAATAATAATAAATATATGTATTTTTTTGTATAAATGTTTGACAGAATACAAACTAAAAACGAAAAAATACGTAAATAATTTATATTAGTTTTTGCAGTTTTTGTTGGTTGGTTATTATTTTGTTTAAATTATAATTTAATGAAGTCATGATAGGTTTAAATGACTTTATTTGTAACGCAACAAACAAGAAAATAAATAAATTTTATTTTATTTATGTTGTGTGGAATAGAAAAAAAAAACATTTTTGGGAAATAAAATATTGTTATGTTAAGCTGAAAAGTTAGTTGTTGCAATTTTTTTCTAAGTCTAGCTGTACTAGGGTAATTTTGAAATTATCACACCCAATCTATATTTGACATTTATATAGATTTAAAATTATTTTAATAATAATTACACAAAAAAACTAGAACTCTAAACATTATAAATAAATAGAGAGTTTAGACTTCAGAGTAGGGTAGAAGGGGGATCATACGCCATAGGGGCACATCTGTCAATGCAAATAACTTGAAAACCGAGTAATCGATTTTATCACATTATTAAATTTTGTTTTCGTTTATCGATTATCTATCATCTCTGAAAATTTGAAACATTAACTTTACATATGATGGGAGGCAGACATGATTAATTGTTTTTCAAAGGGCTGTGAAAATATTTCACTGTGTGAACTTTTTGTGCTAACTTATTTAGTTTTTGTGATAGAAAAAATATATTGGTCAGTATTAGAATGTCAATAATAGTGAACAATAAGACATAATAAAATTTTCGATAATATAATTTGAAGCTCGAAAAAAATTGAAACTAAACCTCAGAGCTACCCGTGGGGCACATGCGCCAAATATATGTAATGCTTGTGATGTAGAACAAAATTTGGTTAAAATATAGAAAAAAATCAGTAATAATTTGTTTTAATTTTTTTTTTTTTTTTTTTAAGTTTTGTGAAATAAACAATAAATATCTGATTTATTATACTTTGTTTAATGAATTAAGTTATAAAACAGCAAAATAAGTTTTTATTTTTTTTATTTTATAATGTCAAATCTGCCTCATCCCCTTGGCGAATTTACCTCATGGATGGGGCGGTATCACCGTTTTTTGTCAGTGCGGAAAATTTAAAAAAATATGTACATGAGGATGACTTAAGAAAAATTGAAAGGAATAAAACTAAAGCCAACACATCTAAGTATCCGAACCAAGAAAAAAATTAAGAATATGTATTGTGGTTTTAATTTGAGGCCGCCTCAAAAAAAAAGTGGCTTATGGTACCCCTAGACCTAATCTAGACCATAATAAAGATTATAAATTTTTCTATAGACAAGTCTTTAAACTGATCATTATTAACGCAAGACTTTAGATTAATCTATAGTAAAGACTTTTAACTGATCTATAATCAAGACATATGTATGTACGTAGATGAATCTATTTTCAAGATTATTGAATTATTCCTAATACTGTAAGACTGATTAAAAGTCAAAACTATTGAATATTCTGCAATCAAGTCTTTCAAGTCAAGACTGTCTTAAGACTGATCTACAGTTAAGAGTCTTAACTTAAGACTGATTATTTGGCAGATCCTTTGACAAAATCATCTATATTCCAGACAATGGAATGATTTATATTTAAGTCTTAGCACTGGATTCTTTAACTTGCAAGAGAAAATACTAATCTGTAATCATGACTATAGACTGATCTACAATTATGACTCTAATTGGCTGATCATTGGTCAAAACTGTGGATTGATCTATGTATGTTTCTAATTGGCTGACTTAATAATAACTGTCTCTTTTTAGATAATTTAATAGTTGAAACTGAAGGTTGATCTAAGTTGTATACTATAGAACGATAACTTACTTAAGACTTAATACTAAAATGATCTATACTCAAGACAACAGAGTGATCTAAAGCCTCTAATTGGCTGATCAATAGTTGAAACTGTAGAATGATCTGAGTTTAGATTATAAAACGATTCATACCGAGTGATTTACAATCATGTATAAAATTGGCTGATGAGTAATGAAAACTGTAGACTGATCTATGTTTCAGATTATAGAACGATTCAAACTTAACACTTATTTCTATAATGATCTATAGTCAAGAAAATTATGTTTTTAATTGGCTGATCAGTAATCAAAAGCATATACCTATCTAAGTTTCAGACTATTTAACATTTCATAACTAAGACTTTTTTTCTGTTAAGATCTTTAGGTAAAACAACAGATTGATTTACAAATAATTGACTGATCAATAGGCAAAACTGTATAATGATCTAAGCCTAGACAATTGACTCATTTATATTTATGATTTATTAATGTTCTGATCTATAGTCAAGTGATCTACAGTCATATTTTTAATTGGCTGATCAATAGTCGAATCTGTAGAATGATTTAAGTTTTAGACTGTACAATGAACGATAGGGTGATCTATAGTCTAGACTTATATAAAATCTAGTGATCTATAGCCAAGATAATTGACTAATTTGTATTTAAGATTGTTTAATGTACTGATCTATAGTCAAGACAATATAGTGTCTACAGTCATATTTTTAATTGGCTGATCAATCATTGAATCTGTAAACAGATCTTAGTTTCAAGCTGTAGAACGAAGAACAGGGTGATCGACAGTCTAGACTTTTGTCTGATTCAAATTTTCAATTAATTAATGAAATGATCTATAGTCAAGACAATTTGTTGGAGCTGGAGTGATATAAAGTCACATTTTTAATTAACTGATCTATGTTTCAGTCTATAGAACGATTAATACATATGACTTATTATTAAAACTGTAATGATCTATAGTCAAGACATTAGACCGGTACATAGTCTACACTATTGACTAATTAAGGAACTGATCTATAATCAAGGCTATGGATCTATGTTTAAGAACGATTAAGACTTATTATACTAACTGTAATGATCTATAGTCAAGACAAAAGACTATATATATAGTTTAACTGATAGTCTATACTATCAACTGATTTATATATAAAAATTATTAAGAACTGATCTATTATCTAGACTCTGGAACTGTGTAAACTGGCCTGTATTAAACACTAATCTATAGCCAAGAATATAGACAAATTTAGACTGTCAACAAATCTATAGTTTTGTCAAGTTCATAAACTGATTTTAAGCTTAAATGACCTTTGACCTTTAATATTAAAATATATAGAATTTAGTTAAAAATAAACTTTTTCAAGTCTTAGTTAAGCGGAATTTATGCCTACATTAAATCTTTAAACACTTTAATTTCTCTTAATAATAGATGTATAATAAAAAGTTAAACACAAATTTAAATTAATTTATTACCAACATGAAAAGTTAAATCAAGCATAATATTTTTCAAAAATTTCATCATACAACTGAAATTTTATTCTACAACAAACAGCAACAAATTCAAGAAAAAAAACTGATGTAATTTAAAAACCCAAAAACACTATTAAAATGATGCAATATTTTCTACAATATTTCAAATCCTTTTTTTTCTTGTAAAATAAGTCTACACATAATACTCCCTTGATGAAATTAAAAATTTTGTGTCTCACTCTTCACTCCCTCTCTCTGTTTAACTTAGTTCAACAACCGGATTTGTCAATGACGGAAATACATTTTTTTTTGTAATAAAATAAAAAAAACGAGGATCAAGGTTACATTCAAATTTAATTATTTGTTATTTTTTGATTTACCAACTATTTGTTGTTGTTGCAATTTATGCAGTTTTTTTCTTTTGCTAGTAATTGTGTTGTTTTTTTAAGTAATTACCAGGCGTATTTAACATGCAAACACTTGCATCAGCCTTCTTTTTATACGCAGCGTTAAGCGTTTCTTGCAATAATTTAATTTATAATTTAAATTATGCCAAATTTTAAAAATTGTAGCGAAAAAAATTTATATATATTTTTATACCCTACACCACTATAGTGGGGAGGGTATTATACGTTTGTGCTGATGTTTGTAACATACAAAAATATTGGTCCAATACCCACCTTAAAGTATACCGATCGATTCAGAATCATTTTTTTTTGAGTCGATTAAGACATGTCCGTCCGTCCGTCTGTCCGGCTGTCCATGTAAACCTTGTGCGCAAGGTACAGGCCGCAATTTTCAAGATAATTTGATGAAATTTGGACCAAGCATGTTTTTTGGCACAAGGACGAAGCATATTGAAAATGGCTGAAATCGGTCCATTATTTCATCTAGCCCCCATACAACCGTACCTCCCGATTTGAACTTTTTATGCTATAATTACGTCAAATATTATGCTATCTCTCTAAAAATTGGCACAAATAAGTTTTATATAAGTATAAATGATACTGCAGATTTTCGTAAGGATCGGCGTATATTTGACCCTAGCCCCCATACAAGCCCCCCTTCAAAAAATGACTTAAACGTCTAAAATTAACTTGTAACCATTTGTATCGCAATGAAACTCAACAAAACTAACTGTTATTTAGAAATATATCCTTTTCCCAAATTTACCGAGGATAGGCCCATATTTGACCTATATAAAGCCTCATTTAGAAATTTTAGTTTTTTATCAATAAATGGCTTAAATATTTTGCAATTATGGTAATATTCAACATAAAAGGTTCTTTACAAAAAATAAAAATTTTATAAAAGTAAAAATTGTAAAAATATAGTCATGGTGTAGGGTATCATATGGTCGGCCATGCCCGACTATACTTTCCTACTTGTTTTAGATTATGTTTGGCAGGCATTCACATTTTGCTACAATTTAGTTTCGTTTTTCTTTGTATTTTTTTTCTTCTTTTCCTTAAAACAACTTCAGAAATAACGAACAAATTAAAAGCTTGTTTTAACGTTTTTAAATGTAATTTAGCGGATATTCGTTTAAAGAAAAATATATCTAAAAACCATAATAAAATAAAAATCAATTCAAAATCAAACCAAAATACAAGAAAAACATAGAAAACACACACACACACTAACAACAATAATCAATCAAAAATAACAGAATTTTCATTTATCAAAAAAAAAATGAAAATATTTGAAAAATATGTTACTATTGCTGCTGCTATATGTATAGTGTTATGGATGATATTACGTCAGCAAAAATTAAGCTGAAAAAAATTGTTTTTTTCAAAAATTGATTTAGTTTTTAGGCCCAAAACTATTTTTCTGTTTTATTTTTTGCTTGTTTTCTTAAGGAGGTGCGCCGCTGCAGTTATCGTCTGTCTAATTTGAGAGAAAAAAAATCGCTTGAAACTACAAAAAATTTGTTACATTAAAAGTGCGTTTTTTTCGTTTGAATTAGTTTCAAGTGCGTTTTGTGTAGTATCTTTAAAAATGGAAGAAATCTCTGCAAGAATACATATTATAGTTTAGGTGAGCACATGTTCATTTTTTCAGTTTGAAGTATCTTTTTTTCTAAAAGGTTACAGTGGTTCTTAGAATCAAATTATAACTTCAGTTTCCCATACGAATCGCAGTTGTATTATACTTTCATCCATATATAACTCCCTACTATGTCCCCTCCAAAGACCTTTTAAGTTATAACAATCTGAACCTGATAAGACAAAGAACTTATGCATCACGAATTTGTCTTTAATACTGGACTATTGAACTTGCTTGTGTAAGTATTTGTGACAAGTTATGTTACTGCAAAAGCATAATTAGAGCCGTACTATACTACAGATTATAGGAACCTTCGAACTTTTCTTTACCCTCAATGATTTCTTTCGACATTTAAATTGGAATCTATGTTTCCAAGACAATATGTGAATGCCATAGCGAAAATGCTCAAGGATACTGGGAATAAAAACTTTCATTCCCATAATAAAAATCGTCGACTAGATCCAGAAAAAAGCCTTAATCAGAAGTTCAAAACAGCAATCAAATCCAAAGAGGAAGCGTTCATAAGTTGGCGTAATAATAACAACTTCAAAACTAATTTGCTACGCAAAAAAAAAAACAGATCTTCGTGTATCAAAGTACTAAGGAGCGAAAAAGCTTTATACAAGCAGCGTCTTCGTGGTTTTTATTGATCCCCGAGGCAGTAAACCTTCTAGTCATTTCTTAAACAAGTAAAGGATAATGCTAGTTCTTCAATTTCAACTTTTATAAGAAATGACCTGGAAACATTCACTGGTCCGATTGATAAAACTAATCTTTTCGCTGAATTGTTTGCATGCAAGTCTTACTTGCCGGAAAACAATACCAATATTTGTATTATCAGCTCTAACCAAAATTTTATTAAGTAATGCTCTGTAATTTCTCTCGTAGCGGGGAACGATAATATCTGATCTTGGAAATTATATTTCACCGTGTATCACTCTTTTAACGAAACACCCTCTTCTCACGATTTGGTTTAAAACACAGCCACTACGTGAGTCCCGAAGGGACATCAACTAACTGACCAGTCAAGACTAAGTCCAGCCACCAGTAGTACCAGATTATGTGGTGCCAAACCAAACTTTGAAACTCCAGGCAGACTAGAGGTACTCATCGCACCTCTTTACCCTGCGATTGCAATACACCATGATGTGACACTCATCATGGAAACATGCACCAGTAAGAAGTCTCCTAGGCCAGAAGGCATTACAGCACCAATCTTAAAGCAATGCTCATCGACGCTAGCTGGTCCATTAGCCAATCTTTTCAGCACTTTATAAAATGCTGGTGAGTTCCCTACATCCTGGAAGATTGTGAATAAAAATTATCTATTGAAAATGATCGCCCAATTGCAATTTGTTCTGCGCATTTTAAAGTTTTAGAAAATATAGTAAACTATAGGTAAACATTCATTGCAACACACATAGATCCCAAATGGGCAAAAACCAGGTTCTATATATAAAAACAGAAATATGATACGTTCTACTAAATCATAACTGAATAATCACAGCACAATACAGTGCCCTAATTGTGCTTTGCTTCATATGGGTACCAAGCCGCTGAAAAAGTAGTCGGAATCTGAACGTGCGAATGTAATTGCTTTTAAAGACATGGAACTCGAGGGAGATAACCTAAATCACGCCGACAAGTGAACTTTGAAGCATGAAAGACAATGATCCTAGGGGGTAACTCTACGAGAACACAAAGAAAAATCTCCTCTTACTACAAGTACTTTACTACAAGTACCGAAATACCTTTACCAAACTAGAAGATGAAAGCAGGGCTTATGGAAACGATAGTGGTACTCTGGGACACATTGCTAGGATATAGTCAAAATTAGATGCAAATATCTTGAGAGCAATATGATTCAAGATATAAGATCCTTCAATACCATAGTTAGAAAAAATTTGAGGAATAACGTACAGGAAACAGAATTTCTGAACATCGGACTATATAAGGCTTTTCTCACTAACTTTGTCCATTGAAAGTGGCGCTCAACAAGCGCAACACTGGCGTAGGTTCGGATTTGAAACATTCTATCAACCTACTTTTAAAGGAACAAAGATTCAGATTCACCTTCTGGACTGATCCTCTCAAAAGTTTACAGATAATACAAAGAGCCAAAAGATCATCTACTGCAATCGGGTTATTCCAAAAGTACAGTTAAATAGTCGGATTGCGAAAAAGCGAATGGATTCAGACAAAAGTTGTATTTTGTCAGATTTGATGTAGTACACATCCTCCTAACCTAACTAAAAACTACCATCACCTTGTGAATGATTTATCAACTACATATATTTCTGTTCGTGATCTAAAGATATTCTTATTGGTAGTCACTTCAGATCACTTTGTGACATATTGATCTTTCAATGAAGATCCCAAGATGATTCTCACCCAAAAAGACTGGACTCGAATGCAAGAGCAGAATAGTGTTCTATTTAAACAACTTCATATTGATTGCCCGTATGCTTTCGACTTTAGTATATTTAGACCTTTAGGGAAATTTTATTTGTAGCTAAATATATTTAACAACTTCTATGTCATTGATCAAAAATAAATGCGTCTTTATGACTCTCATTCTGGGAGCTAAATCCCTTCCTGTTGGTGATCACTTCAGATAATCTCGTGAAAGATTGATATTCTATGTTGTAGCTCAAACATTAACACAATTACATATAGTTCTGTTCGTGATCTACAAACTTATTGATAGTTACTTTAGATCACTTTGTGACAGATTGATCTTTAAATGAACATCCCAAGATTATTCTCACTCAAAAGGACTGCACTCGAGTGCAAGAGCAGAGTAATATTCTATTTAAATTATTTGACGTCTATATAGAAACAACTTTTAAAGGAGTCAAAATATCTCCTCATTTTAAAGATTATTGTCAGAAATCCATTGGCAGGAAGTTAGTTAATATAAAAGCTGTAGAAAATCTGCCTTTATGATCTTATGTCTGTGATCTACATGTTCTCCTGTTGGTGATCACTTTAGATCACATTGTGAAAGATTGATGTTTTATGTTATAGCTCAAACATTAACACAATTACAAATCTTTATGTTCGTGATCTACATATATTATTATTGGTAGTCACTTTAGATCACTTTGTGACAGATTGATCTTTAAATGATCATTCAAATCGTTTATTTAGAGAAACATTATTATTTTAAATATTGATAATCTTTAGGCAAATTCAAAATTTTTGTAAATATTACTCTAATAGATCATTTAAACGTAAAGTTT
Source organism: Lucilia cuprina (assembly GCF_022045245.1). NCBI lineage: Eukaryota > Metazoa > Arthropoda > Insecta > Diptera > Calliphoridae > Lucilia > Lucilia cuprina. Next base: position 47,182,878 of record NC_060953.1, on the reverse strand, counting down.
TTTTTTCGAAAATCAACACCTCAAAGCCACAGTTTGTTACATATAAATTAAAGATATTAAACAATGTATGTATTTTAACCTTGTTATCTTATTACAAATGATAATGATGTTGATGATGATATTACACAAGTGCTACAGATTCCAATCAGTGCAAAAGTCTAAAAATTAACAAAACAAGATAATTATTTTCACGACATTCTTCTATAAAAAAACCCACTGTTTTCTAGTTAGCAATTGAAAAATTGAACTAAAATAGAGACTAAATTGACTTAAAATACAATACATATGTATGTAAGTAAAGTACGCGATGAAGAAATCATCCGCATTTAAGACAAAACAAAAATTGAACATTTTCAAAACCAGATCTTATGCGAATGCGTTTTGAGAGCACTGGCAGCAGTGGTCAACATTCTGTTGTAGTCGTAACGTAACACTAGCAGTAGTTGTTATAATTTGTTTGTTTGTTTGTTTGTTTGTTATACCCTACACCACTATAGTGGGGAGGGTATTATACGTTTGTGCTGATGTTTGTAACATACAAAAATATTGGTCCAATACCCACCTTAAAGTATACCGATCGATTCAGAATCATTTTTTGATTCGATTAAGACATGTCCGTCCGTCCGTCCTTCTTTCCGGCTGGCTGTCCATGTAAACCTTGTGCGCAAGGTACAGGCCGCAATTTTCAAATTTTGATAGAATTTGGACCAAGCATGTTTTTTGGCACAGGCACGAAGCCTAAAATGGTGGAAATCGGTCCATTATTTCATCTAGCCCCCATACAACCATACCTCCCGATTTTAACTTTTTATGCCATAATTACGTCAAATATTCTATTATCTCTCTAAAAATTGGCACAAATAAGTTTTGTATAAGTATAAATAACACTGCAGATTTTCGTAAGGATCGGCCCTTATCCCAAATTTACCGAGGATCGGCCCATATTTGACCTATATAAAGCCTCATTTAGAAATTTTAATTCTTTTTATCAATAAATTGCTTAAATATTTTGGAATTATGGTAATATTCAACATAAAAGTTTCTTTATATAAAATGAAAATATATTCATGGTGTAGGGTATTATATGGTCGGCCATGCCCGACTCTACTTTCCTACTTGTTTGTTTTTGTATCTGTTGGTTTTTAAGACCATTTTTGACCGATTAAACTAAAAAAGAAGAAAAAAAACACATTGACCGTTTAAAGTACAGACGAAGCGTTATTGTAGCTGTTGGGTTGTGATTGAGTCTTTTTTTTTTGTGACTACTATTGTTGTTTTATGAATGTAACATTTTGTTGCATGAAGTTTTGGTGGATGGCAACTTATGGCTTATGGCAGAGCATGGCTGCTGGCACATTCCATGGTATATAAAAGTCGAGACTTCTTAGAGAATGTATCTCAAACCAAAGTTAGATTTTTGCTAGCAAGCAACAAATTCTTGTAATAAAGAAACGATCCTCTACATAGATCAAATTTATAAATATATATATTTTTTTACATTTTTATCTATATATTTTGTAATTAAATACAAAAAACAAACCAACAACAACAACACATCAAAATGTTTGCTAAGGTAAGGATTTGGAACCGCTATCAAGTGATGTTAAGTGATTTTAATATAACTCATGTGCTGCTTGCAGGTAGTACTATTAGTCAGTGTATCCTTGTCTATGACCATGGCGGCGCCCGGTATTTATGGCGGTTATGGTGGTCATGGTGGTATTGCCTTAGCAGCAGCTCCAGCAGTATCTTATGCTGCTCCTGCTGTTTCCTATGCTGCACCCGCTATTTCTTATGCAGCACCCGCTAAAGTTGTGGCAGCTGCACCCGCCATTGTTGCCGCTCCCAAAGTTGTAGCTGCTGCTCCAGCTATTGTTAAGGCTGTTGAGCCAGAACCTTTCGATCCCAATCCTAAATATAGTTTTTCATATGGTGTATCTGATCATTCTACTGGTGATTCTAAAGCGGCCGAAGAACATTTGGAAAATGGTGTCATCCATGGAAGTTACTCATTGACTGAAGCTGATGGCTCTATACGTAAGGTAAGTGGACGAATTTGGGGAAGTTCTAAGGGATTCTTAACTTAACACTTCTTAAATTGATGTCGTTAAACGTCCTAGTGGAGTATTTCAACATTTCCATGTATTTGGGAAAACCAGAGAGATGATGATGCTAAAACTTTCTCCTAGTGTTTCACAATTATAACTTGTTAGTTCTTGGTTCAACAATTTATAATTGTAAAGCGTTGATTTCTTTAACTGATATCATTAAACGTCCTGCCACTATTTCCCAATTGTAAGTTCTTAGTCCCTGTTCCAACAAATTACAATTGTAAAGCGTAGTTAAACGACCTAGTGAAGTTTTCCATATATTTGAGAAAACCAGGGATATTGTTGATATTAACATTTTGATTTCTTCAAGATATATCATCAGACGTCCTCCTAGTGTTCCTCAATTATAAGTTGCTAGTCCTTGGTCCAAGAAATTATAATTGTAAAGCGTTGACTTCTTTAACTGATATCATTAAAAGTCCTAGTAATGTTTCCCATGTATTTGAAAGGCCCAGGGATATGTTGATATAAATACATTGACTTCTTCAAGATATATCATTAGACGTCCTCCTAGTGTTTTCAATTATAAGTTGTTAGTCCTTGGTCCAACAAATTATAATTATAAAGCGTTGAATTCTTTAACTGATATCATTCAACGTCCTAGTAATGTTTAACATGCATTTGAAAACCCCAAGGAGATGTTGATATAAATACATCCATTTCTTCAACATATATCATTAGACGTCCTCCTAGTGTTTCCCAATTAAATGTTGATAATCCTTGGTCCTACAAATTGAAATTGTTAACCATCGAGTTCTTTAACTAATATCTTCAAACGTCCTAGTGATGTTTCCAATGTTTTTGAAAACGCCAAGGATATGTTAATATAAACACTTTGACTTCTTCAACTGATATCATCAGACGTCCTCCTATTGTTTCCCAATTATAAGTTCTTAGTCCTTAGTCCAAGAAATTAAGATATTTTTAATCACATTAACTATATAAATTATGAAAAATGTTATTCCTTCTAAATCATACATTTTCAATTGATCTTCCAGTCAAAAATGAACTCAAAGAAAAGGAAAGGTAATGACAAGGGATGATTGGGCCGCGAACACTATCCTAAGGAACGACGTGATCTCAATCTAGACTGATGGCTCAAAGTCAGAAAGGGGCACGAGATTGGGAATCTTCTTTGAAAAACTAAATCTTCTTTCTTTTCGACTACCTGCACGATCCGATCCCTCAGGCAGACATGTATGCCATCTATTTAGTGGCGAGAAGAATCCGGGAATTAAATCTCGGAAATTCGACTATACATACATACTTGGACGGCTATTAACTCCAATGTTAATATGTCGAAATGTCTTGTCAATTGTATGTGATCATTTGCACAATTGACACAACATCACGTTGGGTTGATATGGGTTCTAGGACATAAGGACATCCGGGGAAATAAAATGTGCAACTAAAGGGTCGTCCCTAGACTTAACCCCTGTGCTATCTTGCAATATTCACACTTCTTTGATGACCCTATCAAAACTGATAGATGAATGGACTTTGAGTGAGATGGAACTCAAATATTACCACTTGTAGAATATCGAGACTGCTCTGACTCCCTGTGACAACAGATAGGATTAGGACTCTCTTATATCTTAGTAGGTTAGGTTAGGATGTATATTACATCAAATCCGAAGAAATACACCTAGGCCTCTTAGTGAGAACTAAATTGGGCCACCCAAATTATAGCCACTGTAGAAGCTGCTTCAACGAAGAAGAAGTGGTATCGGTTGTGGCTGCCTAGCAAACTCTTTTCCATGATCTAGACTGTCAGAGATGCGTGACTAATAAACATGATCGGTTTTGTTAAAAGCAAAAAGTCAACGAAATTAGGGAGGGAAACAATTACCTCAATATTAGGGAATGGTAATTCTAAGGCTATCACAATGGACTTGGAGGCCTCCGAGAGAACTCGCTTGCTAGCAAGCAATCCACGTAACCTAACCATCTACCGATAAAGATGTGATTTTAGAAAGATTTGAATGACTATATATGTCAAAAATTTTCTTCCGATATCTTAATCCATTCAAATTTTACATTAATTACAACTTTATTAATTTTTTTCATTTATTCAGGTCACCTATACTGCCGATAAAATTAATGGTTTTAATGCAGTTGTTGAAAAATCTGGTCAAGCCATCATTGCTAAACCAGTTGCTGTAGCCGCCGCAGTACCAGTTGCCAAAGTAGCCTATGCTGCACCAGCTGTAGCCAAGGTAGCTTATGCTGCACCAGCTGTTGCTAAAGTAGCTTATGCTGCTGCTCCTGCCTACTATGGTGGTTATCATCATTAAATAAATCAAACTATTAAGCATGGAAACATCAAGCGTCACCACCATCATTATCACTTTCATATTATTGAGTCATAAAAATTCTAGTGACAATTTTGTTAAAAAAAAAGAAATCAAACCATAAAATGACCATTAAGCTATCGTTATTTGGACTTGTGATCTTGAAAATCTACTCTTTATTATAAAAGTATTATTAATTATTTTCCCAATAATTAATAATACCTAATAATGTTATTAACTTATTATTTAGTTTTAATCATATCTATTCATATTCACCATCATATATACTTCGGTTATATACTCACTCACTCAAATACGCTCTCAAACTTAAAACTTACTCACTCACTCTCTCTCTCTTTCACTCAATCAACTGTCATTCGCTTTTCGTAAAAAAAAAAAAAATAATAGTATTTAAAACTTAATTTTTTTTATTAAGTTATAAGACATTGATTGTCTTATGATTTTTTGTTTTTGTAATATATGTATATATTTTTTTTTTTTTGTTGTTTATTATTAATTTTTGATTCTTTCTGCTTATTTTGTTATTGTAATTTTGTTTTTATTTTGTTGTAAATAATCCATAATTAATCTTATGCTATTGTCATCTCTTGTGTTGGTGTCAATAGTATTTTTTTTTTTGTTAAAAAAATAATATTTTATAGAATTTAAGTGACACGAATTTTTCTCGTAGAAGAATCGTGTTAATAACTTTAGAAAACAAAAAAAATCAAATCTAAAAACTATAAAAGAATGTAGAGGAAGAAGAAGAATCGTGTGCATTTACTGAATAAAGAATTCAGTACAAAAATAAAATATTAAAATATGAGTTTTTATTAAAAAAAATGTAACTAGCTATACCCAGTGTGCTTTGCTACCCTTTAAGCAATACAAATAAAAAATCCGCTTAATAATTTTGAAGATTCTAACTGTATTAGTTTTTCAGTTACACAATTGGTTACAATTGCTTAATTTCCCGAACATTATTTGATTAAAATCTTTAATTGATGAAAAATTTAAAAAAAAAAAAAATCTTTTAGTTTCCCAGATATACGAAATTTTGAAAATTTGATGCCCCCCATTGAAAGTCTGTACGTTATTCTCTAAATGTTCACATGAATGTCAAAGTTCTTCATGAAAAGATTCTAGCTTTAATAGTTTCTCAGAAATACAAATTCTTCTATTTAAAACATATACGGACTCACTTCTCCAAAATGTTCAGATGTATAATAAAGTTCTTTTTGCTAAATTTGAAGAATTTTGTTTTATTAGTTTCAAAATAAACGAAATTTTGTATTTACTTCATAAAGGAGGTACCAAGACCTCATTGAAAGTCCGCCCGTTATTCTCAAAATGTTCACATTAATGTCAAAGTTCTTCATGTAGAATTTGAAGATTCTATACTCTAACAGTTTCTCAGAAATGTGAATTTTTCTATATAAAACATATATGGACTCACAGACCCCCCACATGAAAGTTCGATAGTACTTTCATGGTGTAGAAAAAAAACTTTCGGTTGATACAACTCTCGGTTTGGCCGATTATGAATCGGGTCGTTCCAGAGCAAAGATTCAATTTGATGTTCGACCAAATGCATTCATAGACTTTTAAAAGTTGTTGTTGTAATAGTTCGACTGTGGCCGAGAGTACTTTGCTGAGGGAAAAACAACTATCGATTGTTACTGCTAGTATGACTCGGGTCTTTCCAGAGAAAAGATCCAATTGTCGTGAAAACGATTTGTTAAAGTCAAGTTGTTTGGTTATTTAACTCTAGAGAGTTTGCACTTGATGATACTGACTAATTCAATAGCTATTTAAGGCTATCACTTATTGAAGGTTTGATGTGTTTTTAGAGATTGGTCGAACAGATAGATTCCAACGAATGTAGAGCTAGTGCAGTTGACAGTAAAACTGTGAAGTTATTTACCGTGTGATAGTAAAAATACTTTGTATTTTTGGCGATTTTCACAAAATGGTAATACAAGAAAGAGGTGACCAATTTTGGATGCTTCCCATTTTGCTCACTATCACCTACAACTGACAAATAACTTGCTGCCCCTTGGGGCATGTTACCTTGACGAAAGACCTAATCTTGGTGTGATTGGAATCGCCGGGAAAATAGGCGGACTATAAGCTGATAATGTCAATTCATGGGGTCGAATCTGAGAACCACATAATCTGGTACTTCGAGTGACCAGTTGCCCGCAGAACTTTTCCTTTTTGAAAGTTCGATGCTGTTGCCAAATGGTCACAGATACCCCTCAGAGGAGTTAGTATGAAACTAAACGTTGAAACTGAGTTGGAATTTAAACAGGATAAATAGAAACAGGATGAATGTAGGGGTATACGGATCTCATCCGTCCGTTTATCTACAGTGAATATGTTGTTCTCTTATGAGTATGTCGGATGAATGAGAAGTGTGCAGGGATGAATGTTGTTAGATGAAAGGTGTCTTATAGAAGTGAATTTATTGAATTTCGCTTTCTTATCCAAGTATGTTCAGAAGAAACCTGCTGCAAGCCGGAAACCTGGTGAATTCATATGCATGATAGCTCAAGTACTTGAGCGACCTGCGTGAAGGATACACAATGGTGCGATGGTGAGTCTTCACAAAAGTTCATCCAGTGATTGAAAAAGACCACAGTGAAATAGTCAAACACGTCAGGTGTTTACGTAAAGCACTCGACAATTATCAATCAACTCGTCAAATTTCCTTATGATATCTCTAATAGTTCCAGGGATACTGAATATAAAAGTTTCTAAACCCCCTTAGTAATGACAAAATGAATCTGTTAATCCCCTGACCTAACCTAACTGCAATCAAATCATAATTGTTTAAAACCTATTAATTGTCATTAATTTTTAAATTTATATTATGTTCCACAAATTGCATAAAATAATTATTTGACTAAAATCTGTTTTAATAACCTATTGCAATATTTTGAAATTTATCAATCATATTAAAGTCATCTTAATTCAAAACACGTTTAATCGAAAGAAAAAAATTGGAAATCCAAAAAAAAAAAAAAAAAAACAAGTAAGAAATTATATTCGGGCGAGGCCGACCATATAATACCTACACCTTTAACAAAAACTAAAATATGATTTAGTTGTCATAATAAAGCATTTAGTTGAATTGTAGCTTGCCTCAGATATACTTAAGTTGTTTATTGTTGAATAAAATTGTGGACATTTAAGTGAAATTTTGATGGGGGACTTTTCATAGGGGTTAAGGTCATATGAGGCCCTATAATTATAGAATTTGTGAGGGTCATCAAGTCTAGTATAGAATTTGGTTTTGCAGCCTTTTATAGAGATATGAGTATATTAAACATAATTGTGAACATAAAAGCCCTTTCCTGGGGTTCAGTTGTATGGGGGTTAGGTGAAATAATGGATCGATGTTAACCATTTTCAATAGGTTTCGTTTACCTAGAAAATTGTGACTTGTAGTTTAATTACAAGGTTTACAAGCCCAATTCGGGGGTACAGTTGTGTGGGTACTAGATGAAATAATGGTCCGATTTTAACTATTTTCAATAGTTTTCAATAGTCTTAGTCTACGGTACCATAGAAGATCATGTGCAAAATTTCATTGAATTATCTCCAAAATTGTGACCTGCAGTTTGGTTACAAGGTTTACAAGCCCTATTCGGGGGTACAATTGTATTGGGGGCTAGGTGAAATAATGGACCGATCTTTACCTCTCTATTGTCTCGTCCCTGAGACAATAGAAGATCATGTACCAAATTTCATTGAATTATCTTTAAAACTGCGACCTGTAGTTTGATTACAAGGTTTACATGGACAGACGGACGGACATAGCGACCTGTAGTTTGATTACAAGGTTTACATGGACAGACGGACATAGCTTAATCTACTCAGCAAATGATTCTGAGCATATTGGTATACTTTAAAGTGGGTACAGGACCAATATTATTGTGCGTTACAAACATAAGCACAAACCCAATATACCTACCCTACTAAAGTGGTGTAGGGTATAAAAAGTAGTAGCACAAGCAATTAAATAATATTAAACTTTACTAGAGCTACTGTTATAACGGAGTGAGTTGTAAGCAAACTTATGAGTAATAGAAGCAGCAACATATCATAATAATAGAAAAAAAAACACTAAGCATACAACAAACAGACAACCACATGTCAGTTTTATGTCTGTAATTTAAACCCAAAAACAAAAAACTGATGATTAATGTAGTGATAAAAAGACTCTTCATAACTTCAAATGTCTATTATAGAAAGACGAATTACAAGTGTTAAAATAAACTTAACAATTAATGACGTCACTTATGACTTGTAAACGAAACGGTTTTGAAACGGTTAATTTTAAAACATTTTACAAATAAGGAATATTTTTACTTTTAATTTATAGTTAACGTTATATGTATGTCATTGTAACAAGGTTGCATTTTTAACGTTATTTTTACTTACTTTTGTTTTATTTGGCACGTTTTCTATGGTAATTCAATTTTTTTTATTTATTATTAATTTTTTCCACCTTATGGGTGGTAGCGTTCCCGTTTATGGCAAAAAGTGGGACTTGATTATATAATAAAAATTTTGTTTTTACTCAAACAAAAAATTTTTTTTAAATATTGGAATAGACAAATTTGGCAAGTCTTTCGTTTTGCATGGCAATCCATATTGGTTTTTGGAAGGTATATTTGGGAAATTACACAAATTTCATGAATATTGATTGAGTGACAATTATTTTCTTTAAAAAGCTTGTTATTTTTAATGAAAATCATCAGTCAATTACTTTAATTACAGTGTTAAACACTTAAGTTTTTTTTTACAAACCAATCAACAAAAATCTTTTATATATAAAAAATGGCTTTCCTTAAGGTGAGTTTTCAAAAGGATTAAAAAAATTTGAAGAAAAATATTCGAAACAAGTGAGCGGTCCAATTTGCTAAAATGTTAAATATTTACAAATGTTTTCGTAAAGTGTTTAAATTTTAAATAAAAACGTTAACTTCTGAAGAATATTGTGATCTCAAACTAATTCCCAAGACGCTGATTGTCTTATTCAATGATCTACTATGATCTGCTCTGAACAACTCGTGAAGAATCTGAAACTATACGGTCTCTTATAGATCATTACTCTTTTACTCACCAGAGGAATATCTTCCAATTTATTAATTATCTTTGTTGGAACCTCAGATAACTTAGATCACAAAGATTAAGAAACTATATGATCTATCGTAGATCATTACTCAACCATATTGTGATCAAAAACTAATCCATATATAGACTTTCAAGACGATGATTGTCTGATGCAATGATCTTTGCAATGATCATTGTCTTATAATATATTCTTCTGATCGCCACTGTTTAAAACCAAAAAATGAAGTCCGATTCAGAAAACCATTTTACTATCAATTGCTGAACTGCTTATTGATACTTGACGTCTTATGGTTCTGAACACTGCTAAAGCTTTTTTTGACATAAGGAACTAATTCATCAACTTTAGCAGAGTAATTGAAGCAAACTGCAAATGAAATATTCAAAAGTTTCTCAAAATTTAAGAAGAAGATTCTATTTAAACCAATTAAAAAGATTTAACGAACTTTTTGAAGATTAGGTTATGATTTTTCGTGGTTCTGAACTTTGCTAAAACCTCTTTGGCTCAAGAAACTATTTAGTCACCTTAAGAAGAGTAATTTAAGCAAATTTTAAATGAAATGTCGAAAGTTTTTCCAACGCAGAGATCATAAATATCATAACAAGATCTGTTCTGATGATATTAAATGGTTCTGAGCTTTGATAAAGTTTTTTTACTTAAGAAACCAGTTCATCGTCTTTAGCGGATTAATTAAAGCAAATTTAAAATAAAATGTTTAAAGTATTCTCAACTTCAGCTAAAACTTAAGTAGAGGATTCAACTCAAACCAATTCAAATGATTTAACGATCCTGCAAAAGATCGGCTTATGATTTCTCATGGTCTCGAACTTTGCTAAAGCATTTTAGATTTAAGAAACTAGTTATCCATCTTTAGGAGTTTCAAATAAAATTTTTAAAATTTTCTCAAACTCTAAAATCATAAAAGGATCGGGTTACGATTTACGGTTTTAAAATTTGCTAAAGCTTTTTTTCTTTGGTTTAATGTGTGAAGGTTTCACAAATTCAGCCAAATCTTTCAATCAGTTAAATTTAATTCACTTCGCTTTAATTCCATTTAATTCGACTGAACTTGATTGAATTCTATTTAATTTTATTCGAATAAATCCTTAACTTCTCTATATATACGAACACATATTAAATCTCTGTTTTTCATTTCTATCCTCTAGGTAACTATCGTCTGCTTGGCTCTCGTTGCTGCCATCGATTGTGCTCTCTTGCGTGCTCCCTTGGCCGCACCTGTAGCTGCTGCTGTACCCATCAATACTGAAATCGATCCTCATCCTCAGTATGCTTTTGCCTATAATGTACAAGATGCTTTGACCGGTGACAGCAAGAGCCAACAGGAGGTTAGAGATGGTGATGTTGTAAAGGGTTCCTACTCGGTGGTAGATGCTGATGGTTCTCTTCGTACTGTTTTCTATACCGCCGATCCCATCAACGGTTTCAATGCTGTAGTCCAACGTGGTCCCGTACCAGTTGCTGCTCCCGTTGTAGCTGCCAGACCTGTAGTGGCTGCTAGACCTGCTGTAGCTGTACCCACCCGTTTCTTTTAAGTTAAATGTATTTTAACTTAAAATAACGTTTTAGATGTATAGCTTTCCTCTATCCTTCTCTAATTATCTTTTAATTTAAAATCATTGTTATTTTAGGAAAATGTCATTATTATTTAAATATTATTTTGTTGTTTAGTTTGTATTTTATATTTTTTTGTTAAAAAATAAAAAAAAATTAAACGAAAATTATTTGTTTGTTGTATCGTAATGGTTATGCACACGCATGCAAATTTCATTTAGGTATGAGACAATGATTTAAGATTGTTGAAAAAAAAAATTGTTATATATTTTTCTATATTAATGTTTATAAATCAAACTGTTGGTCAGATGTTAAAACTTAAAGCTTTTTAAATACATTGTTGTTTTGTTCTTTTTTTGACATCTAAAGGAATTTACTTTGAAAATTACAAGATTTATGCTTAAGTTTGTTTAGACAGTTATGTATCGATAATGTCCTAAAACCCACATGAATTTATTTGAAAAACTTGTTCTCTTTTTATGGGAAAAATCAATATAACATGTCAGCAATAAAAATTATTTTGACAAAATAGACCAATATCTAAGAAAATGTGAGTAATAAAGAAGAAAAGTTTGTATCAAAAAATCAAACATTCATTACACGTTTGGATTAAAAGTTTGCAAAAATATGTATTTTTTTTTTAAATGTATTTAAAGTTAATCAAAAGTTTTATCAAACATAATCAAATACCAATCTATCTATCTATCTATCTATCTATCTATCTATCTATCTATCTATCTATCTATCTATCTATCTATCTATCTATCTATCTATCTATCTATCTATCTATCTATC
>NC_060953.1:47111588-47170869 GCF_022045245.1 Lucilia cuprina | reverse complement strand
TAGACTATAGAACAGTCTATAGTCTAGACTATAGAACAGTCTATAGTCTAGACTATAGAACAGTCTATAGTCTAGACTATAGAACAGTCTATAGTCTAGACTATAGAATAATAACGAAAAACAACCCTCGTATGTAAATGTTTATTAGAACTGGGAAAACAAGGTCTACATGGAAAGCAACATATTCACATATGTATGCATGTACCTATGAACGTGTACACTCTTTGAGACCGTGTCCATGACGGATCACATAGGCTTTATTATTTGAACTGTGATTTTTTATTTTTCTGCAATTCTACATGCGAACCACCTCTTTTCAAGCTGAATAAACTGAGAAAAAAATCTTGGCCTTTTTCTAAAACATAAAATCTAAATACAAAATCTAATTCTTACTCATGACAAATATACAACTAAAACTCGATTAAATAAATTGTTCGGCAAAAAAATGGACTAGTTTTTCGCAAAAAAAAGAAAGAAAAATAAAAATCACATTCATTTTTTATATTTTTTCTTTTACGATTTGTCGTATTAGACAGACGATCGACCATTAGGTGGTTGCTGCTGCTGTTGTTGTTGGAGTTGGCAAGGTGTTTTAAACATTCAAGATTGTTGTTTGAATAATGAATGTTAGTGATGGTGGTGGTGCTATGGAACTGCACCACCTTAAAAAATCAGCAAAAAACAACAACAACAATAAATGACAAAAAAACTAAATAAATGCAGCATCAAAAAGTTTTTGGTGTTAATAGCTGACGCATGGGCGTTGATAACTCTAAAATGAACGCACTATGTGAGTGTATCAGCAGAATTTGTTCTGTAGCTGATCACATGTGTGTCTTACATCTAAAAGCTCGATATGAATGATATTTTAAGTAAAAATGCATTCTTTGCCATAACTTGTGGAAAGAAGGGGAATGCATGTATTTTAGTGCATTTTAGTTTAGCACTGATTTTGGTTTGAGGGTTTAGAGGACGGAGGGTAATCTTTTGAGGAATAAGAGTGTTTTTTTGGTTTTAATTGTATTTATTTGAATTTTTCTTAAAAGATTTTGTTTTAAGTTAAACATAGTTGCTTTGGTAGATTTTTTTGTTGCTGTTGTTGCAATTTAATCAAAAATCTATTTTCAATGAAAATTAATCTTAAACGCATTTTTTTATGTCTAGGGGAGACACCCGAAAAGAATACAGTGGTTTGGTTAGTGTGTGTTCTGGAATTTTAATTAAATTAGATTTTTATAACAATTTTCGTATTATGTGATAAAGATCCAGGAAAGCATTCACGATATGATGGCAATTGTTGTCCAAATAAAGCACTGGACACATTGCTAGATACCACATTATATTGAAACATATGTAAGATATGAGGGGACTCTTACAGTCGAACGTTTCATAGCTTAAAGCGAACTGGTCATCCATAATGTTTACTGGACACATTGTAAGGCTCTAAATCACCGGACTTTGAAACGCTGTCCCCAGATAGAATGTTATGGTCAAGCGAAACATTAACGCAAATACCCACAGAAATACTATGCTACGCGCATGTATTTCAACGAAGCGATTAGAACCATAGTCATACCTTTTTTGATAACATTAGATACTGCACTATCAAAACCTTTCGCTAGAGAAACTTCGCTTTAATTATAACTTGAAATTGGAAAAATATAACCTCTCCAATAGTATAGAGACCTTGTATATGGACACTAATTGAAAGAGCGAGTAGAAATTAGATAATTGAATAACTTTAAGGATTCAGTTAAAGTTTAAACATGAAGACTATATATTTAATAGACATACTCGTGTCAGTAGCTCTAAACGAGATTCAATGTGCAACAGGGACTCAATGAGCAACTGTATAACTGAAGAATTAATGATAACAGGATCCTCAATGTCCCCAATTACTAAATTTGGGTGATGCATTTGTTTAGTCAAACATGTTCGATGCTGCAGACAAGAGTTTTATACGCATTATACATACATATTATTTAGTCGACGTCAGTTGATTTAACTCTCAGATCTAGTTAATCGTAGAATACTCCAGAGAGAGAGGGCACAATTTTGAACCTTCAATGTAGGTTGAAATAATCTCATCTCAATCGACGGGAGATAATGCAGCCTAGTCTACTTGGTTTCTAGGTTTAATACCTCATTTCTTTCTGAATGTTTCTCTGCAAGAATGTAAACCCTAGTGCGCCTTACTGATTTCTTTTTTAGAATTAGGTTTCCAGAAGAGTTAAAAATTAGGAAACAAAGGCAATTGGATTGCACTAATGTCGTTCTTTGGATCTCATGATAATACAATCAGATATAAACCTTTAATTTCAAGGGAGAAGACTTAAAAATCAAAGGATCCTATTTTCCATCTCACTCATAATCCAATATAGTATACCCGCACAATCTTGAACCAATTTAGGTTGAGATAGTCTTATCTCGATCGACGAGAGATTATGCAGCCTAGTCTACATGGTTTCTAGAACGTTTCTCATTTTATTCTGAACGTTTCTCTGGAAGAATATAAAGCCTAGTGCACCTTACTGACTCCTTTTTAAAAATTAGATTTCCAGAAGAATGTCGGTCTCATGTTAATAATATTTTAACATGAGATTATCAATCGTTTTGACTATGTTCTTTAAAATTTTCAGAATCTACTTTTCAGAAAGAAAATGGGGCCGAAGTCTTGAAAATCCAGGGAATTTTCGATCAGTCGATAACAACTCATAATCCAATAGATTACCCGCACAATTTTGAACCAACGTATTTTGAGATACTCTTTTCTCGATCGACAGGAGATTATGCAGCCTAATCGACTTGGTTTCTAGGATTAATATCTCATTTCTTTCTGAAAGTTTCTTAGGAAGAATGTTAAGCCTAGTGCGCATTACTGATTCGTTTTCAGAGTTAGGTCCCCAGAAGAGTTAAGAGTTAAGAAGCAAATCAAAGGTATTAGAATTAGACTAATGTCGGTCTCATGTTAACAATATGTTTACATGAGATTATCAATCGTTTGACTATGTTCATCAAAATCTTAAGAATCTAATTTTTAGAACGAAAATGGGGCCGGTTTCCTCCAATTTACCCGATAGCGAGATTTAATTGTATAAATTTGTTAGAAAACCTAGAGAAAGATCTTATTTTCGATTAGTTGATAACAACTCATAATCCAATATAGTTTCGGCAAAATTGTGAAAAAAATCTGCAGAGTTTAAAGAGAAGAAGACTTGAAAATCCAAAGAATAATCGTATTTTCGATCCGTCGATAACAACTCATAATTCACCGTATCTAACTCTTACAGGTATTATTGTGTAAAAGAGTAAAATCCTTAAAAATGTGAACGAAGTAAAGTGCAGTCTCTGAGAATTAGTTCAAAGGATCAGTGACCGTATTACCTTATACATGATCAATTAAGCTATCGAAATGGAAATTGTGCTAAAATGTATTAGATTTCTTGATCGATATCAAATGCCATTATCTGATCATATTTTCGATCCGTCGATAACAACTCATAATTCAACGTATCTAACTCTTAAGATATTCTTATATAAAAGGGTGAAATTCTCAAAAATGTGAAAGATTTCTAATAGATAGAAGTAAAGTGCAGTCTCTGAGAATTAGCGAAAAGAATCAGTGACCGTATTACCTTTTACATGATCAATTAAACTTTCGATATTTAAATTATGCTTAAAATGTATTCGATTTGTTGATCGATATCAAAAGTCAATATCTGAAATTACAATTATCTTTACTCGATCATGAATACGATAATTCAGATCCTGACTGCTACTGACTTTATTTGATTGAAAAAATCCTTAAAAATTTATCTTTAAAACCCCCTATAAATCTGCTTTAAAAAGCAGAAAGTATTCTTAAATCTTGCCAAATCAAATCTAATTTTCTCCAAAAACCTACTGTACTTGTGCCAATGATTTGTTTTGTTGTTGTTGTTTTCATTTTGTTCGATAAATTGTACAGAGTGTCTGTCTCTATAGCTTTAGAAGTAGTAAAAATACAATGCTGCTCCTAATTGTAGTTTAAACATTGCTGCTTTTAGGCCTACTTGCAGTGAGAACATGTTGCAGCAACTATTTTAAATAATGCTTGTGATGTTGTTATTGCTGTTGTTGTCTGCTATGGGCGACGACGATTTAAATTACGATTACTAAGAAAAAGTGTGTATGTCTATTAACAAAAAAAAAAATTGTTTAAACTATTTTTTATTTTGGCGGTAATGTTGTTGTTATTGATATTGTTGTTTAGGTAGTTCTTGTTGTTGTTGTTGCTTTTGTTATAGGTGCCCCGTATTGTTGCATTAAGTACATTTGTTGTTTTAAAAACAAATTTTGCATAAATATTTTTACCACTTTTGTGACAAGCGGGCGGTTATAGTTTGAGACAAAAAAAAAATAAAATCTCAACTTGGAAAATAATTTTTCGTATTTTGAGTTTATTAAGTTTTGTGAATAAATTTTTTGGTATATAAGGAATTGTTGACACAATATAGAATCACACAAAACATTTTGCACTTAAACGGATTAAAAGCGCAAAGGTTTAGCTTTAAAAGCAGCAAAAGAACGTAATAGTAGAACAAATTCTAAACTAGAAAATATATTCAAATAAATTTTTAAACAAAAACAAACTAATTATGGTTCAAAAGGCAAGTGTTGTTGTTAAACGGATATAAAAAAAGCCTTTTATTCAAATTAATTAAAAAGTGTAGACAGGATAATTAAAGTTTTTTTCTGTTGTTGTTGTTGCTATTTGTTTTAACAGCTTGTTATACTTAGTGCTTTGTTGGCTGTAGCTTCGGCTGTTGTGATTCCAGGTCCTGGCCTTCATGGACCTCTTCTAGCTCCTGGTTTACATGGACCACTTGTAGGTCCTGGTTTACACGGACCTCTTCTTGCACATGGACCAGCTCTATTGCCTAAATTAGCTCCCTTGGCTCTTCCCGCTATTACTAAAATTGCTGCACCTGTTGTAGCCAAAGTTGCCGCTCCCGAACCCTACGATCCTAATCCTCAATATAGTTTCAGCTATGATGTTCATGTAAGTATTTAATTAAGTGAATTTTAGGACTTATAAGGGGGAAAGAAGTGAACTATTTTGGGAATAATAGAGTTTCCCATTTGAAAAGTGACGACTTCCAACAATTTTTATAAATTTGAATGTATTGGCAATTCTTTTTAAACCTTAAAATGCAACACTGCATTGACTTCAGACAACAACATGTTTGTCACATAAAAACTGTTTTTTAAGATTTTCTAAAATTAAATGACTTCAAATTGGTTTGATATTTGTTGGGTTAATGTTCAAGTAACTGAAATTACTTTAAACATTTCAATACAACCAAATAATATTTGACACAACACCGTTCAGTAGTTTGAAAGAAAGAAATTTGTATAAAATTGGTATGATGGCGAATCACCGAGTTTGAACACTGTGTCAACAGCTGTTTAAATGAACTAAAGATTGTTTGAACATTAACTGTGCAGTTGTTCCAAACATATAAAGATTACATGCAACCAAATGTTGTTTGAGAGGTTTTTGTGACACAACACCATAAAGTATTTTACAATAAAGACAATCTTGTAGAATTCATAATATTATATATGAGCCCTTTGTCAAATTCTGCTTACAACTTAAATGTAACACCTAACTAACTTATTAACTTCATTTACACAAAACTTTCTTTCAAATCATTAAACATAATTTTACAAAATGTTCGAGTTGTTTACAAATCACGGGAAAGTTTTACTGATCAAGTTATTATTACTAAAATTACCTCAAACTGTTGAATACAACTAAACCATGTTTGAAACTAGTTTGACACGAAACCATAAAGTAGATTGAAATGAAGACAATCATGTTTAAACGTAGCTCACAACTTCAAAAGTTTTTAAACACCGAACCAAGTTAAAACCTAAAAATATATGTTTGAAACTCTCTTGATAGAAATTTGTCTTCGAACCAGAAAAACTAATTTCAGTTTGAGTTCTTCTAACTCATGAGAATGTTTCAATATAAAAGAAAATGCTGCTGGCTATTAAAATTTTTTAGAATTAGTCCGAATACTATGTTTGAAATCATACTCTACCTATCGAACTGCCTTTAAAGTTTAAACAAGATTGAGAAGTTAAAAATTAGTTTGATATCAATCAATCGTACAATTAGGATAACAATTTTGTGTTTCCTAAAACCAATTGAAGGTTTGAAACGTAATAAATATCCACAGAAGTTCGAACATGGAACTATGCAAGTTTTAACGATTTTGAAAAACTTTGTCCGCTACTCAGAACTTGATAACATGATCGTTATAACTTCAAACATAAAAAAGTTTTAAAAGTTTAACACAAAATAGTGTTTTAAGCCAGATTAAGAACATTAAAGTTGAAATCTTAAATGCAACACAGAACTCACTTCAAACTTATAGAAGTTTGAACTTGTTTGACACTAAACAATCAAACCAAATTTGGAAGATCAAACTTGTAATACAAAGGAGTAAGTAGTTTGAAAACAACACAAAGTCTTGGACCCAGTAATTTATTAATATCAAACATCTATAGACCGATTACACACTTTCTGAAGAGTTTTTTTACTAATTATTTTCTAACCATCCAAAAAAAACCTTCTCTAGGATCATTCCACAGGTGATGTAAAGAGCCAACAAGAAACCCGTAATGGTGATACCGTTCAAGGTGCTTACTCTTTGATTGAACCCGATGGCACCAGACGTTTGGTTGAATACACTGCTGATCCCGTCCATGGTTTCAATGCTGTTGTACACCGTGAACCAGTGGCTGTTAAAGTAGCACCTGTTGCTAAAGTTTTAGCTCCTGCTCCACTATTACATGCTGCTCCACTCGTTGCTAAACCTGTATTGCCAGCTTTACCCGCTTTAAAACTAGCTCCTTTGGGTTATCCCGCCTATCACTAAGTCACTTATATAGTTGAAGGCAACTATCAAAACTTACCACCAGCACTAGCACTACCCAATAAACAACCACAACAACTCTCACTTGCAACAACAACAACAAAAACTAAAACGTTGACGACTTTTTCATGAAACTCTGGATAAAATGCTTACGATTAACTGTTAAATTTGTTATCACTCAATCGAACACTCATTCTTCGCTCACACATATACACTCCTAAACTCTAGCTCATTATTTACTTTTACTATTAGCTCGTCCTTTTATTAAGGAAGCTCAATAGTATAAGTTCCTTTGTGGTTAGTAGCTTTTGGAGGTTTGGTGTATTGACATTTGAGTGTTTGTTGTAATTTAGTCATCACCCTCTTAAGGATAATACTACATACAATTATACATTTTAAATATATTATTTCCTTTTGTTTTCGTATTTATAACGAATTCCTTTTTTTTCTTTTTTATTTTCTCAATATGTTCATCATCATAAATCGACTTTTTGTTTTATATATTTTTTTTATTTTTCACACCACAATTTTTGTTTTGTTTTATATTTTAAATGTATGAAACGAATTTTCCTCCTCAAATAAATAATAATTATTTTTTTCTCTTATAGTTATTTTTAAGGCTGTTTGACCGCGATAAAGTTGTTTAATTTTAAAAATAATTTTAAAAAATATTAATAATGTAAATATGTAAAATATTTTATTATGTTCATAAACAAAATATTGTTAAACCAATAAAAAATCGAGGGAGTTTTTAAATGTAAAATGAATGCAATGAAAAAAATTAAATAATAAAAGTGTTTTATTTCCTAATAATTCAAATTAAGAAGTTACAAAGACTTCAAAAGTAGAACTGAACTACAACTGTACTGAAATGTAACTGGAATAGAACATAACTAGAACTGAACTAGAACTGAACTAGAACTGAACTAGAACTGAACTAGAACTGAACTAGAACTGAACTAGAACTGAACTAAGTAGAACTGAACTAGAACTGAACTAGAACTGAACTAGAACTGAACTAGAACTGAACTAGAACTGAACTAGAACTGAACTAGAACTGAACTAGAACTGAACTAGAACTGAACTAGAACCGAACTAGAACTGAACTGAACTAGAACTGAACTAGAACTGAACTAGAACTGAACTAAAACTGAACTAGAACAAACAAGAACTGAACTAGTACTGCACTAGAAGTGAACTAGAACTGAACTGGAACTGAACTACAGCTGAACCAGAACTGGACTATTATTATAAAATTTTACATGACGTTAAACACATTACAACCTGTAAAGTGTGTAGGGTATACACTGAGCACCGAAAATACTAATAAATAAACCAACTTTAAAACCACATTAAACACTTAAACATACAAATAAATATAAATTTATTAAAACACAAATAAAAAAGGTAAAATTTTACCACTTCATGTTGTTTACTAAAACAAAAACTAATTTACAATAAATAATAAAAAAATA
Organism: Lucilia cuprina; assembly: GCF_022045245.1. Taxonomy (NCBI): domain Eukaryota; kingdom Metazoa; phylum Arthropoda; class Insecta; order Diptera; family Calliphoridae; genus Lucilia; species Lucilia cuprina. The sequence continues at coordinate 47,162,468 of NC_060953.1, read as the reverse complement.
AATCAATACCAAGAGCCTACAAAAAAATTAAAAAATAAAAAAACGCATGAAATGCAATAAAAACTAAATAAGAAATTCATGGAAAAAGTAATAAACCGGCAAATCAAGATATTTTTCCCCCATTTTAACTTTTCATACAAAATTTTAGCGTGGATCACAAAAAGAAAAACAAACATTTGCAAGAAAAAAAAGTTTATTGTGAACATGATCATTGAAACACGACCATCGTCGTCATCATCATTACGATCACCTTCAACTTCATTTGAGATTGTTAAATGAAGTAGTAAAACTATTGTATTTTTTTTAATTCCAGCTAAAAGCCGTCAACTTGCTGCTGCAATATGGAATCCCAATCTGGTGTTGCATTTTAGCAAAAGCAAGTTCAAGTTCAGTTGAAAAAAAATAAATAAAACAAATCAGGAAATAATAAGAGATATGAATGAATTTTAAGCAAAGTGAGAGAGAGAGAAAGAGTAGAATTACGAACAGATGAAATGGAGTCTGTTTCGTAATACAATCTTAAAGAGTTAAAATATACAGACTGTACAACATGGCTAATGAAGGTAACCACAGAAGGCCTTTTACAAGGACTCTTTTCATCTGTAGCGATCTGACAAAACTGTCTTAATCCAAAACACTTTAATAAAACATTTTAAAAGGATCTTCGGTTGCAGCGTACTCTGTAAAGAATGAAAACTTACAGCCGACTTAACAAGAACAGGCAATGCTCTAGATTCAAGAGCTCTTGATTCTATAGTCAAGAACCTCAACTAGTTACAATTACACGATCAGGGATAAAGTGTCTAATACATAAACAATTAAGTATAATAAAGGCCTTTTTAGTAAAGGCCGCTGTCATATGTATCTTTGCTTAATAGTTCCAATGACAGTTACAATAATTAATGGTAAATGTTATTGCTGCAGTAAAAAGTATAAGTTGTAGGAGGATAATCAAAATTTATGTTCAACAAGTTGACACATTCAATTTACAATTTTGATGACAGGAAACCAAACCGAAAACCATACAAAATCATAAACATATTAATGAGTTTTTATGTGCATTAAGCAGACAGTAAGCATGTAGCTTTACTTACAAAAACGCAAATAAATCGCTATAAATAATTTATTGCTAATTTAATTAAACGTGGCTAATATGAATGAGTACTCGTTTAAATGACAAGTATTTTTAACTAAATAAGTTATAAGCCTCTTAGAAACAGTTGCATCTCACGTCAGCTACATACATACATCCATATACCATTTCAAATTGTTGCTATTTAATAAATTTATTAAATTGTTGTTGCTATCGGTGTTTTAATATTTTTCTTGTGGTTGTTATTAAGTAAAAAAGTTACTAAATAAATGGTGGTTCTGCTTCAGCAATTCAAGTGACAATTGTTGGTTTCTGTCTGTGCTTTGAAGTCGTATGTATGTTTGATTTTTTTTCATCGTTTTTTTTTTTTTTTGTTCCAAAATTACAAAGAGTGGATTGAACCTTTAGCAAAAAGACAGCAAAACAACATAGAGTTGAAACTAGCAAAGTTGATTTTGATATAAAAAATAAAAAATATATTATAAAAAAAAACTTATCAAAACAGTGGGACGAAATGTTTAAATATTTAAGAAAAATTTAAACATTTTGGAATATCTTTAATAGTAAAAGTAATTTTTTTACTAATTATCCTTAAACTAAAATACTGAACTAGGACTAAACTAGAATTAAACTAGAATTAAAGTAGAACTAAACTAGAACTGAACTAGAATTGAACTGGAACTGAACTAGAACTAAACTAAAACTGAACTAGAACTGAACTAAAAATGAATTTGAACTGAACTAGAACTGAACTAGAACTGAACTAGAACTGAACTTGAACTGAACTAGAACTGAACTAGAACTGAACTAGAACTGAACTAGAACTGAACTAGAACTGAACTAGAACTGAACTAGAACTGAACTAGAACTGAACTAGAACTGAACTAGAACTGAACTAGAACTGAACTAGAACTGAACTAGAACTGAACTAGAACTGAACTAGAACTGAACTAGAACTGAACTAGAACTGAACGAGAACTGAACTAGAACTGAACTAGAACTAAACTAGAACTGAACTAGAACTGAACTAGAACTGAGAAATACACCTACGTTCGTTCCTTAACGACTGCCTTAGGTGGGAATCGAAACTACCACCTCCGGTCTACCAGACTAGAACACTAAACGAAGGCCATAATTAAGTCCGAATTCTCTGGAATTTATTGTCAAGTCTAGTCTACAGTCCAATCTATATATTCTAGTCTAGTCTATAGCCTAGTCTAGCCTAGTAGAGTCTATAGTCTAGTCTACAGTCTAGTCTATAGTCTAGTCTATAGTCTAGTCTTTAGTTTAGTGTAGTCTATAGTGTAGTCTATAGTGTAGTCTGTAGTGTAGTCTATAGTGTAGTCTGTAGTGTAGTCTACAGTCTAGTTTATAGTCTAGTCTATAGTCCATTCTACTGTCTAGTCTATAGTCTAGTCTATAGTCTAGTCTATAATCTAGTCTATAGTCTAGTCTATAGTCTAGTCTATAGTCTATAGTCTAGTCTATAGTCTAGTCTATAGTCTAGTCTATAGTCAAGTCTATAGTCTAGTCTATAGTCTAGTCTATAGTCTAGTCTATAGTCTAGTATATAGTCTAGTATATAGTCTAGTCTATAGTCTAGTCTATAGTCTAGTCTATAGTCTAATCTATAGTCTAGTCTATAGTCTAGTCTTTAGTCTAATAAATAGACTATAAATAGTCTATAGTCTAGTCTAGTCTAGTCTAGTCTAGTCTATAGTCTAGTCTAGTCTATAGTCTAGTCTATAGTCTAGTCTATAGTCTAGTCTATAGTCTAGTCTATAGTCTAGTCTATAGTCTAGTCTATAGTCTAGTCTATAGTCTAGTCTATAGTCTAGTCTATAGTCTAGTCTATAGTCTAGTCTATAGTCTAGTCTATAGTCTAGTCTATAGTCTAGTCTATAGTCTAGTCTATAGTCTAGTCTATAGTCTAGTCTATAGTCTAGTCTATAGTCTAGTCTATAGTCTAGTCTATAGTCTATAGTGTAGTCTATAGTGTAGTCTATAGTGTAGTCTGTAGTGTAGTCTACAGTCTAGTTTATAGTCTAGTCTATAGTCTAGTCTATAGTCTAGTCTATAATCTAGTCTATAGTCTAGTCTATAGTCTAGTCTATAGTCTATAGTCTAGTCTATAGTCTAGTCTATAGTCAAGTCTATAGTCTAGTCTATAGTCTAGTCTATAGTCTAGTCTATAGTCTAGTATATAGTCTAGTATATAGTCTAGTCTATAGTCTAGTCTATAGTCTAGTCTATAGTCTAGTCTATAGTCTAGTCTATAGTCTAGTCTTTAGTCTAATAAATAGACTATAAATAGTCTATAGTCTAGTCTAGTCTATAGTCTAGTCTATAGTCTAGTCTATAGTCTAGTCTATAGTCTAGTCTATAGTCTAGTCTATAGTCTAGTCTATAGTCTAGTCTATAGTCTAGTCTATAGTCTAGTCTATAGTCTAGTCTATAGTCTAGTCTATAGTCTATAGTGTAGTCTATAGTGTAGTCTATAGTGTAGTCTGTAGTGTAGTCTACAGTCTAGTTTATAGTCTAGTCTATAGTCTAGTCTATAGTCTAGTCAATAGTCCATTCTACTGTCTAGTCTATAGTCTAGTCTATAGTCTAGTCTATAATCTAGTCTATAGTCTAGTCTATAGTCTAGTCTATAGTCTATAGTCTAGTCTATAGTCTAGTCTATAGTCTAGTCTATAGTCAAGTCTATAGTCTAGTCTATAGTCTAGTCTATAGTCTAGTCTATAGTCTAGTATATAGTCTAGTATATAGTCTAGTCTATAGTCTAGTCTATAGTCTAGTCTATAGTCTAATCTATAGTCTAGTCTATAGTCTAGTCTTTAGTCTAATAAATAGACTATAAATAGTCTATAGTCTAGTCTAGTCTATAGTCTAGTCTAGTCTATAGTCTAGTCTATAGTCTAGTCTATAGTCTAGTCTATAGTCTAGTCTATAGTCTAGTCTATAAGTCTATAGTCTAGTCTATAGTCTATAGTCTAGTCTATAGTCTATAGTGTAGTCTATAGTGTAGTCTGTAGTGTAGTCTACAGTCTAGTTTATAGTCTAGTCTATAGTCTAGTCTATAGTCTAGTCTATAATCTAGTCTATAGTCTAGTCTATAGTCTAGTCTATAGTCTATAGTCTAGTCTATAGTCTAGTCTATAGTCTAGTCTATAGTCAAGTCTATAGTCTAGTCTATAGTCTAGTCTATAGTCTAGTCTATAGTCTAGTATATAGTCTAGTATATAGTCTAGTCTATAGTCTAGTCTATAGTCTAGTCTATAGTCTAGTCTATAGTCTAGTCTATAGTCTAGTCTTTAGTCTAATAAATAGACTATAAATAGTCTATAGTCTAGTCTAGTCTATAGTCTAGTCTAGTCTATAGTCTAGTCTAGTCTATAGTCTAGTCTATAGTCTAGTCTATAGTCTAGTCTATAGTCTAGTCTATAGTCTAGTCTATAGTCTAGTCTATAGTCTAGTCTATAGTCTAGTCTATAGTCTAGTCTATAGTCTAGTCTATAGTCTAGTCTATAGTCTAGTCTATAGTCTAGTCTATAGTCTAGTCTATAGTCTATAGTGTAGTCTATAGTGTAGTCTATAGTGTAGTCTGTAGTGTAGTCTACAGTCTAGTTTATAGTCTAGTCTATAGTCTAGTCTATAGTCTAGTCAATAGTCCATTCTACTGTCTAGTCTATAGTCTAGTCTATAGTCTAGTCTATAATCTAGTCTATAGTCTAGTCTATAGTCTAGTCTATAGTCTATAGTCTAGTCTATAGTCTAGTCTATAGTCTAGTCTATAGACAAGTCTATAGTCTAGTCTATAGTCTAGTCTATAGTCTAGTCTATAGTCTAGTATATAGTCTAGTATATAGTCTAGTCTATAGTCTAGTCTATAGTCTAGTCTATAGTCTAGTCTATAGTCTAGTCTATACTCTAGTCTTTAGTCTAATAAATATACTATAAATAGTCTATAGTCTAGTCTAGTCTATAGTCTAGTCTATAGTCTAGTCTATAGTCTAGTCTAGTCTATAGTCTAGTCTATAGTCTAGTCTATAGTCTAGTCTATAGTCTAGTCTATAGTCTAGTCTATAGTCTAGTCTATAGTCTAGTCTATAGTCTAGTCTATAGTCTAGTCTATAGTCTAGTCTATAGTCTAGTCTAGTTTATAGTCTAGTCTATAGTCTAGTCTATAGTCTAGTCTATAGTCTAGTCTATAGTCTAGTCTATAGTCTAGTCTATAGTCTAGTCTATAGTCTAGTCTATAGTCTAGTCTATAGTCTAGTCTATAGTCTAGTCTATAGTCTAGTCTATAGTCTTGTCTATAGTCTAGTCTATAGTCTAGTCTATAGTCTAGTCTATAGTCTAGTCTATAGTCTAGTCTAGTCTATAGTCTAGTCTATAGTCTAGTCTAGTCTATAGTCTAGTCTATAGTCTAGTCTAGTCTAGTCTATAGTCTAGTCTATAGTCTAGTCTATAGTCTAGTCTATAGTCTAGTCTATAGTCTAGTCTATAGTCTAGTCTATAGTCTAGTCTATAGTCTAGTCTATAGTCTAGTCTATAGTCTAGTCTATAGTCTAGTCTATAGTCTAGTCTATAGTCTTGTCTATAGTCTAGTCTATAGTCTATAGTCTAGTCCATAGTCTAGTCTATAGTCTAGTCTATAGTCTAGTCTAGTCTATAGTCTAGTCTAGTCTATAGTCTAGTCTAGTCTATAGTCTAGTCTAGTCTATAGTCTAGTCCATAGTCTAGTCTATAGTCTAGTCTATAATCTAGTATATAGTCTAGTCTAAAGTCTAGTCTATAGTCTAGTCTATAGTCTAGTCTATAGTCTAGTCTATAGTCTAGTCTATAGTCTAGTCTATAGTCTAGTCTATAGTCTAGTCTATAGTCTAGTCTATAGTCTAGTCTATAGTCTAGTCTATAGTCTAGTCTATAGTCTAGTCTATAGTCTAGTCTATAGTCTAGTCTATAGTCTAGTCTATAGTCTAGTCTATAGTCTAGTCTATAGTCTAGTCTATAGTCTAGTCTATAGTCTAGTCTATAGTCTAGTCTATAGTCTAGTCTATAGTCTAGTCTATAGTCTAGTCTATAGTCTAGTCTATAGTCTAGTCTATAGTCTAGTCTATAGTCTAGTCTATAGTCTAGTCTATAGTATAGTCTATAGTATAGTCCATAGTCTAGTCTATAGTCTAGTCTATAGTCTAGTCTATAGTCTAGTCTATAGTCTAGTCTATAGTCTATAGTCTAGTCTATAGTCTAGTCTATAGTCTAGTCTATAGTCAAGTCTATAGTCTAGTCTATAGTCTAGTTTATAGTATAGTCTATAGTATAGTTTATAGTCTATATCCTAGTCTTTAGTCGAGTCTATAGTCTAGATTCTTGTCTAACTTTACATTAAACATTTCCCTTTCAAAAATCCCACTGTTCCATTGCAAGAGGTTTGTTTTGGTTATTTTTTTTAGCTGAAAAACATCAAAACACGCACACATACAATTTCCCATGGTGGCTTCTGCTCATTGAAGGTGCTTCCATCTAACCATTTGCAGTAAATTTTATTTAATTTTTTTTTTTATATTATTTTTCTACTTTATTTTATAAAAAAAATATATATATTTCGTTTTGGTTTATATGTGATTTGATGTGATTGTCTGTTAGTGTTTTGTGCAGAGCGGTGCGCTTTCGTAGCGTTATACAAGTTTGTTGTTTTTTTTTTTTTTTTTGTAAAGAAATTTTCATAAAACAAGATCTCTTTCTTGGTAAACAGTTTAGTCGGCGAAAGAAAGTCCAACGAAATGTTTGTACAACAAACACGCCACAAAAGCTGGGATTACGGAAAATAAAACTAAGAAACAAATTTATTCAAAAAATAAAAAAATATATATAAATTGTGGAAAAACTATAACATTTTTGGAAACGTTGTGTTACAACAGCAGCGGCAAAATGATGGCCAACAAAGAAACTTATAGAACAATAAAAAAATTGTGGTGGTTTAACTATTGCACCATGATAGTAAGTTTAAATATAATATTATTAGTTAGATACGATTTAGTAATCAAACTCAAACATATTTAAAGTACCTACACGCAACAAAAGTAACAGACAAACAACAAATAATGAAATGTGTAACGGTAACCTAAGATAATTAAATAATTTTCAAATTAAAAAAATAACTGAAAAACAAATTTAACCAGCCAGTTACTTAAAGTGATCATGTAACATGAAAATATTTGTAATAATGTTTAAAAAAATTATTAATAATAAATTAATGCACAACAAAAAATATTACAACATTAATGTGGGTGGAGAATTATTGAATGAAAATTAATAACAAAAACAACTCTATGAACATTTGTTATATCGTAAAGAAAAACTAAGAGGAAATTATTTGTTGTTAATCAAATTTGTTATTTTCCGAAGTGAAAGTGATATAATAATGAAAAACCAATTGTGGCACAACAAGTTTTAACATGTCCTGATCTGATCAAATTGTTATAATTAAGTGAAAATTATATTTATGTTGTTGAAAATATGCAAATAGTAAAAAATGCAATGAAATCGAAAGTGGCACAGAGTTAAAATAGCTTTTAATTAAAAATAATAAAAGTGATATTTTATTTAATTGCTGTTATTAAGAAAAAAAAGAAAATTTATATAAATTATTTCATTTCAATGTGCAATAAATTAAGGCAAATATATTTATTAGTTATGGGGAACAAATTCAAAAAAATTATCAACATCTAGAAAGTAGGAGATTAAGCTTTACTCAAGACTTTTGACTAAGCTGTAGTCAAGACAAAATATAAAATAAATAGAAATAACTTCAGACTTAATTAAAATCAAGTCCAAACATAGACTAGATAACAATCAAGAATAATCCAGATTTTAGACCAGATTCAAGACTGGACAAGACAATTAAATGTTCAATAGCTTATGATAAGCGATTCCTAACATTTTTTTGGCAGATCAAACTATTATATATTCTCATACACATTGTAACTGACACGGTTTATTTATATATTTTCTAGTACTAGATACCATCAACGCTAGTCGTACACTTAATATAATACTTGAACTTCATGAGAAAATATCGGAAGTTTTGAGAAAATAAAACCTTTTAAAGACTATTAAGACTTAAGGCAACACTATAGAATTAGTTCAGTTCTAGTCCAGTTCTAGTTCAGTTTTAGTTCAGTTCTAGTTCAGTTCTAGTTCAGTTCTAGTTCAGTTCTAGTTCAGTTCTAGTTCAGTTCTAGTTCAGTTCTAGTTCAGTTCTAGTTCAGTTCTAGTTCAGTTCTAGTTCAGTTCTAGTTCAGTTCTAGTTCAGTTCTAGTTCAGTTCTAGTTCAGTTCTAGTTCAGTTCTAGTTCAGTTCTAGTTCAGTTCTAGTTCAGTTCTAGTTCAGTTCTAGTTCAGTTCTAGTTCAGTTCTAGTTCAGTTCTAGTTCAGTTCTAGTTCAGTTTTAGTTCAGTTCCAGTTTAATTCTAGTTCAGCTCCAGTTCTGTCCTGGTTTAATTCTAGTTTAGTTCTTGCTCTAGTTCAGCTGTTTTCTAAGTAACACATATTTTCATTCTTAATGAGATAAAATGGAATAATAATGTTCTATCACTTCTCTATTTTCAGATAATACTCATACTACATCTAAGCATAGTCTTAGCCACGGAAACCAAAGCCGAAGGAAGCGCTCAAAATCTTACGACAGTGGATAATGAAACAACATCTGAACAACCCATAGCAGAAGCTTTAATACGCTATAGAAGACAACCACCACGAACTATAGTTAAACATATTGTCAGACCAAAACGTTTCAAAATGAAACGTGTTAAAAGGCCAAAAATAAAATATAGTTTTGCCGAACCACCACCAGCATTATACTACACACGAAAGCCAACAATTAACTTTAAGAAACCCACATTTGATTCTTCAGTAATTGAAGAGTTTTCACATATGAATGTGGAATCGGCTAATTTTGATTTACCACCCTCTAGTTATGAGTCACAATCAATGGATTTGGATTTGTATAAGCATCATGAGCCGATTATAGAAACTTCATATAAGGAAATACAAAAACCTCCAACTTATACATATACAGCACCAGAGGTGAGTTATAAGGAACCTTCTTACTCTGTGGTCCAGAAAGCTCCCACTTATAGTTATACTGCTCCAGAAGTCAGCTTTAAGGAAACCACTAAGCCAATAGTTACTTATTCTTATGCACCAGCTAAAACACGAAAACCACATAGCCAATATGGAGTACCAAATGAATATATTTATACCACGGGTTATGATAAACCCAGCGATAACAAGTACACATTTGAGGCACCTAAAGCCAGCAAACCTATTTATACGGAAGTGGAAAACCCCTATTACAATGCACATGGTAAAAATGAATATACTTATAGTAAACCCTCTAAGGAAGTTCCACGTATACCAGCTACTTCATATGGTGTGCCAGATGTACATTTACCAGTAAGCGGCTCTCACGATTATAACAAGTACTCAGTTGTGGAACAGAAACCAAGTTACACACCAACTAAACCGGAAACATATCATTTTGCTGAACCACCACAACCAGAACCAAGTGTGGAAATAACATACTCTCCTTCCTATGAAATCAATATACCATCACCACATGAAAACTCCTATTCCGGAGTAAAGCATTCGCCGCCACATCATCCTCCTCCTAGTCATGAGAAACCCAGCTATCAAGATTATCCTAAATATGAGGAGCCACCACAACAATATCATCCACCCATAAATCATTCGCCATCAGATAGTTATGGAAGTCCACCACAAGACAATTATGAACATACTGGTCCCTCCTATCAAGAAGGTTCAGACACAAATCAACCAGCCAGTTACCAACCAGCACCACCAACTGGAGATGATCACTATATACCATCATCACAAAATCTTCCCATCAGTGTTAATCACAAACAACCGCCCTATGACTATCCAAAATCAAGTTATGAAGTTCCTATTTATGATCCTATACCTTTTGATTCTTCCAACAACCAAGAACGGGAAATTTATCCTCCTCAAACATTAGATCATACCAACAGGCAGCATTCATCAACCGCAACAGAGTATCAGGGAGAACCAAACAATTTGTCTGAACAAAGACCAGAATCAGAGGAAGCTTTACCGGATGATGTACATTCATCAGGTACTCGACCACAAACCACTCTACAAAAACCTAAATCACCCATAAATCATTTGCGTAGAACCCGTAAAAGAAAACGCACAAAAGGTTCATCCACAACGGTATCAACTACAAAACATATACTAGATGTCCCAGAACTTGAAGAAGCTTTCGAAAAAGAAAATCGCCAAAAACATGAAAAAACTCAAGAACTAGATGCTAATGAATCACATTATGTTGAAAATATTAACAAACAAAATAACAATAACAATAAAGTCTATAGCAATGGACCCTGGAATCCCATGAAAATACGTACTTCTCCCTTAATGGTAACAACACCCAGCAGCACCACATCAGCTCTTAACATTATGAGTACGAAAAATAGACGTTTTCATTATAAACAGGGTAGAACAACAGCTACAACTACAACCACTACTACGACAGAGGCTCCCACAAAAGTTGAAATTATTTCTATAGAAAAATCAAGATCGAAGACATTTTTTGATGGTGTAGTCTCTAAACCCAAAGTATTTAATCCTAATTTCTTTAGAAATCGTTACCGACAAGAGAGTACCAGCACCGAGCCACCCCAAGTAATGTCAACAAACGAAAATAAAGTTTCGAAAAGAACAACGAAAAATATTTTTGATACCACTATTTTTAAGAGTCCGCTAACTGATCGTGATGTTTATCGTAATTTGCCGAAAAATCATAAATTATTTTGAGATTACGAAAATTTATTTATTTAATTATTAGTTTAAGTTAAATTATATGGTAGTAATAAAGAGAATTATAATTTTGACAAGGTTGCGAAGAGAATTTTCTTATTTTCTTAGATTTAGCAATAAGTGTTCAAAATGTTTTTTAGAAATTTCTAAATATTTGTATCTATCTATCTATCTATCTATCTATCTATCTATCTATCTTTCTATCTATCTATCTATCTATCTATCTATCTATCTATCTATCTATCTATCTATCTATCTATCTATCTATCTATCTATCTATCTATCTATCTATCTATCTATCTATATATCTATCTATCTATCTATCTATCTATCTATCTATCTATCTATCTATCTATCTATCTATCTATCTATCTATCTGTCTATCTACCTATCTATCTATATATCTATCTATCTATCTATCTATCTATCTATCTATCTATCTATCTATCTATCTATCTACCTTTCTACCTAACTATCTATCTATCTAATTAGACTCCTATATTAATTATATTTTTCCAGTTGTACTTACAATTCTTTCCATAAAATTTTTCCACTTCTTGCTCGTACTATACATTTGGAAATCATTAAAGAATACCGGACCCGAAGATGTGGGCGGTAAATCAGGCAAAACAGATTCTAAATTAAAAGCATTGCGACATTTTTCTATTAAGGCTTTCATGACCGGCATGAGGAATGAATATTCTTCAGGATTTCCCACTAAAAAAGAAAAAACAACAATAATTAGTAAAATTGTCTTTTATTCGTAAAAATCTCTAATTTACCTTCAATAGCATTATCCAAAGCTTTATTTATGGAAAATAGTAGATAAGCCAATTCACTGGGATTTTCAGTGGTGCGACTCTGTAATATGGCATGAAGTTTTGCTGTTGCCATTGCCACCACACCAGGATTGGGATGATGCGAACATTTTAGCAGTAAACCCAAACATAAGCGTATCATATCAGACCAATCATCTGAAGAGTCTGATTGGAATATCATTAATGCATCAAGTAAAGCTAAGACGCCATCCAATAACTTGGTAGAACATTTTTTAGTATCATCTTCATTGGAACCCAAGACGACAAGGTCATAAATCATGCGTAAAATGTGAGAAGCATTCTGAAAAATAGTTTAAATAAATAAAAAAAAAGTAAGAAAAAAGTTTGAAAGGAAAATCATTATACTCATACCTCTTGATTAATCAAAGTTTGATTGCCATGCTCTGCCAAATCGAATAATGAAGCCTGGACAGCCATTTCCAAAATGCGCAATCTTAAGGACAAATGGGAAGCCATTAATTCATTATTCAAAGCCAACAGATTAATGCAGCCCAACACTTGTCCCCTTTCCTTCCAGCATTCGGGATGATCATTAGGCACTCCACGCCAAAAGACAGTGAACAAAATATTCGATACCAAATACACCAATTGTTCCTCACTGTCTACATCAGCTTCTGAGGAAAATTCTAAATTACTTTCAATAGAATCGGCTTTTTTGGCAACACCTCTAGGTGAAGGTGTTGAACTTTCTGAACTTATAGAATCAGCACGTTCTTTTAGAGAACTAGTATCGATATTTTCTGTTGAAGAGCCGAGTGTCAATGACTCAAACGTATCTTGTAAATCATGAGTTGTTTGTCGTATTACAGAAAAGACAGACGAAACATTTTCCACAACTACACCCGAAACAGATTCTGCTAACTCTTTAAATTCCGATTCCAAAACATTGGCAGCTTCCGAAACACTTGCATGTATTTCATTTAGTATTAAACCACCATCACTATGTTCAGGATGATCAATTTCCATTTGTTGTTCGCAGAAATTGATAAGATCTCCTTGACTATCAAATTTATTTTCATCTTCTAGTAAAACATCTAAATTTATACCAAAACTTTTGCGTTTTTCCTCATCGGGTTTAACATTTTCAATGGGTCGACGTATGAGTAGCCGAGCAATAGACTCTTGCCAACCCGGTTGTTTGGCTATAGCTTGTGGAGAGTTATGTTTTGTAAACGTACATTGTAATAAACGTTTGGCCACCTCTAGTTTAACAGGCAACTCACAGGAGCTAACATGATGTACTAAGAATAATAAACCACAATAGTCTACTTCGGTATTTAGCATTTCATCGAGCATGTGAAAGATTATGGTGGAACTCAATTGCATGGGTATGGTGTAGGAGAAGAGTCCTGGAAATAGAGATGCATCGGTGGTGGCATCATGTAAACGCATGATTTGTTTATATTTAGCTTGAACGCGTGAAGTGGACAGAAGGCTGCTAATGAACTGAAATGAGAGAGGAGTGATAATTAGAAAAATGGACTTTTAAGTTTTCACTCAAAATATTAATTTTTGAGGGAAATCAATATGATCACAGTCTTCCTTTTTTGCCCTAATGCCTCTAGTTTAGCTAGAAATTGGACTTTTATGTCTTCACTCAAAATACGATTTTTGAAGGGAAATCAAAGTGAAAACAGAATTTCCTTCTTTTTGCCCTAGCGCCTCTAGTTTAGCCAGAAAATTGACCTTATGTCTTCACTCATAATACGATTTTTGAAGGGAAATCAAAGTGATCACAGAATATCTTTCTTTTTTCTCTAGTGGCTCTAGTTTTGCCAGAAAATGGACTTATGTTTTTACTCAAATGATAGATTTTTGATGGGAAATAAAAGTCATCACTGATTTTCTTTCTTTTTGCCCTAGTGCCTCTAGTTTAGCCAGAATATGGACTTTTATGTTTTCACTCAAAATTCGATTTTGGTGGGAAATCAAACTGATCACAGACTTTCACTTTTTTCGTCCTAGCGCCTCTAATTTGGCCAGAATATGGAGCTTTATGTTTGCTTCAAATATGATGGGAAATCAAAGTGATCACTAACTTTCTTTCTTTTTGCTCTAGCGCCTCTATTTTAGCCAGAAAATGGACTTTTTTGTTTTCACTCAAAAAGCTATTTTTGGAATGAAATGAAAGTGTTTACAGATTTTCCTTCTTTTTGCCAGAAAATGGAGTTTTGAGTTTTGACTCAATATATAGAGTTTTGATGGGAAATCAAAGTGATCACAGATTTTCTTTCTATTTGCCCTAGCGCCTCTAGTTTCGTCAAAAAATGAACTTTTATGTTTTCACTCAAATTTGGAGTTTTAGTTTTTTGTTTTCGCTCAAAAAGCTATTTTTGGAATGAAATGAAAGTGTTTACAGATTTTCTTTCTATTTGCCCTAGCGCCTCTAGTTTCGTCAAAAAATGAACTTTTATGTTTTCACTCAAATTTGGAGTTTTAGTTTAGTTTAAAAGGATTGTATATCAATGTATATATCCACTCGGAGACACAAAGGTCCACAAAGGAAGACAAAAGAAGAGAAGAGAGATGAGAAGAGTGAGATTTTCCCTCCAAAAGAAACAGAAAAAGAACAGAAAAAGGAAGTGATCATGGAAGGGAAATCCTTAATTGTCTGTTATCTGAAAATCCAAAAAAATGCCCTGATGAAGCCTATAATGTCGGCAGGATTACACCTTGCTACATCTCCTAGTTCATCGTGGAATCCTTTACCTAGCCATTTCAGTCTCAGACTCTGTAATCTGGGACAGTGCCCTACTGTCTCCAGTTCTTCTTCGTTCTCACCCAATCTGCAACAATTCTGTGTGTTAAAGACCCCATTACGCCTTAAGGCTACAATTGAGCAATGTCCGGTTGTTGTTGTAACAGCTCGACTGTGGCCGATAGTTCTTTCCTGGGAAAAAAAAACTTTCGGTTGATACAGCTGTCGCTGGGTTGACAATCCTTGGCCGAGTATGACTCGGGTCGTTCCGGAGCGAAGATCCAATTGTCGTGGGAACGTGTGCAGTGTCCGGTAGTTGTTGTTGTTGCTGAGGTTGACAGCCCTTGGCCGAATAATTCGGGTCATTCCGGTACGTAGAACCGGCTGTCAGGGCAATAGCAGTGTTCGGTTATTATCCCTACTAAAATCCTTATACTCTTCCTATCCAATCCTAATAGCATTCTGGTTGCTTTTGGATTTAACTTCAGCCATAGTGTCCTAAAAACCCTACAATCCAGTCTACTGTTGGTGAGGATTGGTTGGTGGAGTTTTTGAAATATTCGAAAATTAGCCTATAGTAATGACAAATGGGGGTTTTACCGAGCTTCTATCGAGGTCGGATTTGGAGATCGATAGAAGGGTCAAAATTTGGAGGTTTTTGGAGGAAAATTTAGATTTTTGGTGGGAATTTAGAATGATTAGAGATTTTTTTCTTCTTTTTGTTCTAGCGTCTTCTGTTTAGGCAGAAAATTGGCTTTAATATTACCACTCAGATTTAGTGATCAAAAAGGTTTCTTATTTATAAAAAAATTAAAAAAAATCTTGAATTACTCACCCTTATAGCAGCCTCTTGCAGCTCACAACTATTGTTCTTATCCATAAAATAGTTATAAATCAAATTCGCCGTCTGAGGCTCATGCAACAATAATATCAATTGATCACGACAATTTTTCCCCTTTATATGCATGGTCATCATATCCAAAAATTCAATCAAAACATGTTCCTGTTTAACTGAAGCCAAAAATGCTATAATCGAACCAATTTCCTTAATATTAACATCCTTTTGCAAATAGAAACGTATTATGGCAAATATGGTGGAACGTATAGTTTTGGCATCTTCGGGTGTTATACTCTCCGGTGTACCATAGTGTTGACGTATAACATCGAGAAAAAATTGTATGCCAAACTTTTTGCGAAAATATTTACGATCATTTTTAATCATTGCACCCAAATACTGAACATGACCCAGAGTTATTTGAAATGGCATATGTACCCATATATCAAAATTAAAAGCTATTGATGTGTAAAGATCATCTAGTAGCGGTAGATTAGATTGTCCCGTAGAGGATTTATGACCCTGTACAGATTCCATAAACAAATGAGTGGCCATTAAGGCATTAACATCAAAAATTTTAGCAGGACATTTTTGCAACATCATGCCTATGATGGAGAGACACTCACTGTTGAGTAAATTTTCCTGATTATTATCATGTTCATGGGTTAAGTAACGTAAGAAACACATAAAACTTGCTATAGGAAATTGTATCATTTTCCATTCGGTATATGAGTTTGAGGATAAAACTTCCCAATCGGCAAATTCCTCGGTTATGGGAGTTTTTAAAGGTTCTGTAGATTCTTCCGCAGAATCTGCCGCTACAGCGGCTAGAGAGAATTCACTATTATTCTCTTTAATTATACGATGTAATATGGGTAATATAGCTTGTATACCACCTACACTATTAATGGTATCACGTATTTTTACTATATGACAATGTTGAGCCTGCACTAGACCCATATAACGTCCGCTGGGTATTAAATCCAAACAGGTATTATGCGTATAGGCAGCAGGGGAGTAGCAGAAAACAAATCTAGATGTTAATTCCAAAATATCATTATCTTGTGAGAATATAGAACTGAAATGTATGCCAGCATCGAATATAGTTTTAAGACTAGTAGTAGGTTCAGCCAATAATACGCCACCGATTTGTCCATAAAGACATTTTTGTTCACCAAATACCGTCTCCTGCATACCAACAGGGAAATTTTTAACATTGGGATCAAAAGAAGTAGACTGAGTCCTTAGTGGTAGAGTGAAATAGTTGGATACCTAAAAATATAAGTTTTATTTAGACTTGTTATAGATTTCTTTTTTTGGTTCAAACACAACTTACATTTGTGGATAAAGTTCTTTCCAGTAAACTTGGCAACATGCCTTTATAAGATTGATTAGTATCTTGTGATGAAGATCTAGGTATTACAGAGGTATTGCTATGGCTACCAGTTGCTGTACCAGTTGGTTTTATTTCCTGCAAAGCTGAACCCACAGAACAATATATAAAGGGCTGTAAATGAAAAAAAAACCAAATACATTTATAATTTCTTTATTTAGTTTAAATTGCATTTCAATTACCTCATTTATGGCCTGAACTTTTAAAGTGGCACTTATTTTTTGCATAAAATCTATATAGACATTAATTTGACTATAAGAAAAAGGTCTTTTGGGTGGTGTTATTGCCACCGTAACATAATGCCATTGACCATCCATTAATGTAGTAGAGGCTACCGAGGAGGTTAAATATTCTCGTTTAGTTAAAGCTGCCACCACTATATTGCCATTATTTTGTATGAATATCTCGAAACCAGTATTACTGCCAGTGCGTAAACTGAAACGGATATATATAATTAATAAAATTTTTGTAATTAATGTAATATTTCGTAGGGTTCTATAAATTGACTTTCGAATAATCGAACAATTGACTTTTTGTCAAAAAAAGTCGTGACGTCGATGTCGACTATGACCTGGTTCACACTAGGAATGTTGTTTTTGGAAACTTTTGATTTTTGTGTGTGAGCGAAAGAGAAAGATATATAGACCTTCTCTTTCTCTCACACACAAAATCGAAAGTTTTCCAATGTGAACCAGACTTATTTTGTTCCAAAAAGTCGATAACTCGACTCTTGTATATAAAAAAGGTCGACTTTGTAAAAAAAAGTCGAAAAAAGTCAAAAAGTTGAAACAAAAAAGTCAAAAAATGTAAAAATAGTCGGAAACAACCGAAAATAGTAAAAAATTGTCGAAATAAGTCGAAGGAATTCGAAAATAGTCAAAAAGTTGAAAATCAAAAAGTCGGAAGAAGTCAAAAATACGAAAAAAGTCGAAAATTCTAAAAAAGTCGGACAGTTGAAAAAAGTCGAACAATCAACATTCTGTCAAAAAATGTCGAAAAGTCGAAGTCGACTATTTTGTTCCAAAAAAGTCGATAACTCGACTATCATCTATTAAAAAAAGTCGAAAAATCAACTTTGTAAATAAAAGTCGAAAAAAGTTGAAAGAATCCGAAAATAGTCAAAAAGTCGGAAAAAGTCGAAAAGTCGACTTTTAATTAAATGAAAAAAGTCTAAAAATAGACTTTTCATAAAATGCAAAAAGTCTAAAAGTCAACAATTAACTAAATGCAAAAAGCAGGGTTCTATTAATCGACTTTCGAATAATCGAACAATCGACTTTTTGTCGAAAAAAAGTCTAAAAATCAAAGAGTCGTAAAAAGTCGAAAAAAATCAAAAATAGTAGGAAAAAGTCGAAAACTCGAAAATAGTAGAAAAAAGTAAAAAATAGTCGAAAATTTTAAAAAAGTGGACAAAAGTCAAAAACTCTAAAATAGTCGGAAAACACGAAAACAGTCAAAAACTAGTCAAAAGAATCCGAAAATAGTCAAAAAGTTGAAAAAAATCAAAAAGTCGGAAAAAGTCAAAAACTCTAAAATAGTCGGGAAAATCCGAAAACAATAAAAAAGGAGTCGAAAGAATCCAAAAATAGTCAAAAAGTCAGAAAAAGTCGAAAATAGGTCGAAAAGTCGGAAAATGTCGAAAAAAAAAGTAGGAAAAAGTCGAATAGTAGAAAAAAGTCGAAAAGTCGGGAAAAGTCGAAGATTCAGAAAAAGTAAAAAAGTCAACTTTTAATTAAATGAAAAAAGTCGAAAAATAGACTTTTCATACAATGCAAAAAGTCGACTTTTAACTAAATGCAAAAGGTAGGGTTCTTTAAATCGACTTTCGAATAAGCGGAAGTCGAAAAAAGTCGCAGAAAGTCGAAAAGTCATAAAAAGTCGGAAAAGGTCGAAAAAATTGTAAAAAGTCGTAATAAGTCGAAAAAGTCGAAAATAGTAGGAAAAAGTCGAAAACTCGAAAATAGTAGAAAATAGACAAAAATTTTAAAAAAGTGGAAAAAAGTCAAAAACTTTTAAAACTTTCGGAAAAACAGTCAAAAACTAGTCGAAAAAAGTCGAAAGAATTCGAAAATAGCCAAAAAGTCGAAAAAAATCGAAAAGTCAGAAAGTCGACTATTTATAAAATACTAAAAGTCTAAAATTCGACTTTTATTTAAATGAAAAAGTCGAAAAATAGGCTTTTCATAAAAGGCAAAAACTCGACTTTTAACTAAATGTCAAAAGTCGACTTTTAACTAAATGCCAAAAGTCGACTTTTAACTAAATGCCAAAAGTCCACTTTTAACTAAATGCCAAAAGTCGACTTTTAACTAAATGCCAAAAGTCGACTTTTAACTAAATACCAAAAGTCTAAAAGTCGACTTTTAACTAAATGTCAAAAAGTCGAAAAGTTTCATTTCAACTATAGAACCTTAATATTTCAATAACCTACTTCAATAGCATTCTCCTGCAATTGGGTCTTTGTTCCTGTTCTCCTTGGTTATCAGCTTTAGATTTACCATCTGAGGGCTTATCCAAACGTAAAAGTATATGAAAAATAAAACCATAAGCTCCTGACATAGACCAGTTTTTAATATCGGTTACTACTATACCATCGCCGGGCTCACAGAAATTAAAATATTGCGAACACAAATTTGTGCTAGTCAAGGATTGTAAAGAAACACTAACAAGGGTCTGGAAGAAGGTTAAAAAAAAACGTATTAGTTATTACAAATTATCAATTAACAAGTATTCCACTTACCTGTAATAGTTGTTTTGAATGTGGAAATTTACTTTCTTTTCTTAATAGGCTAAAAATACTTTTCAATTCTATGGGTATTATACTTAATTTACTAAGTTCTTCAATAAGTTTAATGTAATTTTGTATACATTGATCGGAGAGTTTTTCATAACGATGTAAACATAAACATATAGACTTAATAATACGACTTTCACAAGCAATGGATTTACTAAAAGAAAAGAAATAAAATAAGAATTTTAAAGAAAATCAAAAAATTAATAAAACAATTAACTTACGTTCCATAATTGTCAGTACAGGCTTTTAAAATTTTCTCACTTAAATATGTCTGTTCTCTAACATCCATCTCGGGCAACCATTCAATAAGTTTTGTCAAGACTTCGGGTAATACAATTAAACCCATCTCTGCATTATAAGCCAATTCTATGGCTGCCTCTAACAGTCCAACAGAAGGTAAACCCACCTCCATTAGACCCATAAATAGTTTACCCACTTTATCGTAATAACGTATATGTTCGGTAATTCTTAGCGAATTGCGTGTTATGGATGCTAAAGCTTTAAGAACTTTCATCAAAAGTTGAGCATAATTTAAATTCCAACATTTAACATATTTCGGTATTGAAATTAATATATCCACCAAATTGGTTTCCTCAATAGCTTCACATATATATGAAGAAGATTGTACATCTGCTAGAAATACACTAATATTATCAACAGATGAGTCAAAAGCATTAACATCTATAGTCTGATCATAATTAGGATCATTGTCATCGGAGCCAATATCAAATGTATCAACAGTAGGGCGTTGAAAAATGTCTGTTTTAAGCAATTCATCCAAAACATCACAGTAAAGTTTTATAAGTGTAACTAGATCTATTTGGCGCTAGATAAAGTAAATTAAATAAACATTAGAAAGTTGAAAAACATAATATTCAAAATATCTACTTACTTCTTCTGGACTAGATTTTTGTAAAACGATTATCATTAAAGCACAACATCTTAAGGTAACAATACGTAAATTATTGTTAGTTTCCCATTGTGATAAAATTTTTATTAAAACCGAAACAGTAGCTGGGCAAATAGCTCTCATGCCATTACGCTTGAAAAGGGAAAATATCGAAAAATTATTAAAAATCTTTTAAAAATAAACCTTTTTTGCAATACAAAACAATAAGCTTTATTAACACACACACATACATAAATATAAATATATATTCTAATAACTAAAGATTAATTACTTTTACATTAAACTTACCAAATTATCACATGTATGTACACCATCACCAGTATTTTTAAGATTTTTTAAATTAATTGCAGCTAAAGTTTTCTGCAACATTTAAATAATCAATTTTTACATAAAATTTATTTAAATAAAACAATTAATATAATTTACACCATTACCAAAAATGTTATTAACATTTTACAAGTTACAAAAAAAATAAACAATTAAAAGGGATAGAGAGTAAAAAGCACAGTTAAAAGTTATTAATTATTATGAAATTTATTAACAAAACTAAAAATATGCAAACTTACCTGGGAACCACATATTATTGCTCCTAAAGTGTGTATTAATGATTCACCTATATCGGGATATTTGGTTATATCATTGTGTTGAAAACAATCTGTTAATATTAAAAAAAATGTTTGTGTAAAGCATATGGTTAGGGGTTTTTTATTTATTATTATTCTTACCATAAATAAATGGTATTATTTCCACATGAACGCTGTGCGGTTTATAGGGTAACTTTTTATAATCGGCAAAATTGTTGCGTAAAAAACTACGCCATGTCAAGTAGGGATCATACATAACTTCTAAGAATTGTGCAAAACTGCGAAAAAGATGTGAAACCTCAGTTGATGCCGTTTTTTGTTCAATACACTGAAAGAGAAAAAGACGGGAATAATTATAAGGAAATAAACAAAAGCTTTTATCTGTCTGTCTGTCTATCTATCTATCTATCTATCTATCTATCTATCTATCTATCTATCTATCTATCTATCTATCTATCTATCTATCTATCTATCTATCTATCTATCTATCTATCTATCTATCTATCTATCTATCTATCTATCTATCTATATATCTATCTATCTATCTATCTATCTATCTATCTATCTATCTATCTATCTATCTATCTATCTTTCTTTTAATACGACGGAGGTGTGGAATTTTCATAAATGTATTCAACCCGTGTTGAAAAACATGCACGATTCGCAGATGCGCCTACGTACTAAACCACACCCCCATACTTCGGACCCTGGTCCCCGCGGAACTGCCATTCGGTATTACTTCGCGGGGGGGCTCAGCCCTATGCTGCTATCTTTATATTAAGGACAGTCTTGTTTCCGCTTTGCGGCTACGTTCGGCTAGTAATAGCGAGTGACACACGGCGTCAATAAATTTTCTCACTGCCTCCCAGTTGCTCTCCGATTGAAGCATAACTCCAACTACATTTTCTGTTGACAGGTTTTCGCCAACAAGTATCTCCAGCTGACGCCTTTGGCTTGCGAAGCGCGGGCAATGAAATACAACGTGCTCCGCAGTTTCCTCCTCATTTGTGCATTCCGGACATATGGGAGAGATATCCAGACGAAATCTATATAAGTAGCTTCTAAAGCCGCCATGGCCTGACAAAAACTGCGTCTGGTTGTAACTCAATTGCCCGTGCTTCCTGTTTATCCAGGCATTGATGTTGGGGATTAAATTGTATGTCCATCTTCCATTTTGTGCATCTTTCTATCTATCTATCTATCTATCTATCTATCTATCTATCTATCTATCTATCTATCTATCTATCTATCTATCTATCTATCTATCTATCTATCTATCTATCTATCTATCTATATATCTATCTATATATCTATCTATCTATCTATCTATCTATCTATCTATCTATCTATCTATCTATCTATCTATCTATCTATCTATCTATCTATCTATCTATCTATCTATCTATCTATCTATCTATCTATCTATCTATCTATCTATCTATCTATCTATCTATCTATCTATCTATCTATCTATCTATCTATCTATCTATCTATCTATCTATCTATCTATCTATCTATCTATCTATCTATCTATCTATCTATCTATCTATCAATCTATCTATCTATCTATCTATCTATCTATCTATCTATCTATCTATCTATCTATCTATCTATCTATCTATCTATCTATCTATCTATCTATCTATCTATCTATCTATCTATCTATATATCTATCTATCTATCTATCTATCTATCTATCTATCTATCTATCTATCTATCTATCTATCTTTCTTTATACGACGGAGGTGTGGAATTTTCATAAATGTATTCAACCGTGTGAAAAACATGCACGATTCGCAGATGCGCTACGTACTAAACCACACCCCCATACTTCGGTCCTGTCCGCGGAACTGCCATTCGGTATTACTTCGCGGGGGGGCTCAGCCCTATGCTGCTATCTTTATATTAAGGACAGTCTTGTTTCCGCTTTGCGGCTTACGTTCGGCTAGTAATAGCGAGTGACACACGGCGTCAATAAATTTCTCACTGCCTCCAGTTGCTCTCGATTGAAGCATAACTCCAACTACATTTTCTGTTGACAGGTTTTCGCCAACAAGTATCTCCAGCTGACGCCTTTGGCTTGCGAAGCGCGGGCAATGAAATACAACGTGCTCCGCAGTTTCCTCCTCATTGTGCATTCGGACATATGGAGAGATATCCAGACGAAATCTATATAAGTAGCTTCTAAGCCGCCATGGCCTGACAAAAACTGCGTCTGGTTGTAACTCAATTGCCCGTGCTTCCTGTTTATCCAGGCATGATGTTGGGGATTAAATTGTATGTCATCTTCCATTTTGTGCATCTTTCTATCTATCTATCTATCTATCTATCTATCTATCTATCTATCTATCTATCTATCTATCTATCTATCTATCTATCTATCTATCTATCTATCTATCTATCTATCTATCTATCTATCTATCTATCTATCTATCTATCTATCTATCTATCTATCTATCTATCTATCTATCTATCTATCTATCTATCTATCTATCTATCTATCTATCTATCTATCTATCTATCTATCTATCTATCTATCTATCTATCTATCTATCTATCTATCTATCTATCTATCTATCTATCTAACTACCGATCTACCGATCTATCTATCTATCTATCTATCTATCTATCTATCTATCTATCTATCTATCTATCTATATATCTATCTATCTATCTATCTATCTATCTATCTATCTATCTATCTATCTATCTATTATATATCTCTATCTATCTATCTATCTATCTATCTATCTATCTATCTATCTATCTATCTATCTATCTATCTATCTATCTATCTATCTATCTATCTATCTATCGATCTATCTATCTGCCTTAAACTGTATCGTTAAAACTTTCATATAAATAACAATTAATTGAATTAAATATAATTATTTCCTCACTTATACTAAAAATTAATATTATCTTATCTCTTAATGTAAGTAGCAGTAATCTAATAATGGCTATTAATCATATGCAAGCATGCAATGCAAAGTTTATCATTTAAAACATTAACTAAATTTTTTAAATTTTTATTTAAAATAATTTACTCACCTGTTGAAATACATTTGTTAGAATAGCAATTAAATTTGATTTATATTCATATTTAATTATGGCCAAAATATTATCAAAATGCCGGCAAACAATAATCAAACAATCTACGAGTATGGCTATTTGACGTATAGTCTCCTCTGAAATTTCACCCTGTTTACGAGAAAATACAAAACAAAACAAACATTAGAATAAAAACAATAAAAAAAACTAAACATAAATAAATAGTAAATGCTATTATAAATATAAATAATTTAAGCTTATACCCTTCCTTCCCTGGCTGTAGGTAAGGGTTTGTAGTGGATAGATAGAAAGTATTAAATTACATATATATTTTTTTTTTTTGCATTTACTACCACTACATACTTACATTTTGGCACGAATCACTGGCGACTATAATAAATTTACCAATTGCCGGTAAAAGTTCATCGGGTAGACGACCCAAATGTGGGCCACTATCTGGTTTAACCTCATGCCAATAGGGACATTGTTCCGAGTTAAAATCCAATGATAATTGACTTTGCCAAATGCTTACGAAACGTTCTATAAATTCACGAAAATATGATTCATCATTCTGAAATTTAAAATGGGGAGGGAGGGAGAAAAAAGAAAACATTAGAGCAGAGATAAGAAAGGGGAAGCCCCTATAGGTATACAATTTAATTTATTAATAATAGTGAATACGAGGGTTATAAGGAAATGAAGTTTGATAAAAGTTTTATGCATAGAATTTTTCTATAAAAAATATCGATATTTTGTAAAGAGAAAACTTTAATATTCAAGACAGAATTTTTTTCTATAGAAAACCAATTTTATATAGAAAAAATGATGAATACTAAATTTTCTCTACAAAAAAAAAAACTTATCGAAAAATTTTTTATATACATTACATGATTTTTTCTATATAAAGATCATATAATGTAAATTTTCTAATTTACTTTTCATACCACCCTCGTATAACTGCAATTCGTTCTATTGTTTATGAAGAGGGTGGAGTTGTCACAAAACAACAACCCCGACCCCCATTTTAACAAGAATATTTTTTCCAAATTGTATTTCTACTATAAGACTAGGGATAACTGCATTTGTGTAAGTGGGCGGGTGGTTGGTTGGTTGTTTGACAATAAATCAATGCTGCTTCTTCATTGGAATTTACAAACAAACTTTTGCTAAAACATGCACAAACCACCAAACACAAACAAGTGAAACTAATATTACAGATATTTTTTTTTTTTTTGTCTTTTGATTTTTTATTATATAATCTCAAGTGGAATTTGTGATACTATGTAAAGAGTTATTTAAGGATTTTACACAAAAACAACATTCCCCTAAAAGCAATTGTTTGTGTGTGTTTTTTCTTTTTCCTCAATGTCGTTGTTGTTATTGTATTACCACAATATCTTGTCCATAAAATAAATTGATAAAAACGATTATTTTTTTGCCACAGAAAATCATAAAATTTGTGTTTATATACATAATGATGATTAATACTTTTGGAATATTTAGAAATATGTATAAAATGTAACTTCTTTTTTTTCCACAGTATAGCCGCCACGCGTAGCTTCCTTGATGGAAGAACTTTTCTTACCTTTGTTGTATATTGCACCCATAGATTGTAAATATCTTTCTTATTATCCATTTTGCATTAAGACACTTATTAACTATTGCGGTGTATAAAAAATTTATTAATTTCTTGTATTTTTCATTGGTATTTATGTGTATTTTATTTTGTTTACAATAAGCACAAGAAAAAACACAACTGTCCAGAGTCCTACACCGACAAATATTAACAACGGCGGCGGCTGTCAATAGATATTTCGGCGGTAGCTTTAATTTGACTGTAAGCCGTCTAAGTTTTCAACTACAACGTTTTGTTATTAACTTTTTAACGATTTTAAATAAAAACGTTAGCCGAGAGATTAAAAAGTGAGATTTTGGGAGGAAATATTTTAAAAAATTGAGATTAGAAAATTTTTGTATTCGTTAATACTATTTTTGACTTTATTTTATTTTTATTTCAACTTTTTATTTTTATATCCTTCATCTTAGTGAGAATTCATTCGAAGCTTTCGAAAGCTTTAATTAATTATAGGAATGAAATCAAGGGGTTATATATAAAAAAATTGTTAAATTCTCAATTTCTAAAAGAAAATTAGGGAATGAATTATTTTAGAGCTTTGGATGGAATAGTATACTAGTTCCAAAACAACTTTTTAGAATCAATTTAAAAAAATGTCAAAAAGGTTAAAACGTTTTCAATTCTCACTATTGTGGTAACTATTTTCATACAAAAACAAACTCGGTTATTACGAGTCCTCGTATAATATAACCAATTTCAAAATTTTATGTTGAAAAAAATTTAAGTTTTTTAAGAAAAATATGAACAAATGAAATTAATGGTGTTTTTTTGTAAAGAATATTAAATAAAGTGGAACTACAAAAACGTCACCTGTCTTATTACTAACTTCGCTTATAACGAACAACGTTAACTGGTACCGCGGAGTTCGTTATAAACGAGTTTGACTTTAATTGGACTATAAAGAATTGATGAGATTTCTAATTGGATTGTAACAAGACACAGGCACAATATTAATTTTCCAACAGTTTCTCAATATTGGTCCAATTTAAGAATTCCGAACAAAAATGTTAAAAACAAGTAAGAGAGCTATATTCGTCTACATTGAATTTTATGTACCCTTCACCTTTGTAATGGATGCTGAAGATAAAACTCATTAAAAGTTCGAAAAAAGTACCAAGAAATTCCACATTCATACAGTTTCTAGATTCAATATTATGGAAAATTTAAAAAGTACCTTTTAAAGAATGATAGAGTACCAAAAAGTCCCTTCTTATAGGTTCCCTCTTACTCCGGTCACCACATCCATAAGCCGGCTTTACACGATCACACAAGTAATATAATCTGTCAAATTTTTTTTTGGATAATGAAACCATCACACATTGAGAAAAAAAATACGGATGGAAAATTTGACAGTCGTATGGCTCTCTTCATATTTTGAAATGATTCAAAAAACAAGCCGGTCGCATTAGATTACATACAAAAAAGTGAAACAGCTGTTTTATCTTACTTTGTTATTGTTTTATAACAATCGTGCAAACAAAAAAATATAAATCATAATCATAATCCCCAAGCAAATCTTATAGGAACCCTAATCTTTTTCTAAAAATTTAAAAATATCGGCCAAATATAAGGTCCCCCTCAGAAAATAACTTTCAAGCTCATAACAATCTAATTTCTATTAGCTATAGCGATCACATTCGATAAAGCCGTGATACACTGTTGTCAGATCTTACAATGTTGTCAGTAAAATGTTCAGAAAATGTCTAACAATCGCCAAAACTTACAATTTTTCTTTTGCAGCGTTGTCAGAAAAGGCATTCACAATTTTTCTGTAAAAAAACTCTTAGACACAAACATTAGAAAAAAACTGTTATACACAAATTTTTATAAAATAAAACTGTTATAAATAAATTTTTCTACAAAAGAAATGGTTATGCACAATTTTTTATAAGAAATACTGTTATACACAAACATTTCTATAGAAGAGATTGTTATAAACAAAATTTATTTGTAGAAAAAACTGTTATACCTACATTTTTATATAGAAACAACAGTTATGTGCAAATTTTTCTACTCAACAAACTGTTATACGTAAAATTTTCTTTAAAAAAAACTGTTTCTATAGAGAAAACTTTTATACATACATTTATCTGTAGAAAAAACTGTTATACACTATTTTTCTTACAGAAAAAACTGTTATATGTTGAGTTATACACAAATTTTTCTATAGGAAAGACTATTTTACACAAGAGTTTCTATAGAAAATACTGTTATAAACAAATTTGTTTGCAGAAAAAACTGTTATACACACATTTTTCTAAAGAAAAAACTGTTATAAGCAAAATTTACTTTGAGAAAAACTGTTATACACAACTGTTTCTGATAGAAAATACTGTTATATGAAAATTTATCTGTAGAAAAGAGCATTATACTAAAATTTTTCTTTAGAAAACTTTGTTATACATAATTTTTCTGTAGAAAAAACTGTTATAGATACATTTATCGGTAGAAGAAAACTGTTATACGCTATTTTTCCTAAACAATTTTTTCTAAAGGAAAGACTATTTTACACAAGTGTTTCTATAGAAAATATTGTTCTAAACAAATTTTTTTATAGAAAAAACTGTTATACGCAAAATTTACTTTGAGAAAAACTGTTATACACAAATGTTTCTAATAGAAAATACTGTTATATGAAAATGAGTCTGTAGAAAAGATTATCATACTGAAATTTTTCTTTAGAAAACTTTGTTATACATTATTTTTCTGTAGAGAAAACTGTTATACATACATTTATCGGTAGAATAAAACTGTTATACACTATTTTTCCTACAGAAAAAACTGTTATATGTTAAGTTTTAAACAATTCTTTCTAAAGGAAAGACTATTTTACACAAGTGTTTCTATAGAAAATAAAAATAAAAGTAATTTTTTGTAGAAAAAACTGTTATACACACATTTTTCTAAAGAAAAAACTGTTATACGCTAAATTTACTTTGAGAAAAACTGTTATACACAAATGTTTCTAATAGAAAATAATACTTTTTATGAAAATTTATCTGTAGAAAAGAGCATACTAAAATTTTTCTTTAGAAAACTTTGTTATATCGGTAGAATAAAACTGTTATGTGCTATTTTTTCTGCAGAAAAAACTGTTATACTTTAAGTTTTTTTAAGAAAAACAGTTGTTATAAACAATTTTTCTATAGAAAAAAACTGTTATAATTAAAAATGTATTAAAAATGTATAAATCTGTTATACACAAATTTTCTGTGGAAAAAAACTGTTATACTTTAATTTTTTTCATAAAAGACATAGTTCATATTCTAAATTTTTTATAAAAAACTGTTATACACTAATTTTTATATAAAAATATTTGTTATACAAAGAAAATGTTCTTTTGTAAAAATTGTTACCTTATAACCACACGTACAAAATGTGTCAGAATATCTTACCACACATATACTCGTTATATCTTCTTCACCTGATATTTAAAAGAATGTTTTCTTTCACCTTTAGCTTTTAACACAAAAAAAATGAAATTTAAAGTCTTTCAAATGCATAATTGTTTTTATTTTTTATTTTATTTGATTTATTTAATTTTTCAATTCTATTAGCATGTTTTTTTTTTGAATTTTATTATTTTTAGTATATAATTCTTGTTTTTTTTTTGTTAGTAGTATTTTTGTTTTATTGAAAAAAATTATTTTTATTATTTGTTTTAATGATTTTTTTTCTCATTGCCTTGAAGCATTTGGTTTATTTGTATTAAATAATTTATTTATTTATTTTTTAAATATTATTATGGTGCAAATTGTTTGTGTAATTATGATTTTTATTTTGTTATAAAAATGCTTTCGTTTTTAATTATTTAAAAAACAAATAAAAATATTTAATTTTATTTTTATAATTATAAGACTTATTTATAAACTAAATAAAGAGCCGTTTAAGTTTTAAATTTTCTTTTCGAGAAAAAAATAAATAAATATGCAACATCCAATTTTTTTTTGTTTTATAAAGTGTTTAATCTTTTTTTATTTACAATAACTAAATAACAATAACTATTTAATAGTAATAAATATATTTCATTTACGCTTCTTTTTTAAATCTTTCAGTGTTTTTTTTTTAATTTAAATTATTTAGAATACTTTTTTTGTTTTATTTATTATTATTTTTTTTTTTTTTGTAAAAAATTTTGATTTTTAAATTAGAAATCGAATTAAAGTTACACAACATGTATAAATATTATTATTTTAATTCTTTGGTTTTTTCTTCGAATTTGCTTTTAATATTACAACATAGTTTTACTGCTCTGGCTGGGCGGACGAGAACTTAAAAATAGACAAATAAATTTTTTGATGTATTTAAGCTAAATTAAGTTTTATGATAAAGGTTTAGTTGTCCCAACCAACTAGAATAATTATATTACAACAATATTCTATAGAAAAAACTGTTATACACACATTTTTCTATAGAAAAAAACTGTTGTAAGGAAAATATTTCTACAGAAAATTGTTCTACACAAAATTTTGTAAAAAAAAACTTTTATACAAACGCTTTTCTAAAGAAAAAACTGTTATACTCAAATTTTTTCTACAAAAAAACTGTCATACACACATTAAAAAAAACATACACAGAGAAAAACTGTTAAACAAACATTTTTTATAGTTAAATTTTTCTGTAGAGAAAACTGTTATACAAAAATAAAAAAAAACTGTTATACACACATTATTCTATAAAAACATAAAACATATTTCTATAAACATAACTGTTCTTCAAAAATTTTCTTAAAAAAACTATTATACAAAAACTTTTCCAAAGAAAAAACTGTTATAACAAATTTTTTCTAAAAAAAGAAACGGTTATACACAATTTTATCTACAAAAAACTGTTATATACAATTTTTTTTTACAAAAAAACTGTTATACATAATTTTTTCTATAGAAAAACTGTTATACACAAATTTTTCAGAAAACTGTTATACAAAAACAAAAAAAAATTGTTTTACACACATTTTTCTATAGAAAAACTGTTATTCAAAAATTATTTTTATTGACAGAACTGTTCTTCAAAAATTCTCTATGAAGATAATACTGTTATACATGATTTTTTTTTTGTGTAGAAAATTCTTATACAAAAAGATTTCTATTGAAAATCCTGAAATACAAACATTTTTCCATAAATAAAACAATTATGCACATATACTTCAATAAAAACAAACTGGTTTATTATATACTATATACTACTTTAGAATAAACTGTTATACAAAATGCTTTCTACTGAAAAATCATTTATAAACTAATTTTTCTAAAGAAAAAAATGTACAAAGAAAATTTTTCTATAGAAAAAAACTGTTAAAGGGAAAAACTTTTAAAGATTTTTTTATAGAAATAAAAATAATTATGATTTTTTTAATAGAAAAAACTATTATACAATTTTTTCTTTATAAAAAGTACTCTTATATGCAAACTTTTCTGTGAGAAACTTGTTATATACATAATTTTTCTTTATAAAAAACTTTTATAGAAAAAAAAAATGTCAATAGAAAAATGTTCTAAATTTTCTACAGATTAATCTGTTATACATGAATTTTGTAATAGAAAAGAAAATATTGTAAACATATTTTTTCTATATTAAAAGTCTTATACGTAAATTTTCCCATAGAAAAAACACTTATAAGGATATTATTCTATAGAAAAAACTTTTAAAACACATTTTTCTTTAGGATTAACTTATATGCAAAAAGTTCTCTTCTGAAAAAAAAAACTGTTATACACAAAGTTTTCCATAGTGATATACATGAATTTTTCAATAGAAAAAAAACTATTATAAATAAATCTTTCTATAGAAAAAACTCATATTTTTCTGTATAAAAAAACTTTTAGGTTTTCTGTATTAAAAAAAACTTTTATATATAAATTTTTCTACAGAAAAATTTAGAAAAATAGAAAAAACTTAGAAAATTTTCTTTAGAATAAACTATTATACAATAAGATTTCTATTGAAGAAAACTGTTATACATAAAATTTTCCTTTAAAAAGTATTTTGCTTAAATTTTTCTATAGAAAAAAAAACTGTTATATATGAATATTTCCAAAGAAAAAACTGTGTTTTCTACTAAAAAAAACTGTTATACATTGTTATACATATTTTGTATAAATTTTTTTCTATAAAAAAACTGTTTATAAATATTTCTAAAGAATAAACTGTGTTTTCTATTAAAAAAAAAAAAAACTGTTATAAACTAATTTTTCGCAACAAGAAACTGTTATACACAATTTTTGTTCTAGAGTAAGTTATTTTATACTATTTGTTCTATATAAATAACTGTTATACACAAATTTTTCTACAAAAATTTCCATATAGATATACAATTTTGTATAGAGAAAAAACTTCTATACTAAAAAACTTGTTATACACACATTCTTCTAGAAAAAATTAAACTGTTATGCAAAAGATTTTCCATCAGAAAAACTGTTATATGCTAAGGTTTTTACAAATTTTGTTTACTAGACTTTTTCTCTATAAAAACTATTATACACAAATTTCTAAAGGAAAACTGTTATACACAAAATGTCTATACTAAAAACTTGTTATACACAAATTTTTCTAGAAAAGAAAACTGTTATACAGAAGTTTTTTTTATCGGAAAAACTGTTATACACCAACTTTCCAGACTAAAAAACTTGCTAAACACACACTGTTCTAAAAAAAATTTTATACAGACGTTTTTATATCGGAAAAACTGTTATAACTGTTATTTTCTGTGCTAAAAAACCTGTTGTACACACATTTTTTAGAAAAAAAAACTGTTATAATCAATTTCTTTGTACAAATTTCTCTAACAAAATTGTTATACACGTTTTTATATCGGAAAAACTGTTATACAAAAATTTTCTATACTAAAAAACTTGTTATACACACATTTTTTTAGAAAAAAAAACTGTTATACATAAATCGATTGTACAAATTTCTCTGACAAAACTGTTATACACAATTTTTTCTAAAGAAAAACTGTTATACACAAATTTTCTATGCTGAAAACTTGTTATACATACATTATTCTAGAAAAAAAACTGTTATACAGAAGTGTTTCTGTCGGAAAAACTGTTTTACACAAACTTTCTATAGTAAAAAATTTGTTACACACACATTGTTAAAAAACTGCTATACAGAAGTTTTTCTATCGGAAAAACTGTTATACAAAAATTTTTTTCCTCAAATTGTTTGTACAAATTTCTTAAAAAAAAAAAACTGTTATACACAAATTTTTTTCTAAAGAAAAACTGTTATACATAAATTTTTGTACTAAAAAACTAATTATACATAATTTTTTCTAAAAAACTGTTATACAGACGTTTTTCTATCGGAAACTTTTTATATTAAAAGACTTGTTACACACATTGTTTACAAAAAACTGTTATACACAAATTTTCTATACTAAAAAACTAGTTATTCAAACCTTTTTTTTAGAAAAAAAAACTGTTATACTCAAATTGTTTTGTACAAATTTCTCTAAAAAAAACTGTTATACAGACTGTTCTAAAGAAAAACTGTTTTACACAAATTTTTTGTACTAAAAAACTAATTATACACATATTTTTCTAGAAAAAAAAACTGTTATACAGACGTTTTTCTATAGGAAAAAATGGTATACACAAATTTTCTTTACTAAAAAATTTGTTTTACACACATTGTTCTAAAAGAAATATTGGGAAAACTGTTATACACAAATTTTGTTTACTGGCTTTTTTCTCTAAAGAAAAAACTGTTATACACATATATTTTCTACAAAAAAACTGTAGAACAGTGCACGATATTTTGAAAAATGTTGGAAAAATTAAATTTATAACTTTTTTTTTAATAATATTTTATAATAATTATGAAAGCCTGATTACATGATTATCATTTTATTTTAATATATTTTTTAAATTATTTTTTTATGGTTTTATGTCTATTAAATAATTAATGATAAGAAAAAAATGTTTTTATAATTGTTTTATTTTAATATAAATTAATATTTATTAATTATTCGTTTTCGGTATTTTTTTATTATTAATTTAAATTACAATTATTTAAAGCTGTGAGTTTTTTTCTTTGCCATACGCATTTAATATTTTATTATTTATTTTTATTATTTTTATTATTATAAATATTTTCTTTTTATTAAATATATTTTTATTTTAAATTAAAAGTTAGCTTAATGTTCAATGTTTTTTTATTATTAATAATAATGCTAATTTTCTTTTTGTTAATTTATATATAAATTAATTTTGTTGTTGTTGTTATTTTAATGCTATTTATTATCAGAAAGAGCTTGACAATTAATAAAAAAATATTTATATTATTAGTTAAGTGTATGTATAAATATTATTATTTTTTTTTTGTTTTTTATAAGATTTTTTTTTCTTGTAATTTGTACCAATTGAAGTAAATATATAATATTTTTTTAAGGTTTTTTTTACAATATTTTTTTTTGTTATTACTTTAGAATGCCAGTTTGTTGTTTTAGTTTTATTAAATATTTTAGCTATTTTTATATGTTATTTATTGCAGTTGTAATTTTCTTTTAAGTTGAACTATCATAGTTCATATTACAAAAAATTAAAAATGAAAAAAAAAACAAAGCATACAAAAAGTTTTGAATAATTTAGAGAAATTTTATCTGCAGATCCTCTTTGAAGAATTCCAACATCCCAGGATACATGAGTAATTTCTTTTTTCAAAAAAATACTAATTAGATTTTTTGAGAACATGTTTATTAAGTTTTGAAATTTTATTTCAAAAAATTTGTGTTTTGATACAAAAAAAAGTTAAATTTTCTTTTCAAATCGGTAGTAGTTTTGAAAAAATGCGTTAATTTTGACCCCAATTACATAAAACAATTCGTTATGATTAAATTGTTTTTATTACTTTTCAAAGAACGATTTTCTATAGACATAAATATTTGTCCTTGTCTCCAACTCAATAGAGCTCAAAAAGTCTTCGCCTTCATGGGCCCGAGATAGCGTATCAGAGACAACGTTCTCTCTCCTGCTTTGGTGTTCAATCGTTAAATTCAATGCCCACCGATGGGTCAACGGAGAGATCACGTTGACCCATCAACCACTTTAAAATTGCATGATCGGTCACAACTTTAATCTCTAAGCCCTCAATGTACGATCTAAACTTTTTGATCGCCATCACTACGACTAAACATTCTAGTTCCGTCAACCACCGTACCATCCAGTCATGCCTAAAAATCGTCTTAAATGTTTTATTGATTTTGGTACGGGGAAGACTTGTATTGCTTTAATTTTGTCTGCGTCCACTTGCAACGTACCATTCCCTACAACAAATCCTAAATATTTCACACGGCTTAATGTAAAGCTACTTTTCTTAACGTTGATTGTCAAACCTGCTTTTCGAAGATTCGTTGCAACTTCCATCAAGTGTGTTAAATGGTCGTCAAAAGTCTGCGAAACCACAAGTTGTACGGAATTACCATGTCCATTTGTCGGCACAACGATTGCGGTGCGTTACAAAGTCCAAACGGCATTCTTGTAAATTGATACATTAAAATTTTTGTAACGGTTCACGCGATGTGACCTATCCTTAAGGAGACTTGCGCTACCTATTATTCCGACCATGCTCAGGGTTTGGGATGAAGTTCTTCTCTCCATCAGGATAGGGCACATCGCGTGAACCGTTACAAGCTCTGAACCTGAAATCTTAAAAAAAGAAAATCTTTCCGCAACTCGCGGAGGACGTACGAGGGCTTTCATTTGAGCTACAGTTGATATATTCAGTCTGAGAGCAAAATTACTGGAATATCTGTTGACGGTCGTATGATGTTGTCCAACGTTTAAAGAGCACCAACAACAAATTGAATAGAAAAGCCAAATTCTTCACAGGTCAGTTAGTGAACTTTAAACCCATACAAATGAACCATTTTGTCTTCTCTCTTTTGCTAACAAATGTTGTTGTAACTATATGATTTTTAATCCGCCGATTCTGTATTTAGGTCCAAGCCAAGAAATTGGGCTACTTCAATATGGTTAGTTCATAAATCCATTGGGCTAAGTGAAGTAGGGTGTGCTGAACAGTTAAATATGTGAATATTCCTCGAAATCCGGTTCTACGTACCGGCATGACCCGATATTATCGGCCCAGGACTGTTACCCCAGCAAAACAACTACACAACTAGAGCAAACAAATGTTGAGAGCATTCTGAAGAATGAAAAGTCCTTGACCAAATAAAAAGAAAGAAAAGATTTCTGGATAAGATTTCTTTTGCCATATGGAGGTTCTGTTAATTATAGATTTATATATCTTTCATGGACAAGGAATTTATTTACTTGAACCTACTTAATAAACCTTAACAGGGGAAAATATTCCGAAAACAATTTCCGAAATATGAACCCATATATGAAGCCGTTTAATATTAAAACTTACGTCTTCATGTTGCAAAGACCAATTAAAAATTATTAAAAAAATATTAGTTTGAAAGTTAGCACTTATTGGCTATTTATACCAAACCTTTCCCGGTTGGCTGTTGGTTCGATCAAAGCAGAACATCCCTATCTCTCTTTCTACTATATTCCAATATAATTTATCCAAAAATTAGCTTGAAAGTTCATCGACTTAAAACATAGGCTCGCATTTCATAAATATTCATCGAGACCTGAGTACCGATTTTCGCAGATGATGAGAGCGTTGGTTATGAATGATGGAAAGTATTGGATCGGAAAACTATACAAAAGAACAAAGAAAAAAAGAAGGGAAAATATTTCTGGATATTTTGTCACTGCTAAGGCATCCAATATGGTTCTGTTAATTGTAGATGTATATATCTTTTATGGACAAGTAATTTATTAACCTCAACCTTAACAGCGGGTAATGTTCCGAAAGTTAGCACTAATCGGCTATTTAGACCAAATTTTCCCGCTATTGAATCGATCTTTCTCTCTTTATGAAGTAATCGTTTATTTCAATAAAAGTTAACCGAAATTAACATGATCCGTTTATCGCCCCAAAACATAGGCTCACAGTTCATATGATTCAAGAAAGATGGGGAAAATTTTAAATATACTACGTATTGTCCAAATATTTTCCGGATTGCCCAATGTCAAATTAGAGACATGGGGGGCGTGGCCCCTTCGATATGAATAAAATAAAAAGTTTAGTTTATATGGGAAAGTTTAAGAACTATACAATTCTAAAAGTTTGTAGGGGAAATATTAAAATGCATATAAGCAATTTCAAAGATAATGAGAGGAATAGAATAAGGGGGCGTAACACCTCCGATATGAATTAAAAACAAAAATTGGAATATTTTGAAAACACTTAGAGTTTGAATCCAAATTAGCAATAGGGGGCGTGTCACTTCTCACGAACTTTAAATGTTGCCCTCCCCAACTTTAGAGATGTTTAAACTAACTTGTATCGAAATCCAATTGTGAGGTCTATATGGCAAAAACTGCAACGATTTCAAAGAAAAAGAGGATTCATTCTAGAACACTAAATATGAAATGTACAATATTTCTAAAAAAAATATTTAAAAAATAGTCAACTATAGTCAAGGCTTAACCAATTCAGAAATTGATTCCTAGTCAATTACTAAGCCTTTTAGTGTAATATTATGAAAATGAGATTAAGTTAGAGTTTATTGAAATTGCTCTTAAATTAAGATGATTTCGAGTCTATTTAGGCGATTTAATTGAAGGTATTTAGGTTATATCATTTAATGCAATGATTTTAATTTTATATTTAATTTTAAATATCGTTTTATGATTTTTTTTTAGTTTAAAAAAAAAGGTATGAATGCATAAATAGTTTTACTTTTAGTTATTAATTAATTATACTAATTGAATGTAATTTTCTTTTTGTTTACTATTAAATTGCATTGCATTTTTGTTAAGAATTATTTTTATTTTTGTTTTAAATTTATTTATTTTTATTGCAGTTTATTGCACTAATAATTATCTAAAGTAGAGTATTTTATTTTTTTAGTAAATAAAAATTTCTTTTTTAACTTTTTAATCCATTTAGGGATTTTGTTCCAAAAACTATTTGTTGTTGTTGTAGTCGCTAAATTATATTTACTCCAGTTCTTAGAGGGGATTCTATTTTATACAGCCGCCACCGGCCCAGGTGGAGTTGAAATACTCGTCGTCATGGTTTTACTTAGGTTCCTGGAAGGAAGGACATAGTTTTTTTTAATAAATTATTTTTTTTTAATTTTAAAATTAAATTATAAAATTTTTAATAATTTTTGAAAAATAAAGTTTAATAACTAAAGCTTAAACTTTAGTTATAAAACTTTGATGTTTTTTTTTTTTTTTTTTTTTTTTTTTTTTTTTTTTTTTTTTTTTTTTTTTTTTTTTTTGCACAAGCTTTAGAAAATTTCAAACAAACTTAAAAAAATGCCTTAATTTAGCCAATGAAACAGCCCAGTTGTAGAAAAAAAAAGTTGGAGAATTATATAGAAATTGTAGAAAAATTTTCTTAGACAACCTTACAACAACAATAATAATAATATAGAGCAATACAAACAAATATTTCTTAAGAATTTTAGTTTCGAATATGAGCCCCGATGATTTAAGCAAAAATTTCCTGTTTTTTTTTCTTTTCAATATAAACAATTACACAGCAGCGCTTATATAATGCATGAAAAATCAATCAAATTGTGGAAATTAAACCCAATCTTTGAAATGTACTCACCAGAGTTCCTTTCACAGCAGCTGCTTAAAATGGTGAGTTACTAAATAAAGTTGAAGTTGGGGGGGTTAGGAATGGTTAAGGGGTTAAAGTTTAGAAACATATTTTTCAATCTAAATAGAAACTTTTGTACTTTAGTACAAACAAAATTTTCAACTACAGATTTAAGTTTAGATTTAGATTTATTTTAGTATAGCTTTAAGCAGGTGTATTTTGGACTTGTTTTCTAAAATTTATCAAATATAAGTAGGAAGCTATAGTAAGATCACAGTAGAAACGAAAGAAAATCCTTTTTAGTTTAATCCAGGAAACGAAAATGTGATAGAGACAACTAAAGTAGAAAAAAAACTAAAACTGACACTGACATTAGATTTTGTCATAATAATTACCCTCAAAAATCAGTAGTAGTCGTAGTAGTAGAAATAGTGATAGTGGTAGTAGTAAATCCAGTTAAATGTGCGTTTCAGACGTAGTAGTAGTAGTAGTAGAAGTTTCCTAGTATCACAGGTCAACAAGC
The DNA here is from genome assembly GCF_022045245.1 of Lucilia cuprina. NCBI lineage: Eukaryota > Metazoa > Arthropoda > Insecta > Diptera > Calliphoridae > Lucilia > Lucilia cuprina. Next base: position 47,123,613 of record NC_060953.1, on the reverse strand, counting down.
AGGGATTTTCATTTTATTTTTTTGCTTACAATTACAAATATTTAGTGTTTCCTTTGTCAGCTACTTGGACAAATCCTTTATGATACGATGATTTGGCAGTAGTTCAGCATATATAGAGCAGCAATATTGATAGACATGTCAGCAGATTCTAGAGGTTTTTTTTTTGATTTTTTTTAATATATACACATGAAATATTAACACATTAAAGAGAAAAAAAACATACACCACAAGCTCAATCCAAAAAAAAAGAAGAAATTAGGATAACACTTAAGGATTATTTATAAAATATGTATATGTATGTGTTTTTAGAGGTCATGCAGAAATTTGTTAGTTAAAAAAATTAATTTATCTAAATACTGATTGGATTTCTATAATTACACTAAAAACTACAAAGAATTTGTTTGTATATGCTGATCGTATTATTCCTTTTTGCAAGTAAAGGAGTTTTCGTTTTTAGCTAGTCCAATATTTAACTAAGTACAAACAAATATTTTAAATTAATTTCTAAGAACTTAAAAGAAATGGGAAAGTTTAAGAATTATTAAACTATATATTAGTTAATATTTGAAATTAGTACTTCCACCGCCGACTTTAACGAAATGGATTCCAACAGATGTTTTCTCATCCTTAGATCTCTTGCAAAATCTTGCACTAGCAAGTAAAGTGAAACAACCTTAATGATAGAAGATCGCAACGCTCTTAGGACGAAGGAGATGTTTGTCACTCTCTCTCTCTCTCTCTTTTACTTTCTAACTCTAATAGAAAATAGAAGATCGCAACTCTCTTGGGACGAAGAAGATGTCTGCCAATCTCTTGATCTCTGACTTTCTAACTCTAATAGTATAAATCTTCTCATCCTTGGATATATATCTGTATCTCTTGCAAAATCTTGTACTTGCTAGAAAATTGAACAACTCTCTTGGGACGAAGAAGATGTCTGCCAATCTCTTGCTCTCTGACTTTCTAACTTTAATAGAATAAATCTTCTCATCCTTAGATACGTACAAAACTGTATCTCTTGCAAAATCGTGTACTAGCAAGGAAAGTGAACTACTCTAATGATAAAAGATCGCAACGCTCTTAGGACGAAGAAGGTGTCCGCCACTTTTACTTTCTAACTCTAATAGAATAAATCTCCTCATACCTAGATACATATATAACTGTATCTCTAGCAAAATCTAGTACTTGCTAAGAAATTGAACTATCTTAATAATAGAAGATCGTAACTCTCTTGAGACGAAGAAGATGTCTGCCACTCTCCCTCTATCTCTCTTACTTTCTAACTCTAAAAGAATAAATCTCTTGCAAAATCTTGTATTAGCAAGGAAAGTGAAACTACCTTAATGATAGAAGTTCGCAAATCTCTTAGGACGAAGAAGATGTCTGCCACTCTCTCTTACCTTCTAACACTAAAAGAATAAATCTCTTGCAAAATCTTGTAACTAGATCACTCTGTTAAGAAGCACGACTGAGTCCTTCATACGGCTATTGAATTATCTCTCTGGAACGAACGGATCGGTCAATGAGTTTCGACACAACGATAGACATTTCTGAGTCGATTTAGCTATGTCCGATCTTCTATGGTACCGGAGATGAAGCCTATTAGAAATGGTTAAGATCTGTAAATTATTTCACCTAGTTCTAGTTCATGTAAAAAATCAGGTGAACAGACTACTGGTATCATACGGCAGAAGGTTAATACATTTTGATGCGATGAACAACCTCTTAAGTATGCGTAACTATACCACTGAGATGGCCCTGTTGATTCGGCAACAACATCTATAGGGAATTAGAATTGACAGACCGAAGAATAGATTACATAAATAATATATTTACTATAAAGGACATCACAGATTAAACAGAGATCTCAAAACCACTAAGATGGCTCTGTTGATGTGACAGCAACATCTAGGTATGGAATTGGTAGACAGAAGAACGGACTCCATAAATAATTTTACAAGATTTATGTTCTATGAAGGAAATCGTCGATAAAAACGACATTTTAAAACCACTAAGATGGCTCTGTTGCTGCGGCAACAACACCTATAGGAATGGAATTGGTAGACTGATGAATGGACTACATAAATAATTTGAAATGATTCATTTCCTTTAAAGGATATCAACGAAAAAACAATGATAAAAAATATCATTATTTATTCAGCATAAATCTGCATCTGAAAATGTCGTAAATTAATCCAGCATCAATCATCATCATCACCGATCTTTATCCATCAGATATCACTTCATCCAACTTACAACACCCAATCTTTATATTAACAGCTTATTTCGAACATATTATTCCACAGTTTGTACTATTCACAGAAACTAGGAATGGTATAGGAATCTTTTCAACATGACAAGTCCACAAAATTATAAGGTTCTCTGGTTAAATCTTGATTCGAAAAACGTTGAAGATGTCCAGTTTCTAGTTCCAACAAGCTAGAGATATTTGTAGCATTTCGTTAACCCAAAATTTGAATAACACCAAGATTAGGAAGGTACGTCAAGGTAAGAAGCTCCAGAGAGTAGACGCTTGAGTGCAAATAGGACCAATCAATTATACAAAAAGACTAGACATTTTTCGAAAGAAGAAAAACATTAAGCAAACACTAATCTGTTCTTACGCGAATAACTCTAAACTGGGTGCGAAACGGGTCTAGGGCTTCCAAGCAAATGTCCGTACTATCACAAAATTTACAGACACATCATCCAGTATACACAAACACCAGACATGCTCGGATCGCATAAGGGAAAACGAAAAAGTCTAAGGCAATCGAAACATTGAGCAAACATCTAATGAAATCTGTTTTTACAGCGAATCTTCGTGTTATCTCGAAATTTACTAAATGAAAGTTAACATATTCATCGACAGCCAGAAACTAATAAGATCGTAATAAGGTCGAATTTCGTATAACTGAGGGAGCGTCTTCCAGAATCAGGCTTTGCTTCATATGGGTACCAACCAGACCAGTTACAAGCCTTATACGTCAAAGAAAGAGCGAACACACTTGATGTACTTGTGGAGCAAGAGAATGTTAATCTGACGAATGCAAACCAGGACCGATGTTAAAACGTACGTTCGTTGCATGATTTTTGTATGGGATTCCACGCGTAGAAGCTTTGCTTAAGAAATCCCAAAATTTGCATATTTCAAAATGTCGATTTTGTGCTGATTTCACTGACTTTGTTTGTCGACATAGAACTTGGATTAGAAAGATACAAAAATTAAGTGATCTTAGAGCTTTTGGTAGCAAATGTGGCTGAATATGGCTTTTTGTAAGGCAATCATTTTAAGATGCAATTGAGGAATCACTTAGGGATGCAGTAGTTATATTTATTACTTCCAAATCAAAAATGTTTTTTGCTGGGTAAAAACATCTAAAGAACTACCTGCAGGGAACTGGGTGTCTAAACGTAAGTATTTTATAATTATGAGATTTTCCATCAAGTTGTATTCAATTTCACTCAAACTATCCTCTAAAATAGATTTAAATTAGATAGACTTTCCAATCTAGAACTATATTGGCTGATAGTGATCAGCTTTGAGCTCTCTAATCATAACGAGTAAGTGATTTTGTTTGATCTCATGATTTTGGTACTTAGTTAAGTCACTCGCTGATATAACGAATGTAAATATTGAAATTAATACGTTTTCCTTCATTTAATATTAATAAGATAAGGTTTCTATGAGCTGCCAAAGTTTTCTTGATCTCATTAGATCAAAGTTCTGAAATAAGAACAGATTGTCCATGTGTTTATATCACTTGGAACCTTTTATTGATTGTTTTGTGATCAGATCTGTCATGTCTTATCTTTTAACTCTTTCACGAATACGGGACAACGGTGTCCCAAAAATTTTTTAAATTATTCTCGATTTTGATCTCTCATGAGATGAAAATTCTGAAAAAAGATCAGGTTGCCTATGTGTTTATATTACTTGGATCAATTTATTGATCCTTTTGTGATCAGATCTGTCATGTCATATTTCTTAACTCTTTCACGAATACGTGACAACGGTGTCCCAAGATCTTTTTTTAAATTTTTCTCACTTGGTTGCTTTTATTGATCCTTTTGTGATCAAAAAGTCATTTCTTATTTCTTAACTCTTTCACGAATACGGGACAATGGTTTCCCAAGATCTGTTTTTTACATTTTTCTCATATGGTTCCTTTTATTGATCCTTTTGTGATCAGATCTGTCATGTCTTATTTCTTAACTCTTTCACGAATACGGGACAACGATATACCAAGATTCTTTTAAATTATTCTCGATTTTGATATTTCATGAGATGAAAATTCTGAAAAAAAGATCAGGTTGCCTATGTGTTTATATCATTTGGATCCTTTAATTGATCCTTTTGTAATCAGATCTGTCATGTCATATTTCTTAACCCTTTCACGAATACGTGACAACAGTGACCCAAGATCTTTTTTGCATTTTTCTCACTTGTATCCTTTTGCTGATCCTTTTGTGATCAGATCTGTGATGTCTAATTTTTTTAAAGATATTTTAACGATTGTAATAAGATTGATGTTATTGGATTTAAAGTTTTGCAATTTTCCACTGACATGCCTTCGTAGAAGTCATTTGAGATTCAAGATTCTAAAATAGTGGTAGAGATCAGTCAGTGATCACTCTTAAGAGAGAAACAAAAACGATCAAAGAGAGAAATATTTACGAAAACTCTTACAACGAATATAGAAAAATTTTGACCAAAGAAAACGTACATATGACTTTTCAACATTATAACTAGGGATCTTAAAAAGGGAAACAATGTTACAAAATAGAAAATATTTACAAATGTAGATTAAATCTCTTACAACTACAAAATTACAAGAAGAGAAATAGATAAAATAGAGAGCAAAATTTGTTTTAACAAGCAAAGCACATCTAAGAAGTATAAAAGCCAAAGTTTAGCTAAAAGCCTAAATAAATACTCCAACTAACAGTTTAGCCCAAAAGACTAGCATCAATTTTGACAAACGTATTAAAAGCATTATTAGTTAGTAGTAAGAAAATTAAATAAAAACAAATAAAACTGAATAAAAAAATCAAAATAAAATAAATGGTCGGTCCACTTACCCTTGCACCGAATTGGAAGTTGATATAACACCATTATCCAATGAATCCCTGGACAGTTCATCGGCCATCTGGACTTTTAGCTGATGGCCAAAGGAGTTAATCTCCGAATTCGGAGTCAACTGGGAACCAGGCGTTTGAACACGATACTGGCCCGGTGTTGTTACCGAACCATGTTGTGATATGGAGGTGGTCATGCCGGGACCACCATTTGGTAGAACACCATCAACTATGCAACTCTCGCCGGTCGTCGAATCGTGTATATTGATAATTTGACTGCCGGCAGCATTATCAGCCAGCGCAGCACCATCACTATCATCCACACCCTCGTCATCGATATCCATATCTTCGGCATTCTTATCTAACGGAGCCGTTTCTTCGTCTTCATTGTAGATTTTAAAGTAGGCATAGGTCAAATAGATCACAGATATTATGAACGAGGGTATGGGTATGGCCATGGAATACACCAAATTTAGGGTATTCTGCCAATAGTCCAAATGACTAATGACCACACTAGGATCCACTTTTGAGTAGTAGCAGGGAAATTTAACACCAATTGTCGTATAGCGTTTCAGCCATATGGTACAATTTAACATGGGCGGATAACCACAACCCTTGACATTAGGATACAGATGGGCACCAACGAAAAAATACATGCCGCTATTGTTAATAAGGCCTCTATTCAATTCCGATATTTCCTCGAATACATCATTGCCATCGGCATTGATGAATGTATTATCGGGATCTATAGCAGAATCTTCTATAAGATAACCATTCGAACCGTCTTCATCGCCAAAGGTTAAATGTTCCATAACCATGCCACCGCCACCGCCCCCCAAACCACCACCACCAACATTTCCACCACCCTCTAAAGAACTGATCATCGGATCACTGCCACCCAAATCATATTCATAATCATCACGTATGGCACGTGTATAACGATCGGTACGCTTTACCGGTGGCACATACTTTTCAGATTCCTTCAGATTTATATGATATTCGGTGACATTAAACTCATCCGTATAGTTGTACATGTTAAGGCGATAGTTCACCAGTATTTGTGTACAATCATAGATTTCCTTAGTACAACCCTCACGACATGATGCCCAACTGCAGTTGCGTGCCCCAAAACGTCGTACATTGGAAAAGGTTTCACACAAAGCGGGCACCTCTTCGAATTCCATAAAAATGGTAGTAAAAGCTGGCTCTATGACGAATGGTACCAAAAATAAAAATGCAAACAGGCTAAATGTACCAAGCAATATGAAAAAGGCAGTTGTATAAAAGAGTAATTTCTCTCTGAGAGTACGTTCATCGATTTCATCACCCATTTTTTTTTTGTTTTTTTTTGTTTTTAGTTTAAATTTTTAACTTAAGTTTATAATTATTATTATTAAATTTAAAGCGTGTGGGTTTTCGTTTTTTGTTGATGTTGTTGTTTTTATTATTAGCGAGCTGATTTAATTATGAGAAATAGAAGTTAAAGAGATTATTTATTTGTTTATTTGAAAATTTATTTAATTTTTTTATTTATTTATTTATTTATTAGCGTAGCTAGTGTATAGTTTTATGTTTTTTTTTTTAATATAAATATGGTTTTTTAGTGCTTTTTATTTTTTGTTTTAATATTTTTCTTTATCACAGGATGTTTTTTTTTAAACTTCAAAACTTTTAATTATTTTAGGTTTAATTTTTCTTTCTAATGATTTTCTTTATTACTTTTAAATATTTTCTCTTCCTTTTTGTCTACTATTTATCAATGATCACTTTTGTTGCGGTTTTTCGTTTGCAGTTTAAAGCGCGTTTAAGTATTAATCGCCTAAGTTTTCTTAACACGTTTATCGTAAGTTTAACTTTTCTAAATATGTCTAATTAAGTTAAACTTTTCAATTTTTCTTAACCGTTTATTGTAATTTGAATTTTTGCTAATTTTTCTATAGATCAGTTTCGTGATCGCGATATTTTGTTAAATTTCATAGATTTAAGTCTAACAGTTATATTTTTTTGAGGTTTCTTGAGCTTTTAACAGCACTTTAATTATTTAATTTTGTATAAAACTTATAAGTTTTATTTATTTGTTAAAACTGATCCATTCGTTTTGAACTAAACACTTAAGTTTAGATGATCAGTTTCTTAAACTATATTTTAATAATTTTTTTCGTTTTCAATTTTGCTCTTTAAACTGATCTGTTCATTGGATTAATTTTTATATTGATCATGGTTTACATTCAAGTTTAACCGTTTTGAGGTTTATTGAGCTTTTAAATGTTAAATATTTCACTTTTTAAATCTGATCAGTTCGGTTTAAACTAATCACTTAAGTTGAGAGACGATCAGTTCGTTAAACTAAATTTTTATAATTTTTTTTAACCCTTAACTGTACATTTACTTTTAACTATTTCCGATTTTTCTCTTTAAGCTAATCTGTTCATCTGATCTATATTTATATTGATCATGATTAAGATTCCAGTCTAACAGTTTTCTTCTTTTGAAGTTTCTTGATCTTTCAATGATTAATTTTTAATTTTTTTCACTTTTTAAAACTGATTCGGTTCGGTTTAAACTAATCACTTAAGTTCAGAGACGGTCAGTTCCTCAAACTATATTTTTTATATTTGTCTAACGTTTAACTGTTCATTTACGTTTAACTTCTTTGGAGTTTTCTCTTTAAGTGGATCAGTTTGTCTATTGATCTATTGATCATTTTTGTTTATATTTAAAAGTTTTTTAGTTTAATCATAAATTATATAAGTTTTGATCATGATCGTTTAAGGAGTTTTTATTAGTTAAGTTAAGAGATTCTTTGTTTGATTAGATTCTCTTAAGCAGATTGCTCTCTCAATGCTTTTGCGTTAAAAATAAACTATATTCCGTTTTAAATTGTTCTCAAATTCTGACTTTAGTTAATTATCATTATCTCTCTAAAGTTAAGATCATTTCGTTATAACATGATATTAAGAAAATTCCTCTCTCAATACTTCTGAGAATTAATTCAGAGGTCAGATTCGTTTTCGTCAAAGTTACTTCCTTGTAAGTTTCTCTCTCAATACTTTAAAACTTTATTGAGGTTGTATTAGTTACTGTTCCTGTGAGTTTTTGATAAATTCTACAGGATCCAGTGATGCGCAATGCTTAGCTGCTTTTCGTAAAGTTTTTTTCTCAGCAAAATTTCTTACTTTCTGCTTGAGAATTTCTGCTTAATATTGAGGAGTTATTAAGAAATAGATTTTTCTCTTAAAACTGGAGTGTTTTTTTAAGTTATTCTCTTTCGATGCAGTAGTGTTCTTAAAGAGTTTGTCTCATTCTGAACTGATGTCATTTAGACTGTTCTTCTTCACAATGCTGTAGTGTTATTTTACAATTTTATTCTCCGTTATGTGTTTTACTTATTTCCTGTTAAAGCCTTTTTGCGCTATTTTTCATTCTCCTTTAACTGGAGTTTTGATTTGAAGATAATCTCGTTTTATAATGTTCTTTTTCTCAATACCGCAGTGTTATTATAAAGTTATTCTCTTTCTAAGATGTTATTAAGTTGAGAAATTTTATTTATCTCAATGCTAGAGTGTTGCTTTAAAGATTCTCTCTATTTATAGAGTGACGTTTCTTACTGCTCTCCTTCTCCTTAGAAAACTTTGCACTAATAACTATTTTGAAGGTTTCTTTCTCCAGAAAGTGTTTTTTTCTCTTAAGATACCCTCCTTTTAAAGATGCTGGAGTTTTATTTTAAATTTACTCTCTTTTTCTAAGGTGTTTTTTCACAATGCTGTAGCGTTTTTTTAAGTAGCTTCTTTTTAGAATGTTCTGTTTTTCACAGAGGCGGAGTGTTATTTTAATGTTATTCTCTTTCTTAGGTGTTGTTTCTTACAATATTGGACTGTTTTTCCGAAGTGCTGTTTTAAATTTACTCTCTTTTTCTAAGGTGTTCTTTTTCACAATGCTGGAGAGCTTTTTTAAAGTAGCTCTTTTCTGGAAAGTTTTGTTTCTCTCAGTGCTGTTGTGTTATTTTAAAGTTTCCCTCTTTCTAAGGTGTTGTTGTTTCTTACAATAATAGAGTGTTTTTTTTTAAGAATCCTCTCTTTGGAAAGTTTTGTTACTCTCAGTTCTGGAGCGTTATTTTAAAGTTTCTCTCTTTCTGAAGTGTTGTTTCTTACAAAACTTCTTTAAAGTAGCTCAACTTTGGACAATTTTTGTTTCTCTCAGTGCTGGAGTGTTATTTTATAGCTTCTTTCGGTAACAAAAGTGTTTTATGTTGTTTTTAAAATTATAACATCTTTTTTAGCAATATTTTTTTTTATTTCACCTTCATTTTCTCTGTAGTCTTATTAAACCCTTAATAAACCTTTTATTTGACAATTTATATGTTAATATTTTAAGTAAAAAGAAATTAATTTGAGCCGTTTTTTTTTGTATTAAAACAATTTTTCCAAAACCCTTTTAATGTTCAAGCCATTTTTAAATGTTTTGCTTAATTGGTTGGTTGGTTAGCTGTTGTTGCTGCTGAGGATTGGTCTTTATCCTTATTTTAAGCTTAATTAACCCCTTTTTTTTAACACACACATTAAATATTCATATTTTCGCTTAATTGAATTAATTTTTGTTTTTATATATGTTAAGCAACAACTGGGATAACGTCAGCCGCCAAAATATTTAATGAATATATTCTTCGTTTTGTGCGTTTATGCATTTGGCAGTAGAGTTGTTGTGTTAAGAAACATATCAAACACACATCCTTGTCAGTCAGTTAGTTTCAACAACATTTGCAATAGTTTGAGATGACTCTTAATAGTTGTAAAAGTGTTGGGTTTAGCTGTTTTTGACTTTGCTCTAAATAGGTTTTACGAGCCCAAAGGGAATAGTTTTTAATTATTTTGTGTTGTTTTTTTTTTTGTAGTTGTTAATGTTTTAAATTATTTTAAAATATTTTTTTTTTATTTTTTTTTATTTTAAAATATTTTTTCCTCTATTTTCACTATCTCGCTTTTAATAATGTTGTTATTGTTGTTGTTGTTATTTTTTTGTTATTATAACCTGAGTATTATGCCATAAGTATGTGCTCAATCTAAAATTGTTTATTGTTTTTGTTATTTTTGTATGCTTTTCTATTTGTGCTTAGACGTTATTATACCAAGATATTGCTCTCCTTGCCTTCTTGCTATTGTTCTGCCACCCACTCGAGTATATAACGTTATAAATGACGTAGTCGACGTAACTATTGACGTAGTATTAAGTGTTTTAATATTTCTTTTATTAATTGATATTTTAATTGTTTAATCTATATTTGTTATTGTTTATTTATATGAAAAATACAAGCACAAACATAAAACTAATTATTTTTAGCTTAAACATTCAAAGCTTAAGGGAGAGAAAGATAATTAAGAAGCCCAAGAGAGAGAGAGAGAAAGAGGGAGTTATAAAGAGCCTTAAAAATGAAGAGTTTTCTTAAGATGGATATAATGTTAAAGCCGTAACTAATAGTTTATATATAATATATTTTATATCCTTAATATTTTATTTCGTCCTTTTCTTTTCTTTTGTTGAAATAATAACAATAAAACACGTTACTGCTGCTGCTGTTGGTAGATGATAATAATGATGTTGATATTTTGGGGATTTTAGTAATAGAATTATTTTTGTTGTTGCTTATTTTTTGTTCCAAGGCTGTTCAAACAATTGCTTATATGTTTATAATATAATTTTCTTTTTCAGTTTTTCTTTAAATCATATTTTAATATAAAACACAAAATTTTCTTTTTTTTTTTTGATTGTGGACGGACTTAATTTTATATAAATTTTTTTCGGGAATAATTGTTTACTCTTTTGCTTTATTTTTACTCACGTTTAATTTTGCGGTATTTTTTTATATTTTTAGTTTATTTTTTTTAATATTTACACTTTTCTCAAATTTTTAGTTTTTTTTCATTTTTAGAATTTTATTTTACTTTTTAGGAATATTTTTTTATGATATTTTATCAGTTTTTTTTTAAAATTTTTCTTATTTTGTTGTTATTGTTGTAATATTTGCTTTTATTTTATGCTAAAATAATAATATATTTTTATTTTGTTATTATAACTGTACATTATTTAGTTTAATATTAAACAAGCAAGAAATTCTTATATTAAAAAAATTACTTTCTAAGTCGATTAAAACATGTCTGTCCTTCCGGTTTGAAATCGGTTCATTATTTCATACAAACGAACCTTTCTACTTGGGCTTTTTATTATAGCAAAACTTATAGAAATTCCTATTTTCAGAATCACTTTCTGAGTCGATTAAGTCATGTCCGTCCTTCCGGTTAAAATCAGTTCATTATTTCAAATTGTCTACATACAACCAGACCTTCCGACTTGGGCTTTATATTATATCATAACTTATAGAACTTCTTATGTTCAAAATCACTTTCTGAGTCGTTGTCTACATGTTATGTTACAATTTATAGAAATTCCTTTATTAAGAATCACTTTCTGAGTCGTTTAAGGCATGTCCGTCCTTCCGGTTGAAATCGGTCCATTATTACAACTTGACCTTCCGTTATAGGCTTTTTATTATGATATAATTCAGAATCACTTTCTGAAACGACTAAAACATGTTCGTCCGTCTGGTTTAAATCGGTCCATTTTTTCACCTTGCCCTCATACAACCGAACCTGCCGATATGGGATTTATTTATTTGACAAACTTAAATACCATTTTCACAAGTAAGAAAGTAAAGTCGGGCGTGTTTGACTATAACCAGCAAAAAAATGCTATGTACTTCCATAAGAATAACATTTATAACTACTTCAAAAGTAGCAATTACTGATTTTTTTTTTACCTTCTATGATTGAAATGTTTAATGACTTCTGAAGAAGTGAAAATAATTCTATTTTTTTCTATACTCAATATATATTTTTTTATTTTACAATTATTACAAAAAATGAGCATAAAAATTACTTCTTGAGAATGACTT
>NC_060953.1:47107760-47111488 GCF_022045245.1 Lucilia cuprina | reverse complement strand
AACTGAACTAGAACTGAACTAGAACTGAACTAGAACTGAACTAGAACTGAACTAGAACTGAACTAGAACTGAACTAGAGCTGAATTAGAACTGAACTAGAACTGAACTAGAACTAGAAATGTTATTTCTTCCTTAAGGGGTTAACACAAACACATGTTTTATTAAAACATATCAAACCTCCTTTTTGTCCTTATTTTATGAGTAACGGCTTCTTTTTATAACAACCAATTTATGGGAGAGAGCAATGTCAACTCTCCCCTAAATGAGAACCTTTAGAAATACGGGTTTAAAAAGCTTTTTTCCTATAACATAAACTAAAAGATATCGGACAGCTCTTTGGCTAATTTTCAAAACCTTTACGAGTCAGTGCCCGTTATAACGTAGAGCGCAACATTTATGTTAGAAACGCGCTTGAGAAAAACTAACGTTGTGTGTTGTTGTGTGCGTAGTATTATTATTATTATTGTTAATGTATAGTTGTTTTTGTTGTTGTAAACACAACACAACAATAGCAACAAACAATAATGATGATGATGGTGTTGTGTTTTTAACGTCGTCGCCGTCGTCGTGGTTGCTGGTTGGTTGTTGTTGTTCTTAGTTTTATTGTTGACGATGAATGTGATGACGACGTTTTCATTTTGACAACTTGGAATTTGACTTCTTTTGCACTTACGACCTGAACAATCAGGTCAGAAATAGTAGTAAAAAAAAATTGTTTTTGAAAAGAAAAATAACAAAAAGTATGAAATAAATTGTGCAGGGAAATAATTTAAAAAAAATAAATGAAATAAATAATTAAAGAAATTTAAAGAAAAAAAGTGAAGTTTATGTAAAATATACAATTGCTATAATGTGTATGTAACACTAATACAACATTAACTACTTATATAAAAAAATGAAAGAAAAATAACAACAACAAAGTAAAAGAAAAACATATACACAACAACAAATATTAAATGACAAGTGCAAAGAAAATATAATTAAAAATTTAAGAAAATAAAGAAAAAATTATTATTTTATAGTTAAAATTAAGAAATAAATCACACTTTCTTCTATTCCTCCTCTCTTACTAAGGACACTTGTCTAAAAAAAAGATAATATAAAAAAAATTGGAATTTAATTGATTTTTTTTTTCTTGACTCCAATAGAGTTTTCTAAGGAGATTTATAAGTTGCCATTGAAAGCTTTAAAATTATTTTAATAATTTAAACAAATTTAATAAAAATTTCGGAAATTTATTAAAAAATTGTTCAAAATTCCTTTTAAAACAATTATTAATTAAGAATAAATTTTACATTTTATAAATAACTTTAAAGTCGTTTATAACTCGTTTTTATTCGTTTCGTAATACGCTGGGGTGTGGGGTCTTGTGTTGTGAGAAAAAAAAAAATAAAAACAACAACGGAACCCTACACAAACACACTGTGAAATATTCGCCTTTTTTTAAGACAAAACCCCTGTATGAGTAAGTGGTTTAAAAGTGTGAGTAAGTGAGTGAATGAGTGTGTGAATTTTCCTTTAGTTTTGACTGTTTTTTTTTACGTTAAAAAATTTTTATTGACGGATGTTGACAATACCAGAGAATAATAGCAAAAAAAAAAAAAAACTACAAAAAAATAACGAAAACCTGAAGTTGTACGTAAATTTACTCTGGATTACATAAAGTGTTTTGAAAATTTCTTTTAAAAACTAAATTCACTTTTTTTGTATTTCCATTAACAAATAAAAAATTTCTTAAAAAAATTTAAAATAACTTTCATAAATTAATAAGTTTTATAAAATTATCTTTAACCTTTTAAATATTTAATTAATTTCTTTTTGGTTAATAATTTTTCAAAAAAAAAATAAATTTTTGTCAATGAAAATGTTAAGAGTAGTGTAAACCCAAAAAGACGTCAAATTGTCGTTTGTTATACAAGTGCGTGTTTGGCAACGTGGCGCCACTAAAAATAATATCCCCCCTCCGGTTTTATATTAAAATCAACGGCAAAAAAAGTCATAAAAATTTATACATACATATATATTTAAATATATATAAAAATATGTAGCTGGATAAATATATAAATAATAATAAAAACTCATAAAATTGTTACATTAACCGAAAGGAGTGAGTGAGAAGAAAGGAAGGATAAAAATTATTAAAAATAAAAATCTAAGTTTAACTACAAATTAAATAATTAACTATTTAAATTTCAAAGTTCATAAATAGCTTTTAAACAAGTAAGAAATTTTATGGCTTAAGAGTTGCAACTTTAGGGGTCTTATGCAAAAAGGATTATTAAAGTTAACAATGGTTTACTACACAGTTTTTCCATATAAAAACAGGTTTTAACAACCATTGTTATCTTTAGGGTATTGCTTCCGAAAATGCAAAACAACTTCTTAAATTATTTTATAAACTCTATTATATACCCTACACCACTTTAGTTCGGTTTGTGCTGATGTTTGTAACGCACAGACTGACGAGAGTTTTAACGTGAGCACCTGCCGTGTCGGCCTTATCGTGGTCTTTTTCATCCACAGGGTAGACTTGAGAACGGTCGCCCCTTTGTCTTCAATGAAGACTCAGGTGGCAATTTTTGCACATTGGCTATGACCGGTCCATTCGCAAGTACTATGCTGGAGTACACGAGATATCTAATCTCTTGCCAAAGTAGTCACGTTGAAAGACAACCACACTACTATGGTTCTGTTAATTCGGCAACAGCACCTAGAGAAGTAACCGGTGGACCGAAGCACGATCCATCAATAAGCCGTAGACATTGTTCTTACTCACAGTGACACGCTGTGGCAAGTCTGATATGAACAGAGTAAACTCTGAACATATCTGGCCAAGGAAGGAAAATTAATCGGTATCACTTGTATATGATACCTTTCATCCATCATCATTCAACCCAGCACACATCTCATTTATTCGACACATTCATAGAGAAAAACATACGACACACTCATTTAGATATACGGGTGGGTGAGGCTCGCATACCTCTACATTCACTCCGTATCATATACAATTGACTCCAACCCATTTCCAACGCTTAGTCCCACAGTCACTCCTCTGTGGGGTATCTGTTGATTTTCGGCAACAGCACCGAACTTATCCCGAAATATTGACTATTATTATGCATCAGTCTTTTAACCGCCACTTACTCTTCCCGCGAATTTGGGTTTAAACCACAGCCACTACGTGGATCTCGAAGGAACCCCAACCAACTGACCAGCCAGGACATAGTCCTGTGGGCAACTGGCCACACGTAGTACCAGATTATGCGGTGCTCTGGTCTGACCTCTGGCAATCTATGCAAGGACTAAGCCAAACAGTAGACTGTAACCAATTTTTCAATCCCGGTCAGATTGGAGGTAATGGCCACCTCTATATAACCTGCAATAACACCAAGGCGGAGGTCTCGCCAAGGTAACATGCCCCCGGGGGGAGTTTGTAACGTACAAAAGTATTTGTCCTATACCCATCTTGGCTTGGAATCGTTTTCTTACACAATCCAAATCCGTCCTTCCTTCTGTCCGTCGGGCTGGCTGTTCATATAAAGCAAGAAATCTCAATTATCTCGATATTTGGATGAAATTTAGCATATAATCCTGTTGACAGGACCTCCTGCAGTTCAAATAAGTGTTGTGCAAACCTTACCCAGCAAAAAAAAAAAGAGCTTCCAAAGAAGCGAAAAAGAAGTAGAATTTACTCTAAAGAAGTGTGGCCTTCGGTAGGTTAGTGG
>NC_060953.1:47039451-47107660 GCF_022045245.1 Lucilia cuprina | reverse complement strand
AGTTCTAGTTCAGTTCTAGTTCAGTTCTAGTTCAGTTCTAGTTCAGTTCTAGTTCAGTTCTAGTTCAGTTCTAGTTCAGTTCTAGTTCAGTTCTAGTTAAGTTCTAAATGAAATCACTAACAACATGTTAAGCATTTAAGAGGTTAACGAAAAACACACAAGTTTGTCTTCAACTTCAACAAAGTAGTAAAAAATAATTTAAATGCATATTAAAGTAATAAAATATTCCCGAAGACAACATACAGAAATTTTATAAAAAAACTCATTAAAAATTCATAACAGAAAAAAAACAAGTACAACTAATAATATGCTTCAGTTTATCGAGTGTCCTTTAAAAAATACTTATGAGTCATAGCGGAGAAGGAAATAAAATACAACAACGGTAGAAGAAGAAGTTAATAAACAAAACGCAAAAAAGCTTTACACTCACTCTCTTTCTCTCGCGTAATAGCAAAACTCTCTCATAACAAGCTTTAATATAACGGCAATAACTAACAAACAACTTAAAGGAAGTAGAGAGTAAACAAGGACATAGAGAAGAGAAAGAGAAGAACTGGAAACAAAATTCCAGGGAAATTAATTTTGAAACAATAAATGTCATAACAAAACAGAATTTAAAAAAAAACATGTCAATTTTAAAAAAGGAAGAAAGAAACTAACAAAGGAAATGTAACACAAAAGCAAATCCAAACAAAAACACTGTAAAAATCTATGAACTAACCAAACTGTCAAATGACATAATCAACTAACTGTCAGTTGTATACTTTTTATACACAATAGATTTCTTCTCGCTGTTTCTGTTTTTATAACAAATTCAAGGAACAAGAAAAAATTCGAACAAGAAAAAATTCGATTGATAAAAACTAAAAATTGTGAAAAATAAAAAACTTATAAAAGTATAATTGAATTAAAATAGTATTAAATTGTTATACAAATAAAGTGCCAAAGTGTTGTATTTAAATAAAACAAAAACTGAATTTAATAGAAAAATATTTAAAGAAAAATTGTATTAGTAAGCATTTGAGACTTTTGTAGTGCGAGTGTATCGGTGGTAATTATTTTTAAAGTCACAACAACTAAAGAAAATTATATTTTATTATTTTTGGTGGACTTTTGGATGTCGTCATACCATCTACTGCAAAAGCCTCAACCATCCATACGAATAAATAAATCGTTAATTCAATTGACTTTTTGAAGGATATTTTTCTTTATTATTGCTGTTGTTTTTAAGAATACCAGGCAGGCAGCCAAGAACTTAAAGACAACCAGGCATAGGAGTGGTTGCTGTTCTTTATTGTTTATTGTGTTGCTGCGTTTAATTTATGGGTAAATATTTATAATTTTTATTATATTTAAATTTATAACTTTATTTCATACTATTTTATTAATATTTTAGTCTTTTTATAAAGACAAATTAAAATATTTAATGAAAACAAAACATTAAATGAAAATTGTTATAAAAGTTCTCGAAATTTATTTCACAATAAGTATTTCGACTGTTATTACTAATTAGCGGGATGATGAAGTCATATTAATTCTATTCCGTTATGTTGTAGTTCAGATCTAGTTCAGTTCTAGTTCAGTTCTAGTTCATTTCTAGAACCGTTCTATTTCAGTTCTAGTTCAGTTCTATTTCAATTCTAGTTCAGTTCTAGTTCAGTTCTAGTTTAGTTCTAGTTCAATTCTAGTTCAGTTCTAGTTTAGTTCTAGTTCAGTTCTAGTTCAGTTCTAGTTCAGTTCTAGTTCAGTTCTAGTTCAGTTCTAGTTCAGTTCTAGTTCAGTTCTAGTTCAGTTCTAGTTCAGTTCTAGTTCAGTTCTAGTTCAGTTCTAGTTCAGTTCTAGTTCAGTTCTAGTTCAGTTCTAGTTCAGTTCTAGTTCAGTTCTAGTTCAGTTCTAGTTCAGTTCTAGTTCAGTTCTAGTTCAGTTCTAGTTCAGTTCTAGTTCAGTTCTAGTTCAGTTCTAGTTCAGTTCTAGTTCAGTTCTAGTTCAGTTCTAGTTCAGTTCTAGTTCAGTTCTAGTTCAGTTCTTTTAGTTCTAGTTCAGTTTTTTCTAGTTCAGTTCTAGTTCAGTTCTAGTTCAGTTCTAGTTCAGTTCTAGTTCAGTTCTAGTTCAGTTCTAGTTCAGTTCTAGTTCAGTTCTAGTTCAGTTCTAGTTCAGTTCTAGTTCAGTTCTAGTTCAGTTCTAGTTCAGTTCTAGTTCAGTTCTAGTTCAGTTCTAGTTCAGTTCTAGTTCAGTTCTAGTTCAGTTCTAGTTCAGTTCTAGTTCAGTTCTAGTTCAGTTCTAGTTCAGTTCTAGTTCAGTTCTAGTTCAGTTCTAGTTCAGTTCTAGTTCAGTTCTAGTTCAGTTCTAGTTCAGTTCTAGTTCAGTTCTAGTTCAGTTCTAGTTCAGTTCTAGTTCTAGTTCAGTTCTAGTTCAGTTCTAGTTCAGTTCTAGTTCAGTTCTAGTTCAGTTCTAGTTCAGTTCTAGTTCAGTTCTAGTTCAGTTCTAGTTCAGTTCTAGTTCAGTTCTAGTTCAGTTCTAGTTCAGTTCTAGTTCAGTTCTAGTTCAGTTCTAGTTCAGTTCTAGTTCAGTTCTAGTTCAGTTTTAGTTTAGTTCTAGTTCAGTTCTAGTTTAGTTCTAGTTCAGTTCAGTTTTAGTTCAGTTTTAGTTCAGTTCTGTTCAGTTCTAGTTCAGTTCTAGTTCAGTTCTAGTTCAGTTCTAGTTCAGTTCTAGTTCAGTTCTAGTTCAGTTCTAGTTCAGTTCTAGTTCAGTTCTAGTTCAGTTCTAGTTCAGTTCTAGTTCAGTTCTAGTTCAGTTCTAGTTCAGTTCTAGTTCAGTTCTAGTTCAGTTCTAGTTCAGTTCTAGTTCAGTTCTAGTTCAGTTCTAGTTCAGTTCTAGTTCAGTTCTAGTTCAGTTCTAGTTCAGTTCTAGTTCAGTTCTAGTTCAGTTCTAGTTCAGTTCTAGTTCAGTTCTAGTTCAGTTCTAGTTCAGTTCTAGTTCAGTTCTAGTTCAGTTCTAGTTCAGTTCTAGTTCAGTTCTAGTTCAGTTCTAGTTCAGTTCTAGTTCAGTTCTAGTTCAGTTCTAGTTCAGTTCTAGTTCAGTTCTAGTTCAGTTCTAGTTCAGTTCTAGTTCAGTTCTAGTTCAGTTCTAGTTCAGTTCTAGTTCAGTTCTAGTTCAGTTCTAGTTCAGTTCTAGTTCAGTTCTAGTTCAGTTCTAGTTCAGTTCTAGTTCAGTTCTAGTTCAGTTCTAGTTCAGTTATGTTCTAGTTCTCTTCTAGTTCTCTTCTAGTTCTGTTCTGTTCTAGTTCTGTTCTAGTTCTGTTGTGTTCTAGTTCTGTTCTAGTTCTAGTTTTGTTATAGTTCTGTTCTAGTTCTGTTCTAGTTCTAGTTCTAGTTCTAGTTCTGTTCTGTTCTGTTCTGTTCTGTTCTGTTCTGTTCTGTTCTGTTCTAGTTCTAGTTCTGTTCTAGTTCTATTCTAGTTCTGTTCTAGTTCTGTTCTAGTTCTGTTCTAGTTCTGTTCTAGTTCTGTTCTAGTTCTGTTCTAGTTCTGTTCTAGTTCTGTCTAGTTCTGTTCTAGTTCTGTTCTAGTTCTGTTCTAGTTCTGTTCTAGTTCTGTTCTAGTTCTGTTCTAGTTCTGTTCTAGTTCTGTTCTAGTTCTGTTCTAGTTCTGTTCTAGTTCTGTTCTAGTTTTGTTCTAGTTCTGTTCTAGTTCTGTTCTAGTTCTGTTCTAGTTCTGTTCTAGTTCTGTTCTAGTTCTGTTCTAGTTCTGTTCTAGTTCTGTTCTAGTTCTGTTCTAGTTCTGTTCTAGTAAGTTCTAGTTCTGTTCTAGTTCTGTTCTAGTTCTGTTCTAGTTCTGTTCTAGTTCTGTTCTAGTTCTGTTCTAGTTCTGTTCTAGTTCTGTTCTAGTTCTGTTCTAGTTCTGTTCTAGTTCTGTTCTAGTTCTGTTCTAGTTCTGTTCTAGTAAGTTCTAGTTCTGTTCTAGTTCTATTCTAGTTCTGTTCTAGTTCTGTTCTAGTTCTGTTCTAGTTCTGTTCCAGTTCTGTTCTAGTTCTAGTTCTGTTCTAGTTCTGTTCTAGTTCTGTTCTAGTTCTTTTCTAGTTCTGTTCTAGTTCTGTTCTAGTTCTGTTCTAGTTCTGTTCTAGTTCCGTCTAGTTCTAGTTCTGTTCTAGTTCTGTTCTAGTTCTTTTCTAGTTCTGTTCTAGTTCTGTTCTAGTTCTGTTCTAGTTCTGCTCTAGTTCCGTCTACTTCTAGTTCTGTTCTAGTTCTGTTCTAGTTCTGTTCTAGTTCTGTTCTAGTTCTGTTCTAGTTCTGTTCTAGTTCTGTTCTAGTTCTGTTCTAGTTCTGTTCTAGTTCTGTTCTAGTTCTGTTCTAGTTCTGTTCTAGTTCTGTTCTAGTTCTGTTCTAGTTCTGTTCTAGTTCTGTTCTAGTTCTGTTCTAGTTCTGTTCTAGTTCTGTTCTAGTTCTGTTCTAGTTCTGTTCTAGTCTGTTCTAGTTTTGTTTCTATTCTAGTTTTGTTTTAGTGCTGTTCTAGTTCTGTCCTGGTTCCTTACAAGTTCTATTCTATTTCTGTACTAGTTCTAGTTAGTTACTTCTAGTTAAAAAATTTTAAATTTTCACTAATAATTAAATTTTTTGACAAAAAATGTTAATATCGCATCAAAAATTCGATTTCGTTTTTAAACTTTTAACAAAATATCAAATATATATTCAGTTTTTAACTAAAAATTCCATTTTCACCTAAATTAACTTTTTATTAAAACCTTCTAAATACTCTTACTGTTAACGTAATTTTTTTTTTAATTTAAAATACACAAACAAGTTTGTTACATAGTTATAAATAGCGCATTTCTCCACACGCATAATTATAACAAAAGTTATTTAAAACTATTTTCACAATTCCTTTTCCACGAGTGTAATCACTATTAATATTCACAACCACCTTTAAACTTAAAGTATACCGAATAAAATATTTAATTTGCTTTTAATACGCCTTAATTTATTTAAATAATTTATTATCAAACATTTATTTTGTTTTTAATTTATTATACGTACATTAAGTGTTAGACTGACAAGAAAAAAATGTATGTGAATTTGTTAAATTACACAAATATATATATTTTTTATTTTTAAGTGATAACCTTAGTGGTCTACAATGATGAATACGCTACAGTGAAATAATTATATTTTTGAAACTATTAAAAATTAAAAAAAAAAATTATGTGAAAACTTATAAAAAAATACTTTTAAAAAAGTACTATTGGACTTTAAAAAGTAGACGTACGCTAGGTATTGTACTATAACAGAAAGTAATTGTCCAAAATGTACTTAAATTGTTTTTGGAATTGCTTTTTAGAAATTTAAAAATTTATACAAAAAGAACTTTAAGGAAAAGTACTTTAAGAAAAAGTACTTTTATAAACAAAACCTCTTGTAAATTAGCTTAAAGTAAAATAGCTTGTGTTTTTAAGGTGTGACGGTTGAAGTGGTGGATGCAAACTGAGTGAGATGTTGGCGGTGTTGAGTGGAATATAATCTTTAATATTTTTCTTTATGGTTCAGTTCAGTGTGGTTAAATATGCTTAATGCTTATCACAGTAGGATCTTGTGGCCACTTTAATAATTATTGTCAAACAGTTTAAAGAATTTAAGGGTGAGTTTTTATAGGTAGGCAGCTAGGTTGATAGGAGAATGTATAGTTCATCAATTCCGGAGAAATACACCTAGGCCACTATCGAGCCTGTTTTGCGTCTCTTCTAAAACAAGTGCTTGCCTTTTTCCTTCTTGAGATTTGATTGACCTTGACTTATGATATCTGTCATTCCACAACGTTGTTACTTTTGCAAAAGACTAGTTGGTTCAAGTATATAGAGGAAAAAAGTTTTAAAATTATACACGCCTGGTAGCAAATTGACACGAAAGTGTTTATAATTTCCCCATAACATCAGTTGTCAATATAAGCACGGATAGTTCGCAAATCAACAAAAAAATATAAAAATACGCTATGTAGTGAACAAAACCTTATCGAAATGACAACGATTCGTTGTGGAAGTCGCAACAATGCATTGCTGAAGTGACATAAAGCGTAAGTGAAATGACTATAACGGTGGATGTCAAAATTATAACTGGGAGATTTTTTTTTAATTTAATACACATTCGTTAACCGTTGACCATTGATTTTCTACCGGTTTTTTCTCTCTGTGTACTTGTGCAAAATGTTTGTGCATGGACAGACCATATACACATACTGCTAAATACGTGTAAGATACACAAACGGATGGTTTTGACTAGAAATATAAGATCATCTAATGAATGGAAAATATCACCGTAAAATAAGCCCGTCATTGTAGGTGTTCACGTAAAGCTTTTTCACATCCTATAACCCTTTAAAGAATATGTCGAGGAAAAGGAATATACTTTAAAACTATGCAATGAAGAGGAAATATGGGAATTTAACATGATCTCTGCATCCGAAGAAGACAGTGATGGGATGGTCTAATACGAATGGAAAATTTGAAATTTGATTTTATAAACAAGCAAGTCGCATGAGATCAGGTATGTATTTTTACGTAAACAAAAAGGAGTAAAGAAAAACATACTTTGTTATTGTTTTATACCAATCGGGTAAACCAAAAATTTAGAAGTCATAAAACTTTTACTCTCTTTTTTGTCATTTTTATGGAATTTTATTTAACTTTTTCATTAGACTTTGCGTACGTAAAGTGTGATCGTGTCAAGGGCCCTTAATTCGTCCTTGCTTACAAATGTATTCTTTGTAAACGAGGGTGACGATAATCGTCACTCTAGTATCTCATTTGTATGCGAGATAGTGGATACAAACCTATGCGTTTTGTAATCTATTAAGTGACTGACTTCTTCTTAGGTCAAGAATTAATCATGTGAATATAAATTATACGAATATTACTCTATTTTCTGTCATACGGAGGAATTTCATTTGACTTTACGTACACAAAGTGTGATCGTGTAAAGGTCTCTTAATCTACTTCTTTTACGCTTCTTTGGAAGTTCTTTTGGAATCAAATATGAGATTACAATTCACATAAATATTACTTTTTTAGAATGACTTCAGATGAAGTGATTTTGGAATCAAAATCACAAAATCTTATGACAAGCTTGTTTTAAAATCATTACTTCCTCAGGTATTATTCAGAACTTCCATGTAGTAAATTCCACTTCTTTTTCGCTTCTTTTGAAGTTTTGTTTTTTTTTTTTTTTTGGCTTAAAAATAATTAAATTTTAAATATTTCCAGACATTTAAAGAGCATAACTTATTCGCTTTAGCTTGAAGTATTTTAAATTTTCTATTCAAAATAAACTGATAACGAACAAAAGTTAATAAATTAAACAAAACAAATAAACAATTTTTTTGCACATTTTAAAAAGTTGTTTAAAGTTTATTGATAAGTCTGTCTTTCTGTTTTAGGCACAATACAGGTTGGTTGTTTTTTAATATTTTTTTTTAAACATTTCATTTTCAAAAAAGACTTAGGATAGAGTATAATATGTTAACCAAACATTAGAAATTAAAACGGTAATTAAGAAATTTTTTTCTACAATTTGCAATTGTGTCAAGAAATTAGAGGCATAACTATTAAAAAAGAAACAATTAATAGAAATTTATTATTTGTTAGATTTAGATTTTTGTTGTAAAAGAGCTAAAACACGTTGTTGCTATTGATTTTTAACGAAAATCTACAAACACACACACACGCACAGAGAAAAAGTGTTAAGTGAGGTTTCTGTTTTTCTTGTTGAAGCAAAAATAAAGCGCTTGCGCTTTAAAGCAGATTTTGGCAAAAAGAGTGTACGAATTGTAAAAATACGAACATTTATAAAAAAGGCGAAAAATCACTACTACCAATAATAAAAATAGACTTAAACTGTTTTATGCAATAAACACAGAGCTAAAGTACAGAGAAAATGTTATAAATACAAAAAAAAAAACAATATTTAAGAAAAAAAATATATAATAATAAAAACAACAACGAAACAAAAACGATGACGAAGTTTAAGGTATAAAAAATAACCAAAAGAAGATTCAACGTTTTTCCTGCTAAAACTATACAACACAACATCAAACGAGTTGGACACTTACAGGCAGTTGAAACAATATATAAAATAAATTAAAAAAAAAAAAATATTACAAAAAAATTTTAATTTAAATTAGAAGAAAAAAAAAAGAGTTTAAAATTTTATACAAAAAAAAGTGTTCATTAGTAGGTGCGTTGGTGGGGGGGAATAAATACGTTTTTCTAAATGGTGAAATTGGCTTAAAAATAAATTTTAATTTTTTTCCAAATTTTAAAAGAAAATTAGAAAATTTTTGTAAATGATTCACCATATTGCATTTTTTTAAGTGTGTTTTGACATATAGTTAATGGTGGTGCATTTAAGTAGATGACAGTGTTTTGCAAAAAAACAAAAACGACAATTTTATAAAAATCAATAAAATTTAGTTTAAAGAAATTTCTTTTTCTTATACAAAAGTTTTAGACAAAATAAAAACATTAAAAAAAAACAAAGTACAACCGAAAATAATAAAAAACAAAAGAAAATTAATTCATAGAATCAAAAGAAAATGTATTGTAAAGTTATATAATCTTTCTCACAAGTCAAAGGCAGCTAAAGAATAGAAAAAAAATCAAAGAAAACGTGTGTGTGCTGCATACAGCAAAATTAACCTTAAATGTAAATCATCATTAAAACCTAAAACCCAAAAAAAGCAGCAGCACAAGAGCAGCAGTTAAACAGAGGGGAAAAAGGGGCCAGCCATTAAAAACCAACACGAAAACTTAAATTTCATATAGTTTATATATATATATAGAACAGCAACCTACATTTTAGCAGAAATCTTCAACATTCACAATCAATAAATCTCTCTAGAGAAAAAAAATCAAAATCCTCTTAAAAGAATTATGGAAATTTCTTAAAAGAAAAAGCAAAAAAAAAGTAGCAGTAAAAGAAAACCTCATCATAGCAACAACAAAAGTCAAAATGGAATTTTCATAATAACAACAACAACAAACAATCAACATTCAATTAAACTAATAATTAATTTAATAACAAACTTTAAAGTACAACTTCCAACAACAACAGCAGCAGCACAACCCTTTTAAGCTCACCTCCTACTCAACTAACAAGCTCCTTAATCTTAAAAGCACCGCAACACAGCAATCGCAGCAACCACAGCAACAAAAAGCAAAAGAACAAAAAAAAAAAAAAAACTCCCTTAGAATGGGCAAGAAAAAAGTTCCGAGTGAAGATTTAATTGTACCACCACAAGATCAAAGAATATGTGGCACTATTTGTGTATGTCAAATGACTTTGGTATTAAGTTCGGTAGCCTTAGTTTATCTTACGGTAGCCATTTATATGCCCTCCACACGAGCGTTTAAAAGTGGCATCGATCAGACGCCCGTCATGTGTACGACCACAAGAGCCGTCAACAAGGAGAATTGTGACTGGGGCTCCTGTGGTGAGTGGTGCCTGAGCAAAACCTCGGGCGCCTGTATACAGATCTTTGTTAACTTACGCAACAATGGCACAAATCTATCCTTCCAGAATTGCACGAATTCGGCGAATAAGACGTGTTATGGCATCGATCAGGATAGCGCCGATAAGGCGCGTTGCATTAATGATGAGTGTAAGAATTTGACGGGTACATTTAATTGTACCGCCGGCCAGTGTCTCAATATAACGGATGCATTTGAGTGTGTGTTCAAGAATAGTGATTCGCCGGTTAAGTGTTCGGGTCGCAGAGGGAAGATCAACTGTATGGATATATCGGGTCTATTCTCGTGTAATAGGGGTACATGTCGTAAAATTCGCACGCCCTATAATTGCGATCGTCGCTGTGTCGATATACCAACACGCAACAAGAATGTGGTCATACTCAGCGGTGATAAGGTCCATCTTTCTCAGTGTCAAACTGCCATTAATGCTGACACCGATGAGGAAGTGTGGACCGATACCGAGGATAATGTGGTGATGGCCTCCTGCTATTTCATTAGAACCTCGTCCGATCGTGTGGATGCCGTCGACTGTGTTAACGGTTCTACATTGGACCACAATTTACTAACGGATCTTACGAATTTCACTTATCTGAGTCATTTGCATATATCTGTGGCCACTCTTGTGCCGGAGATCGCTCCGCCCGACATTGATCTAACCATATCAAATGAATCGAAACTTATGATCAATCTCGAGGGCTGTGTCAACACGCTCATGGATGAGTGTAAGGAGTTTCTCAAGGATTTCGGACGCGATGGCAGTGATCATAATGCCCGCGCCCGTTTTCCTTGTTACTATTCGCCCAATAAGAAGGACATTGTTGTCGCTCGTTTCAATCTAGAGGTGACATATCGTCAGTTTGTGGTTGCCTCAGTAGTGCCGTCCGTGTTGTTTGTGGTTTCGTGTCTGGTGCTGCTGCTGTGTCAGAAGACCGTTTATGTGGGTGATGATGCTAAGATGCGTTTTAAGGGTTGTGTCGATACCGATACGATATTATCGAAGAATGCCTTAGATCAGGGTATGGAAGATAATGGTGGTGTTGGCGGTGGTGGGGATGAAGTTATGGCTCTATGAGATCCGTCACGTAAGATTGAAAATTGAAAACTATTACTATTTTGATTGTATTCCTTTTTTTTTACTCTATAAACTGTTTTTTTATATTTATAAACTTTTAACAATTTACAAAAAATTATTAATAATATCATAGCCCCAGTGGTTTACTTTTACATTTTTATAGGTTTTAATACAAATTTACAAATACTAAATACAATATTGTGTCACACATTCTTGCGTATGTGTGTATATGTGTGTGTGCGCGCTTATCAGTGTGTATGTGTAAAAATACTAAGGTGGCCTGGTTGTTATTTAAAGAAAAAAAGTTTTAATAAATCTTTTTTTTGTTTTGTTGCAAACATTTGATTGTTATATTTATTATTGTTTAAGTTGAAATTTTTAATTTGTTTATTACAATTTTTTTGTTGGTGCTTTAAAGAAAAATGTTTGCAACTTGTCTTAACTTCCTGCCACTTATGGTTAGTTTAGCTTTTTTAGAATTTCAAAATAGTTTGCTTTAGATTTTCAATTAAGCTTTTTTTCTTATAATTTAACTCAGCGCTTCCCGTTATTTTCACTAAGTCCTTGTTTAGGACTTGCTTTATTTAGTTACACTTTTTGCGAAAACTTTTTGATTTTATAACAATTTAATATTTTATTAAAATAGCTTCTTAGAGAGAATTGCAAATTAAAAAGAACACTTATTTGCTCTGTTTTGTCAAGTTCTTATTTAAGAAAAGATTTTCCTGAAATACTGCTTTTTCAGGCAATAACTACAGACTGTCTAACGGTGGTCTTTTTCATCCACAGGGTAGACTTGAGAACGGTCTACCATCGCCCCTTTGTCTTCAATGAAGACGCAGGTGGCAATTTTTACACATTGGCTATGACCGGTACCATGCGCAAGTACTTTGCTGGAGTACTCGAGCTATCTAATCTCTTGCCAAAGTAGTCACGTTGTAAAACAACCACACTACTATTGCTCTGTTGATTCGGCAACAGCACCTAGAGACGTAACCGGTGGACCGAAGCACTATC
Organism: Lucilia cuprina; assembly: GCF_022045245.1. NCBI lineage: Eukaryota > Metazoa > Arthropoda > Insecta > Diptera > Calliphoridae > Lucilia > Lucilia cuprina. The sequence goes on along the minus strand of NC_060953.1, from coordinate 47,096,063 downwards.
CATCAATAAGCCGTAGACATAGTTCTTACTCACAGTGACACGCTGTGGCAAGTCGTATATGAACAGAGTAAACTCTGAACATATATGGACAAGGAAGGAAAATTAATTGGTATCACTTGTATATGATACCTTTCATCCATCATCATTCAACCCAGCACACATCTCATTTATCCGACACATTCAAAGAGAAAAACATACAACACATTCATTTAGGTATACGGATGGATGAGTCCCGCATACCTCTACATTCATTCCGTATCATATACAATTGACCCCAACCCATTTCCAACGCTTAGTCCCACAGTCACTCCTCTGTGGGGTATCTGTTGATTTTCGGCAACAGCACCGAACCTTATCCCGAAATATTGACTATTATCATGCATCAGTCTTTTAACCGCCACTTATTCTCTTCCCGCGAATTTGGGTTCAACCAACAGCCACTACGTGGATCCCGAAGGAACCTCAACCAACTGACCAGCCAGGACATAGTCCTGCGGGCAACTGGCCAACCGTAGTACCAGATTATGCGGTGCTCTGGTCAGACCTCTGGTAATCTATGCAAGGACTAAGCCAAGCAGTAGACTGAGACAACCAATTTTTCAGTCCCGGTCAGACTGGAGGTATTGGACCCTCTTTATACCCCGGGGTTGCAATAACACCAAGGCGGAGGTCTTCGCCATGGTAACATGCCCCCGGGGGGAAGGCAATAACTACAATGGAATAGTTCTCACAACCCTAGAAATATATATCCTTTTTTTAAATTAAACCCATTAGAGTCTTTAGCTTCATAGTATTCAGGTGCCATCTGTCGGTCAGAAACTATAAACGCCACCTACCGGACAAAAAATTAAAATTAACTTTATTAAGGTTTTCCTGAAATACTACTTTTTCAAGCAAAAACTACAATGGAATAGTTTTCACAAATCTAGAAATATAGATTGTTTTTAGTTTAAACCCATTAGAGGCTTTAGTTTCATAATTTTCTGACGCCATCTATCGGACAGAAACTATAAACGCCACCTATCGGACAAAGCGACACTTGCATTATAGCAATATTTTTTTTTTTCTAAAATCCTTGAAAAAATTACTAAAATACTTATTCCATTAAAGTTATTATAAAACTACTCTTCTGTAAAAATTAATGAAGTACATGATCCTATTAAGGCAGGACCATGTAGTGGATTATTAGTGATTAGTTTTGCAATTATTCCAAAATAATACACATATGAATTGGTCATAGGACATCACAAGTATACCTTTGCCATGTATTTGAATTAGTTTTGGATCAGTACAAGTCATTCGAGGAATATTCTTTACACACGAGTCCTGAATAGTCTAAAATTTGTAAATTTTCTGACAACATATGGACTCCACGACAAAGGAACGATCATTTGTTGAGAACAACAAGGAATAATGTCAATTTTGGATAACTCGATCTAAAGTCAGAGATAAACAGAGATCGAAAACAATAGTTGTCGAACAGGTCTGAACAAAGTCTGAACTACATATAAGGCGGATAAAGGAAAACTTAACAAACACTTATTTCTAAATAGTTTTCAATAGGCTTTGCAACATATCCAAGACCTAAGATTATAAGCTACCGTTGAAAGCAGATAACGTTGCTTTCACTGACGTATTCACGAGAATGCATTCTAAATGGCACATCAACGAGAATCCACCTTAGATGGTTCAGATCTCCAGATGTGCTTGACCCATAAGTTTCCAATAGAATTCAATATAACACTTCTCTATTGGCCAAAGCCAAATTGAATAATAAATTTCCACTTTTGGTACTTTTATTCGATACTGATATCAAATACCCAGCAAAAATAAAACGAAGTACTTCTAAAAGAATAACATTAATCACCACATCAAAAGTAGCACTGTTTATTGACTTTTAAAGAAGCGAAAAGAATCCAATTTTGTTTAAAATTGGATGTATATTTTGGGTTTGTGCTGATGTTTGTAGCACACAATAATATGGGTCATATATCCACCTTTAAGTATCGGCTCAGAATCATTTTTTGATTCGATGAGTCTGTCTGTCCGTCCGTCCATGTCAAACTACAGGTCACAATTTTGAAGATAATTCAATGAAATTTGGTACATGCTATTCTATTGTCCCAGAGACGAAGCCTATAGAAAGAGGGTAAGATCGGTCCATTATTTTACTTAGCTCCTATACAACAGAACCCCGATTAAGGCTTGTAAACCTTGTAATCAAACAACAGGTCGCAATTTGGAAATAATTTAATGAAATTTGTCATATGATCTTCTTTGGTTGAAAATGGACGAAGTCTGTTGAAAATGGTTAACATCAGTCCATTATTTTACCTAGCCCCCATACAACTGAACCCGAATAGGGCTTTTAAGTTCATAATTATGTTTAATATACTCGTATGTCGACAAAAACGTGCAAAACCAAGTTCAATACTAGCCTTGATGACCCTAATGAACTCTATAATTATAGGGCTTCATTTGACCCAAGCTCATATAAAAAGCCCTATTCAAAATTTGACTTAAATGTCCACATGATCATTGTTGGATAATAAGCAATTTAAGGGGAACTAAATGGTACTTTTAATAGTACTTTTCTAAAGCAAGCCCATAGGGAAAATAAAGGTACGTTTTTTCCTTTACAAAGAACTATGTATTATGAAATCAAATAGTTCTATTTAAAACAATAAAAAAGTTTGTTTATATCTTAAAGTCTTAAACATAACAATTCCCCCCTCTTATTGTCCACAAAACTAATTACATGTTACATTTTTCATATAATTATTAATATTAAAAAATATTAAAATCATTCCCTAATGTTACACTTAAAAACTCCCTAAGAATAACTTTAATCAACCTTGAATTATCTTTGATTATCATAATAAAACAATAAACAATGGTGACGTATGATTTATTAAAAATAAACTTATTATAATATCACACATACGCCACATATGAATAACTATAGATTTATCTACTTAAATACATATGTATATTAAAAAAATACAAAAAAAAAAAAAAACACAAAACAAATTAAGGTCAAACACCATTTATGGCCAAGTTGAAAATAAAAAATATAACAAAAAAGAAATATATATAAAAATGATACCAAAAAAAAAAAGAGTAGCAAGGAAAAGTTAAGTGAACAACTTAAATAGAACAATTTTATATTACTCTGACCTCTTGTCAGTGTATGTGTGTGTGTGTGTGAGTAATTATAAAAAGCCAAACTAGTTCAAGCTTTCAAAGGCCTACACAGTGACTAAAAAAAAGAAAGAGTAGGCCATGAAGACTGTTAGTCGTTTAGGCTACCAGCAGAAACGAAAGCAGAAATATGTCGCCATTTAAATAAACAAAAAAATAAAATATAAATATAAAATCTGTCTAAGAAAAGTAGCAGTATTTTGATTTTATTTTTATAAAATAGTAAAGTTTCAGTGTGAGTCTAACTGACTGACTCATCATAGGCTAACTTAATAGTCTAGCGGGAAGGAGTTTAGGAAAAAGGTTAATCTTTTGGTCAACTTAGACGAATTGCGATTCTCTAAAAGCTTTGCTCACACTGACTTAATAACACTTTCTGTGTGTATAAAGTACTGTCCGTTGGACCCGTTAGTTGTCCATATAAACCTTTAGTGCTCATAATTGACATTTGAGTCGTATACCCCTTTCTTCAGTTCAGTATATACCAGAGAGAGCGCCCCCTATAAATTTAAACTAATGGTATTTCCAAGGAACAAGTTCTGGTCTATAAAAAGGGTGAGGTAGTATTTCCAAACCAATTCTTAAAAAAACAACTTTTTGTACAAAATGGAATAGGTTTGACACATTCTGACACGGTATACTTGGCCGTGCTTAACGTTTGATCTCTTACGCTTCGTGATAATCTTTGGCGGATTCAGTTTTCATTTGTGTTAAAGCAGCATTTTAGTCATTCAAAAACAAGAACACTTCTCGAATTCGTATGGTTTTCAACTCCCTTACTTTGAAATGACCATAGATGCTCGCAATCTTGTGAAAGATGATCTTGGTGTATTGTAATCCCTGGGCAAAGAGGTTCTATCAGTACCGGGACTATAAACTGGTGATGACATTTAACTTCCTGACTAGTTCTTGCATGATTTAACATGGGTCCAACCAGAGAACAACATAATCTGGTATTACTGGTGGCCATTTGCTAGACAGACTATGTCCTGGCTGGTCAGTTGGTTGAGGTTTATTCGGAATTAATGAAGTTTTACAACCAAAATTTCGGGAAGAGTTAGTGGCTCTTAAAAGACTGATGCAAGATATAAGTTTGATGCTGTTGCCGAATAACTACCCCTCAGAGGAGTGACTGTAGGACAAAGCGTTGAAAATGAGATGATGATGTTAAATGTATATGATACTGGATGAGTGAACTTGTATTCGGATCTAATTCGCCCGCAAACCTGGAGTGAGTCTGTCGTTTAAATGTGTTAGATAAATGAGAAGTGTGGTGGTGGTAGATATACATGTGATACTAGGAATAAAGCGAAATTTGGATGTCATCAGCCCACATACTTAGAGTCTATCTGTCTTGTAAATGTGTAAGATGAGTCAGAAATGTGCAGGTGATATGTTGAAGGAAAATTCTTTTTATACCAGATTTACAACATTGTGTTTTTTCTGTGAGTAAGAACAAAAACTTGTGGCCTCCGGTAGGTTAGTGTTCTAGTTTGGTAGACCGGAGGCGGTGGGTTCGATTCCCAGCTGTGGCACTGGTTAAGGAGCGCACAATAGGCCCGATAGAGGCCAAAAAGTATTTCTTCGGATTTGATGTGTATACATCCTCCTTTTAAACTAACTAACTAAGAACAAAAACTTCGGCTTATTTGATTGACTCGTACGATTACGTCCTTAGGTGCTTTCCTCAACTCAACAGAGGGCATTCCATTTGCGTGGTTGTAAACCGAAGAGTTTTTTTGTAAATTAAGCAGCGGCACAGCAGTGGTCAGAGACTAGATAGCTGATGTACTTTTGCAAAGTAGACGTATGCTCTACCGGAAAGAGACAATACTGAAAGACACGTACTGATTAAACACGACCACTGTGAAATAAGGCCAATACTGGCGGGTGTTAACGTAAAGCACTTCGCCGTTCATTTGCCATATCACTATGCTTCACTTGGAGTTTTTTTTCAAATTAAATGTGTCAGTCTAATTGTCCACCAGTCTGAACGTTAGTCTATAGGTTAAAATCAATTTTCTGAAGATCCCTGATATCTTTGCTATGTAAATCTTTAATATTTCTATTAGACATATCTTCACAAAATTTTCTATATAAAATAATTTTAACGTTTAAATCTTATAGTTTAACTCACTCGCAAGTGCAAAATGATTGAAATTTAAATTTTCTTAAATTTCAGAATCCTCTCTATATTTTCCGCATATATTTATGCTTAATCGGATTAGAAGTTATATATTTTAAACTAATTTCAACTTTTTTCAAGTTTTCTATACACCAGACGTATGATTAATATGTTTTATAAGACAAACATTAAATATTAAGTATACGTCACATATGACTAAAAAAAGTTTAACTAACTATTTAAAAACCTACAAATCAATTTAATTCAAATAGTTTAACAAATCAAAAGCTAAATTCCAGAAAAAAAACTATAAATTGTTCATACACTCTACCGAAAAAAAAAACTTAAAAAAGTACAAAATATTTCTCTTTTAAAGTGCAATCAAAATGTTTTGTGAAAAAACCTTGATATCTCTTAAAAGTGCTTAAACAAAATTTTTTTACTAACACATCTACATATGTCCTATTTCAGCATATTTTCTGCTGAGTCTGCTATAACTTATAATATGCTAGTTAAGGCATTTTGCATTTTTTTCTCTGTTATTTCGAAATTCATTTCATTCAATAATAATTGATGGAAATAACCACGTTTTTTTAACGCCCAACACTTGTTTATTCTCACATTTTTTTGTTTTTTGCATTTAAAATATTAATGTGAATGCTACACATTCTATATGACAATATATTTCTATATTTACTTGCGTACTTTTTTTGTTCCTTTCAAAAAGAAAAAAAAAAACAATAAAAGCACAAATCTTTTAAACAAATTTATGCGGTAATATTTATATTGCAAAACATGCCATTTCAGTGGAAACAATAAAAAGAAAATGTTTTAAGTAACAACAATAAAAACTGAAACAACAAAAAGGACATTGAAATTGTTTTTGTTTTTGTCGTTGCTGCTGCTGCCTGTCACTGCTGCTATTGGCATACATATTTTAAAATATGTATAAAAATTCGTGGCAACGTTTGCGTTTTAGTTGTTATTGTAAAATGTCATGCCAAAAAGGAAAAAAAAACAAAGAAATAACTTCATATTGCATGTCTTTGAGGAAAGACACATACACACATTATTTGAAGTGTTAAAGTGTGTACACGAATAAGAATTCATTGCAAGCTAGAAATGTGGTTTACGATATCCACTGAAATGGCATGTAGTGCTGACAGTTTTATATCAAGTTTAACAATTGTTTTGTTAACTTTTTAAGTAAAACTTAAAATTTCCTTTATCAATTCTGTGTTGTTTTCTTTTCAAATCGATAGTTGAATAATCTTCTGAACACTTTCTCAAAAATTGTGTGATTTATATGCTAGTTAATATAGTTTGATATTCTATGATTAAACTAAAGATACAAGATTAAATCTATAATTTCTATAATACTTTCTTTTTGTATTTTTGCATCTAATGTTGTTACAAGAGAATTAAATGTTTAACATTTAATCATTTAAGACTATTTTACGATTGTCGTATGAGTGATATGTATTAGATATAAATGTATATATTAATCATACGGCAATATTTATTTTGGTTAAGTTGTATCCGAAGGTATACATCAAACCAAATGCCATGCGGCAGGACATTAACTGAGCCTGTTATGAAAATTTATATGAAAAATTTTATATTAAAGTTGTGAACTTTTGATGTTGAGTAGCTTTTTTCCTGGCTATAGTTCCTAAAAAATTTCCATTGTAAGATATACAAAAGATAGAATAATATTGCTATTAAACTCTGAAAAAATCAGAGTTTGTTTCAGAGTTTAAAAGACCCTTCGATAGATCTACATTAAACGTTTGTTTAATTTTGTTTAGATGTGATCATTATATTGTGTATCCTCTCATTATACGCGTTATCATACTAACAGTAGTTAAATAAACCAGAAGACTCAAACACGTAAGAATTAGGGTTCTATAGTTGAAAGAAGAGTTGACTTTACGAGTTTTAGCATTTAGTTAAAAGTCGACTTTTAGTATATTTTATAAAAAGTCGATTTTTCGGCTTTTTTCGACGTTTTTAGAATTTTCTCGACTTTTTCCTAATTTTTGACGTTTATCGAATATTTTCGACTTTTCGACTATTTTCGGTTTTTTTCATATTTCATTCAAAGGAATGAAATTTTGGACGGAAAGTAATGAGTTCAAGCCCAGTCTGTGTCGACTTTTTATTATACCCTTCGCCTTCGTGAGAAGGGTAGTTTTTTTGGTACTTTTTCGTTTGAGTTTTCTATAGTATTGAACCTAGAAACATGAATTTAAGTATGTAGATTCTGAATTCGGTGAAAACTTATAAATTGTTATAAATTTTTCCCACTTTTCGATTTTTACGCGTTTTTGACTTTTTCCGGCTTTCTCCAACTTTTTCCGACCTTTTTCGATTTTTCGACTTTTTTCGACTTTAATTTACAAAGTTGACTTTTCGACTTTTTTCATAGATGATTTTTAGAGACGATTTTGGAAGAAAATAGTCGACTTCGACTTTTCGACAAAAAGTCGATTGTTCGATTATTTGAATGTCAATTTATTGAACCCTAGTATAAATGATCTGTATTAGATATATATTGATATGGTAATCATACGACGTATGAAATAATGTAGCTGGACCATGACGGAGCCTGTTTAAAGCTCTATTACATGGAACATATTGTTAAGAAACTATGTTTCTTGGCCATAGTTTCTATGAATTGTCCATTTTTGTTGAAACACCAGTATTTTATTGCGAAAACTAGTAAAAGCTTAAAACAAACTTTTATTTTTTAAAATGCAATGCATTTCTATTAAAACCCAATGTTTTATTGATAAACTAATGATTTCTTGAAAAACCAGTATTTCAAAAAAATACTAGTATTTTTATAAAATCTGTATATAACAGAAAAATCTTTGAAAAATCACAATATTTCGTTGAAAACCCAGTATTAAAAAAAATTAAAAAAAAATCAGTATTTTAGAGATAAACAAATGTTTTATTCAAAAATGAGTATTTCAATGAAAAAATCTGAATTTTATTGAAAAGTCAGTATTTTAATAAAGAAACTGTATAAAAACAATATTTTACAAAAAATACTTATTTCTTTGAAAACTAATAATTTATTTCAACACCAAATTTTTTGTTAAAAAACAGTATTTTATTAAAAAAATGTTTTATTACAAAATTTCTACTTCAATGAAAAACAAGTTATTCTATTAAAAAACAAAATATTAGTGAACAACCAATATTTTATTAAAAACTGGTATTTAGTCTTTTCTTTGAAAACTAATATTTCATTCAAAAACCAGTTTTTTGTTAAAAAAAAACTGTATTTTAGTAAAAAAATGTTTTATTACAAAATTTCTACTTCAGTAAAAAACAGTATTTCTATTTAAAACCAAAATATTGAAAACCCAATATTTTATTAAAATTTATTAAAAAAAACATTATTTTATGAAAAACCAGTATTTTTTTTCTATTAAAAATAAAGTATTTCAATGAACAAGATGTATTTGATTTGAAAAAACTGTATTTCTTTAAAAACTAATATTTCATTCAAAACCTAGTCTTTTAAAAAAAACTTATTTTAATAAAAAAATATTAAAAAAATAAAAGATTTTAAAGAAAAATTTCTAATTCAATGAAAAGCTAGTATTTCTATCAAAAACCAGTGTTATATAAAAAATATATATTATCGAAAAAACAATATTTTACTAAAAAACGCTAATTTATTTAAAAAAAATCAATATTTTATTGAAAAACTAGTATTTTTAAGAAAACCCTTTATTTTGTTAAAAAAAATCAGTATTTTGTAACAAAAACTGTATTTTATTCACAAACAATCTTTCATTGATAAACCAAAGTTCTTTAAACAGAATTATATTTAAATGAACGAGCAGCATTTGTTAAAAAAAAAAACAGTATTTCTTTAAAAACTAATACTTCATTTCAAATCGAGTTTTTGTTACAAAAAACTTATATTTTCTTGAAAAACCAGATTTCATTGGTACAATAATATTTTATTTAAAAACAGTATTTCTTTAAAAACTCAATATTTTACTATAAATTCAAATTTCTATTGGAAACCCAATTGAAATCCTAATGTTTTATTGAAAAGTTTTTATTTGTTCGAAAACAAAGAAAACATTATTTAATTAAAAAGTCAATATATAAGTGTCCAGTTAGTTGTTTATATAAAATTCAAGATTTTATTGAAAATTCAGTATTATATTAAAAATCCAGTATGTAGTGATAATAAGGATATTTCTTTAATAAATCGCAGTTTTGTCCATTTAGTAGGACTATTTTTAATTGATTTTACTAACTCTACAGACGTATAAGCGATATTCAATAAATAAAATTAAAAAATAATCATACGCCACAGAGCACATAAAAAAACGAATTAAAAAAGAAAGAATTAAAAATTAAAAAAAAATAAGTATTATTATTGTAAAAATGAAAACTTTGTTTTGAATTAATTTACTTTTTTTAGTTTAAAAAGCACATTCATATCTAATTTACCCTTCCCGCTTGCTGCACATACAAAAACCATAACTTTTGCTTCATGTATAAAATATTAGGACATGACGACACGTCAAGACAAGACTGCATTATAACATTTATTTAAATTAAAAATAAAAACAAATAAAAAAATTATGAAAAATAATACAAAAACAACTCACACAGAGTAAAACTTAAATATCGTTACCAGCAAAGTCACTAAATTCCCACAATATTCAAAACCGACAATCAATAGTGACTTTTTTCTATACACTTTACTATTTTCAATAATTTTGGAATTGATAGATATTTGGCAATAATAAATGTACTAAAACTTAAAACTATTTTAGCAACTAAGTTAAAGATATTTTCTTTACACCTAATTCCAACTAATAGGGTGATAATATGGAGATATAAGTACTAAAGGCTTAAAGAATTTTTATTATTTTTTAATAGGTTTTTTGCATTTTAAACAAAAAAAAAATAAATTTACTCACTCATACATGTTTCAAAGAATTCCTTATTGTCTTGACTATAAAGTATATGGTATTAGTAGTAGTTGACAATGATGTGTCGTTTCACTTTAATGGCAAAAAGGTGTGGCTGTAAAGAAAGACATTAAAATAAATATTTAATGGTTATTGAAATAGTAAGGGCAATGACCTTAGAATAAACTTAAGAAACTATTGAACAAATGTGTTAAATTGTTATTTATTCAGTTCTTCTTCTTGCAATTATTAATTTATGATTCAATTAAATAAATTTTGCTACAATAACAATCTATATAGTTTTTATAATCGTAAAAAAATTCATAAAATTGATTGTGAATTTACCAATAACTAATGATTTTACTGGCTTCATCGACGTATGATTGATATTTATTACATACTAAAGATTTGAATATTTATCATACGCCACAGATTTCACAGTATTTTTGTGAATAGATTTTTTTTCTTTACTATTGATCGCTCTAAAGTTGTGATTATATTTCAGTTATTAGAATTGCTCATAGATCAGTCTATAGTCTGTACTATATACCGACATAATTAAGATCAGTCTGTAGTATTGACTATAAGTCAGTGAATAGTATTAACCATAGATTAGTCTACAGTCTTAACTATATATCAGTCTATAGTCTTTATTATAGATCAGTCTAAAGTCTTGACTATTGATCATTCTATACTATTGACAATAGATCAGTCTATAGTCTTAACTATAGAACAGTCTATAGCCTTGACTATAGATCAGTTTATAATCTTGTCTATTAATAGTCTATAGTCTTCACTATTTATGAGACTATAGTATTAAATACTCATCAGTCTATAGTCTATAGCCTATTGCCGATATAGATCTGTTTATAGTCTGAAATGAAGATCATACTATATTCCTAATTATAAACCAGTACATATTCTTATTTGTAGATCATCCTACTCTCTCGCCTTGATCAGTTTATAGTGTTGACTATAGATCAGTCTATAGTATTGACTATAGATCAGTTTATAGTCTTGACTATAGATTAGTTTATAGTCTTGACTATAGATCAGTCTATGGTCTTGACTATAGATCAGTCTTTAGTCCTTACTAAAGATCAGTCCATAATCTTGACTATAGATCAGTCTATAGTCCTGACTATAGATCAATTTATAATCTTGACTATAGATCAGTCTATAGTATTGACTATAGATCAGTCTATTGTCTTGACTATAAATCAGTTTATATTCTTTACTATATATCAGTCTATAGTCTTGACTATAGATCTGTCTATAGTCTTGACTATAAATCAGTCTATAGTCTTGACTATAAATCAGTCTATAGTCTTGACTATAGATTAGTCTATAGTCTTGACTATAGATCAGTCTATAATCTTGACTATGGATTAGTCTATAGTCTTGACTATTGATCAGTCTATATTCTTGACTATAGATCAGTCTATATTCTTGACTATAGATCAGTCTACAGTCTTGACTATAGATCAGTCTATAGTCTTGACTATAGATCAGTCTGTAGTCTTGACTATAGATCAGTCTATAGTCTTGACTATAGATCAATCTATAATCTTGACTATAGATCAGTCTTTGGTCTTGACTATAGATCAGTCTATAGTCTTGACTATAGATCAGTCTATAGTCTTATCTATAGATCTGTCTATAGTCTTGAGTATAGTTCAATTTATGATATTGACTATAGATCTGTCTTTAGTCTTCACTGTAGATCAGTCTATAATCTTGACTATAGATCAGTCTATTATCTTGACTATAGATCAGTTTCTAGTCTTGACTATATATCAGTCTATAGTATTGACTATAGATCAGTCTACAGATCAGTCTGTAGTTTTTACTATAGATCAGTATATATATATATATATATATATATATATATATATATATATATATATATATATATATATATTATATATATAATATATATATATATATATATATAATATATATATATATATATATATATATATATATATATATATATATATATATATATATATATATATATATATTATATATATATATAGATCTGTCTATAGTCTTGAGTTTAGATCAACTTATGATATTGACTATAGATCTGTCTTTAGTCTTCACTGTAGATCAGTCTATAATCTTGACTATAGATCAGTCTATTATCTTGACTATAGATCAGTTTCTAGTCTTGACTATATATCAGTCTATAGTATTGACTATAGATCAGTTTTTATATATATATATATATATATATATATATATATATATATATATATATATATATATATATATATATATATATATATATATATTATATATATATATATATATATATATATATATATATTATATATATATATATATATATTATATATATATATATAGGTCAGTCTATAGCCTTGACTATAGATCATCATATAGTCTTTAATAAAGATCAGACTATGATCATGTCTTTAGATCTGTTTACACTCTTGAGAATGATTTAGACTATAGTGTTGACTAGTGATTAGTCTATAGTCTTAATTATTGATCAGTTATAGTGTTATTGACTTCACTGTAGATCAGTGATTGATGAATTTGAAAATTATTTGTTTATATTTCAAGCTTATTATAATTATGCTTAAATGAGCTTAGAGTACAAACTATAGAAAACATTAAGCTTTTGTTATAACACAAAATATTTAAAAACAAATTATAATTTAATTTTTAATTTAAAGAAAAAGCTTAATAAAACTTTTTGTTTTCAAATAAAACACTTTTAAGTTTTTTTTAAGAAAATAAACAAAATTAAGCTTTTTTTATAAACAAACTAACAATTAGTAAGAAAAACAAAGAAACAAAAAAACGTTTTGGGTCCACCTAAATCCCAGCCGTTACAAAATGAACTCTCTTAAATAAAGTAAATGTTGGGTATGTTTTACTATAAAAAAAATATATTAACAACAAAATAATGTTTTATTTTTTTATGTATTTGAGCTAAACAAGAAAAAATCTAAGAATATTTGGCTAATTTTCTTTTGTAATTTGCAGGCATTCCTCTACTACAAGAAGACAGTCCAGTTCATCAGCCCGGCATATTTGCATTGCAATAAAAAGCAGTTTTTTTTTAAAATTATGTTTTAACAACAAAAACAATATTTATGTAAAAACAAACACACAATTACAACACAACCACACACACAATAAAAGAAAAACAAAGTTTTCTTTCAAAAGCGTTTTTAAGCAACAGAAAAAAGAGAAATATTTTTTATAAATGAAAAAAAGCATTAAACCAAAAAAAAAAATAATAAAAATGTTAAACATTTTGTCACAATAATTTAAAAAAAGCAAAAAAATTTAAAAAAAAATTTAATTTTTGAAAATCTTTGGTTAAAGATTTTCTTAGAAAAAAAAAGCAAAAAAAAAAATAAAATACGTACACTTTTGTTAAAAAGAGATTTAAGAATAGAAATCTTCCTAAATCTAAATGTTTTGAGTTAAAAGTTTATTGCTGTTGTTATATTTATGTATTGATTGAGAATTAAATTTAAATTAAGCAAAAAATTAGAAGAAAAAAAATTTTAAATAAAAAAACTTAAATTAGTTTAATTATAGTTAAAACAAGTTTTTTTTAGTTTTTTGTTGAAAAAAAAAAATTTAATAATTTTATTAGCTTGAAGTTAAAAATTTGTTTTCTTGTTAATTAATTATTATTATTGTTATTATTGCTCAAAAATAAGGCTAAACAGAAACACAGTTTAACAGAACAAAAACGCCAAAAGGTTTAAGGCACAAATTAAACAGATTAACAACACTTTTTTTTATAGGAAACACAACAATTACAAAACAACACTAAAGGACTTTAATTTACTACAAACACACATACTAACCACCACTCCCCCCCCACACACACACACACACGTTCTCATTAACTCAGCCCATCACTAACTTATTCACACAATCAAACGGTTTAGAGGGATGCGTGATCAAGGTCTTAGACAAATACAAAAACAACAACAACAACCAGAATAAAATCTTAACAAAAACCAAAAATTTTAAAGGAAAATCCTTAAGAGTAAAATTTAGCAAAAATTACTCTTGAAAATAAACAAAGAAAAAATTAAACTAAATTTTAGCAAGAAAACAACATAATAAACAAACAAAAAAAAAAAAAACAACACTAGTAATTAAAAAAATAAATAAATTATAGAATTTTTAAACAAAATAGTTAAATTTAAAAAAAATACCTAAAACACAAATATTTGGCTAAAACCTTTTAGTTAAAATTAAACTAAAACTAACGAAAACAAAAAAAAATTGTTGTAAAATAATCCCTTCTAAGAAAAAAACAAACAAAAATTTATAAAAAAATAGCTTTAATTTTTAACAAAAAAATCTAAACTTAAAACAAAAAAAAAAACAAAATATTATAAAAAACTACCGGATTACGCTTGGATTGCTTTTATTAAAACTTAAAAACAAAATTAAATTCAATTAAGAACAATTGCTTTTATTAAAACTTAAAAACAAAATTAAATTCAATTAAAAACAACTACCAAAAAAACGCTTTTTTAACATTTAACAATAAATCTTTTAATAATTTTCCCCTTTTCACTACTTACTTACACACCTAAACAACACTTTACATTTAAAACAATCATATCTTAAACACACACACACACACACACATAAACATTATTTAAAATTTTTTTCCAACAAACAACCAAAAGTAAACGTCAGTCATTATGAAAAAGAGTAATACCGCCAATACAATATTGTCTTCATTGCCCACAAGTCCGACCATGTCGGCCCAAAGTTATGCTGGCAGTAAATCTAGTCTAAATAGCAGTCGCTCCAGTCGTTCTTCTAACAATATGCAAACGACCAATTCGAAAAGCAATAAGGTGGATCATGAAATCGAAACTATTTTAGAGAAAGCAAAATTTTATACTTCAGTATGTTTGGGTGAGTATTGCATTTTATCCTCTCTCTCTCTGTTAGCTCTGTCAAACGATCTGATTTTATATATGATAATTTCAAACATTTTTTTTTCTAAAATCTTTTCTTTGTATTCAGGTACCACGGCTATTTTATCGGTTTTTACATTTCTATTTTTAATACCCTTTGTTGTTGATCCTGCTATATCGACTATAATTGCCGATTATGATCCAGTACCGGTTACCTGTATTGTTATCGATCATGTCTATGCGGAGGGTATTAGAAATTGTACATGGAGCTCATGTAGGGAAGGCTGTACATCATCGCCGAATAAGTAAGTAAAAGTAAAAAAGTGCATAGCTTTTATTTGTAATAGATCGATCTATAATGAAGGTAATACATCTATCTACAGCCCAGATTATATAATGGTCTATAGTAAAGACTACAGACTGATCTCAAGACTGAACTAAAGTCAAAACTGTAGACTGAACAATAGTGTAGACTATACTCTGATCTATAGTTAACATTATATATTATCTATAGTCAAGACTACAGACTGATCTACACTCAAGACTATAGACTGAACTATATTCAAAACTATAGACTGAACTATATTCAAAACTATAGACTGAACTATTGTCAAGACTATATACTGATCTATTGTCAAGACTATAGACTGATCTATAGTCAAGACTATAGACTGATCTATAGTCAAGACTATAGACTGATCTATAGTCAAGACTATAGACTGATCTATAGTCAAGACTATAGACTGATCTATAATCAAGACTATAGACTGATCTTTAGTCAAGACTATAGACTGATCTATAGTCAAGACTATAGACTGATCTTTAGTCAAGACTATAGACTGATCTATAGTCAAGACTTTAGACTGATCTATACTCAAAACTATAGGCTGATCTATACTCAAAACTATAGGCTGATCTATAGTCAAAACTATAGACTGATCTATAGTCAAAACTATAGACTGATCTATAGTCAAGACTATATACGGATCTATACTGACTGATCTATAGTCAACACTACAGACTGATCTATAGTCAACACTTAAAGACTATTTATTATATATTAACTTTTTAATTTTTCAGATGTCATCAATTATACGTAAATTATACCCGTATACCATTCGCAGAATGGCAAAAAAATCCACGTGATTTAGAGACCGTAGTATGGGATGTAAGCTATACGAAATTTTTAATAAATTCCGAAGGATGTGGTTATCCACCAACTACCAATTGTAGTGTATTTGCCAGACAATATGGGTAAACTCTATGACAATATTTAAATAAGTATTTTAAATCTAAAATAAATGCTTGTGTTGTTTTTTTAATACTAGATATAATCACATTAATGAACCATTCGCTTGCTACTATAGTCGTGCCTATCCTGAAGTGGTTATTGGTCGTTATTCTTGGGAGAATAATCTTTATCATCTAATACTATCACTAATAATACCCACAGTATTATTTGCCATATCGATTGGGGTCTTAAGCTATTGGTATTGTCCGTGTTGTGATAATGCCTGTAATAAATCATCAAGGGTTTATGCTGAAAAATTCCCCACTAAGGAAGAGTGAGTGTGCTAATTATTAGATAACTACTACTACTACTTATTTAATAATCTACTACTAGTACTATTATTATTATAACTCCTATACTCGTATACATTTAAACACACAAATAAACACAGTTTTATTGTTCAATGTTTTAAAATTTATATTAACAAACCTAAATTAAATGTAGTTTTTATTTTGTTGAATTTATTTTAAATTATATAATTATTTTTCTAAAATTATAGTTAATGAGACTTTTTGTTTAATTTTGTTAAATGTTTTTAATGTTTGAATTGAATTTTTTTAATTAAATAAATTGTTAAATTAACAAACAATGTTATTGAAAAGCATGCTTGATGAAATTTGTAATTGGTGGAGTGGTTGGAAATTGTTCAAAAAAGCTAAGAGAGCCATGCTTTTAAGTTTGTTAGTGAGAGTTGTAGTAAAACAGCTTTTTTTTACTATTTTTATAAAATTGGTCTATATTTTAAGTTCAAAAAATGTTGTAAATTTTTAATGCATGTTTTTGTTTAAGTTTTATTATTAGATTTAATTGGTTTTTAAGAAATTATTGTTCAAAACTTTTTCATTATATTTAGAAAAATCTAATTAAAAGTGTTTCTTTGAGAGACAAATTATTATTTTTATTTAAAGAAAATTTCTTATATTTTATATAAAAATAAACAACAATATCAACTATATTTTCTAATAACTTTTTTTATATTCATATATAGTATATATAAAAAACCAAACTACATACTTTTTTACAGGATTGCAAACTGCATGAAATGTAATCCGGAAAAATCTATTTCCCTGAATAGTTATTAAACTTTTTAAGAAAAAACTGAAATTACAATTAAAAATCTACACACACGATAAAAACTAGAGAAAACTTTAAATGCCTGAAAAGTGCCTGAAAACCGTTTGAATTTAAAAGAAAAACAAAACCAAGAAAAACAAAACTGAAAATACTAAAACATGTTAACAAGTAAAGATATCCTTTTATTCCTTATTATAAAACAACTTTAATTAAATATTTACACTTACTTTTATAAATTATTTAATTAAACTAAAACTTTCAAAATTTTATAATTAACCAAAAAAAGCACCAAGAGAAAATCCTACTCTGTTAGGGAAGGTTACCTACTACACCTTGTAACTTTTTATATAAAAATTTTACTTTAGAAATGAAACCCTTAGCACAAATCTTTTTTGTAGAAGTTAGAGTTGAAACACTTCTTTTTTCTTGATTTTCTCCTCCCCTCTTTAAAGTAGTTGTAATTTTACACATAGAAATTGTTGAATTTTACACAAATTAATCAATTAAATAATTTTAGAAAAGTGTAGTTGGTAGTTAGTACATAACTTATTGTTTACTTTTGTAGAATGTTGGAAAAACTTGAAATGTGAATGGAAGTTGGGTAACGCAGATCTTTAAAAAACATAATTAATAGTATTTAACAACTCTTATGGATCTATTTAAATATCAAAAGAAAAGATCTATAATAAAGATAAGAGATTGTTCTGATTAAGGCTATAGATCGACTGCACTATATATTGATCTACAGAAATGACTACAGACTGATCTATTGTCCGGAATATATACTGATCTATTATCCAGGCTATAAACTGATCTATAGTCAAGACTGATCTATTATCAAGACTATTATTGAATGATCTATAGTTAAAACAACATACTGATCTATAGTCAATACTATAGACTGATATAAAGTCAATACTATACCCGACTATATACTGATCAATAGTCAATAATACAGACTGATCAATAGTGAGGACTGTTTATTGTAAAGTGTGTAGAGTGTTCTATAGTTAAGACTATTGACTGTTCTATAGTCATGACTATAGACTGTTCTTTAGTCAAGACTATAGACTGTTCTGTAGTCAAGAGCGATCAATAATCAAGACTATAGAATGTTCTATAGTCAAGTATAGACACTGATAGACTGTAGATTAATCTAGAGTCAAGACTATAGACTGATCTATAGTCAAGACTATAGACTGATCTATAGTCAAGACTATAGACTGATCTATAGTCAAGACTATAGACTAATCTATAGTCAAGACTATATACTGATCTATAGTCAAGACTATAGACTGATCTATAGTCAAGACTATAGACTGATCTATAGTCAAGACTATAGACTGATCTATATTCAAGACTATAGACTGATCTATAGTCAAGACTATAGACTGATCCATAGTCTAGGCTGTAGAATGATCTTTAATCAAGCCTATAGACTTATCTATAGTCAGGTCTATGGACTACTCTGTAGTCTACATTATAGACTGATCTATAGTCAATACTGTTTTAAAGTCAATACTATACGCTTCTATACACTGATCAATAGTCGATACTACAGAGTGATCAGTAGTCGAGACTATAAACTTATTGATTGTAAAGTCCGTAGACTGATCTGTAGACTGATCTATAGTCAATACTATAGAGTGATCTATAGTCGTGACTATCACTGATCTTAAGTCAATACAAGAGACTGATCAGTAGTCAAGACTATAGACTGATCTATAGTCACGACCATCACATATCTATAGTCTCTCCCATAGACTAATCAAGACTATTGATTTGTCTATAGACTATAAAGTGATCGAAAGTTAAGAATTATGGACTGATCGATAATAAGCCTATAGTAATGCTTGCTCTGTAGTATAGACAGATCTATAGTAGATTCTTAACTGATGAATTGTAAAGACTATAGAGTAATCTGTTGTCTATAGTACATATGTACTTAAGACTAATAACTGATCTGTAGATAATGGTCTGCAGTAACTATAAACACTCACTTTTCAAGAAATTTAGAAATGCTAAATAAAATCCCCCCTTTAAATCCCACACCTTATAGAAAATGGCATGTGTTTTTCTTGACAAATCACATAATAAAAACATTTTCAAACACACACATACATAAAATACTAATATTACAGTAGTTAATAAATGGTAGTTTTGAATAATAGTTTTGAAAATTAAAAATGCATGTTTTATTAATGTAAACGTAATTAATTGAATGATAATTTTCATAATTTTACACGTAAATTTCTTTAAACTATACTTTTGAGAACGAATAACATTTTTCTTAAAATAAAAAGCTTTATTTTATTCAAATTCATTATAATTTTTAAAATTTTAAAACTAAGCCACTTATTATGGAAAACAACATAATTTCTTTAAATTTTTATAAAATGCTTTTTCAATTAAGTGGTTTTAGTTTTAAATATAATTTCACAAAAAACAATTCGTTTTAGTTTTATTTTTCTCACCCTTAAATTAATTTTTTTCGTAGAAAACTACTGTGTCACAGTGATGATGAGGATGAAATGGAATACTAGAATTAAAAAAAATAAATATATTTTTGTAAAGCAAAACATTATATTTTGAAAAAACAAAGCACTTTACAGAAAAAGAAACACCCAAAATTAAAGTTTTATTTAAATTCAAAATCATAGAAACACATCCACTCAATTTTTTTTTCGCAATTTTTGTAAAAAATTAAAAAAAAAATATATTAAAATCACATTAAAATTTATTAAAATTATGATTAATTAAAATTTAAAAATAAACCTTTATTTTTAAAATTTTTTTAATAGATTTTACTGATTTTATTGTAATCTTAAACAAAAATTGTTTAATAAATTATTTATTATCATTTTATAGTTTTATAAAATTTATTGTAATATTTCCCAAGTTAAAATTTTGTAAATTTCTTTCTAAACTTTCTTTTATTATTTTGTATATTATTTATTTGTAACTTTTACTTTTAGAAGTAAAGGATTTATGTTTTTTAGGATTTGTAAAAATAATTTGATTTATAATAGTTTATAGTTAATTTAGAAAATGATTTTAGCTTAGTTTAAAAATGATAGTTATTTTTGAAATACTATGGTAATCGAGTTATTCAAAATTCGTAACAATAATCTGCTTAAAACAATAGACGGATCAATAGTCAGATCTTTAGACTATAGTCCAGACTTAAGTCTAATCTATAGTCAAGACTATAGTCTGATCTATAGTCAAGATTATAGATAGATCTATAGTCCAGACTTTAGACTAATTTATAGTCCAGACTTTAGACTAATCTATAATCAAGACTATAGACTAATCTATAGTCAAGACTATAGACTGATCTATAGTCTAGACTATAGACTGATCTATAGTCTAGACTATAGACTGATCTATAGTCAAAACTATAGACTGATCTATAGTCAAAACTATAGACTGATCTATAGTCAAAACTATAGACTGATCTATAGTCAAAACTATGGACTGATATATAGGCAAGACTATAGACTGATCTATAGTCAAGACTAAAGACTTATCTATAGTCAAGACTATAGACTTATCTATAGTCAAGACTATAGACTGATCTATAGTCAAGACTATAGACTTATCTATAGTCAAGACTATAGACTGATCTATAGTCAAGACTATAGACTGATCTATAGTCAAGACTATAGACTGATCTATAGTCAAGACTATAGACTGATCTATAGTCAAGACTATAGACTGATCTATATTCAAAACTACAGACTGATCTATAGTCAAGACTACAGACTGATCTACAGTCAATAAAGACATATAGTCAAGACTACAGACTGATCTATAGTAAAGACCATAGACTAATCAAAAGTCAAGACTATGGACTAATCTATACTCAACACTTTAGAACGATTTATATTTAAGAGTATAGACTGAACTATAATCAGGTTTATTGACTGATCTATAGTCAAGACTATAGACTGATCTTTAGTCAAGACTATAGACTGATCTTTAGTCAAGACTATAGACTGATCTTTAGTCAAGACTATAGACTGATCTATAGTCAATACTATAGACAGAAATATAGTCAAGACTATAAACTTATCTATGGTCAAGGGTATAGACTAATCTATAGTCAAGACTATAGACTGAT
Organism: Lucilia cuprina; assembly: GCF_022045245.1. Lineage (NCBI taxonomy): Eukaryota > Metazoa > Arthropoda > Insecta > Diptera > Calliphoridae > Lucilia > Lucilia cuprina. The sequence continues at coordinate 47,074,369 of NC_060953.1, read as the reverse complement.
CTAGAGTCAAAACTATAGACTGATCTATAGTTCAGACTATAAACTGATATATAGTCAAAAGTATAAACTGATCTATAGTCAAGCCTATAAACTGATATATCTGTAGTTAGAACTATAGACTGATCTATAGTGAAGACTATAGACTGATCTACAGTCAAGACTATGGACTAATCTATAATCAACACTATAGACTGATCTATGGTCAAGACTATAGACTAATAAATAGTCAATACTATATTATGATCTATAGCCAAGACTTTATACTAATATACAGTCAAACTTATATATCTTTAGTCCATTGACTAATCTACAGTTAAGAATATAGACTGATCTAAAGTCGAGACTATAAAATGAATATTAAACTATAGACTCATCAGTAGCCAGTACTGTAGACTGGACCACTGTTAAGACTTTAAACAGATTTTTAAAATGAGCTATAGTGAGTTTAAAAGACAGATCTATAAGCAAACTGGATCTTTTGTCAGGACATGACAAGACATTCTTGACTATAACTCGAATAATATTGCTTAGATTCAACAACTTCAAAATAAACGATTGCCATAGTTATATGTCAAATAAGAAAATCTGATCAACTTTATTAACCGTAATACAACCCTAGTTTGAGAAAACCAAATTTGTATTTATTATATATTTTTAATTTTTCATAATCCCTAAACCAGTGAATTATAAGTAGAGTTGTTTCATTACGAAATCGTATTAATTACATAAATTTAAAGCAAAAGAAATAAAAACAAATAAATATAAAATTGTGATATCATTATTTTAGTTGTGTAATAATTTTATAAAAATTCTACTAAAATTAAAATAAATGTTAAAAATGGCTTCTACAATTTAGCGAAAAAAAACCCAAATTATGAAAATTATTTTCTTAAAAAAACCAACTACCAACTAAATATAAAATTTAAGTTGTAGTAACTATTAAAAGCATTTTAAAACCAACAACAACAATAACAACAATTAATATTGTATTAAATAATTAGAAAAAAATAAATTATATTATAATATAAAAATTAAAATAATTAATTAAATTAACAAACACAAAATTTGTAATATACAAAAGAAAAAAATATAAGAAAAAAAAAAGAAACACACAAAAAACATTAGTTAATTACAAAGAAAATAATTAGTTTTTAAATAATTATAAAACAAGAAAAAAATACAAAAAATTAAGAAAAGCAACAACATTTTAATACAATTCAAAACAAAATTATATAAAATCCGCCTTGTGCTTAAAACAATTTTTTATAACCAAAATCATTATTAAACAAATTGGAAAAATATCTAAAAAACAACAACACAATTTTACTTGAAATTTTTCTTAAATTTCAATTTAAACTACAATAATAAAAAAAATTCAAAATTTTTTTAAAGCTTCTCTAGACAAAAAAAATATAAAATTTTTATTTAAAAATCATTTATAACATCAAAGTTATTCAAACAAATTTTTACATTAATTAAAAAATTTATATTTGCACTTTGCTTTTTTTAATTAAAAATAACAAAAAATATTCATTGAAATCTTTTTCCAAAATCAAACAAAAAAAAACTTTTTTCTGCTAAAACAACCAATAAAAAATAACAAACGAAAGAAACAACAATAACAAAATCTCTTTTTTTGAATATTTAAACAATCAATAAAATAGCAACAAAAAGAACAACAACAAATGTTTCATGTTTTTAATAAAAGAAAACAAAAAACTGGAAATTATTAAAATAAAAACAAATTGAAAATTGTTAAGTGGTGTTTTATTTTGAGAAGGGGAAAGAGGGGAAATTTATGCTAAATTTTAATCGAGGTTATTGTCTGATCTATAATGAATACTACAAAATGATCGATAATCAATACTATGGACTTATCTGGAGCCCATAGATAAATCTGTAGTCAAGACCATCTTATTTTAAGGACTATATACTGATTTACATTCAATCCTACAGTGATCTAAACTCATGACTATAAACTGATCTTTATTAAAGACAATAGACTGATCTGCAGTCAATACTATAGACTAGTCCAAACTCATGACTATAAATTGACCTATATGCAAAACTATAGACCAATCCAGAATGTTCTATAGTCAAGAATATAGAATGTTCTATAGTCAAGACTATAGAATGTTCTATAGTTAAGACTATTGAATGTTCTATAGTCAAGACTATAGAATGTTCTATAGTCAAGACTATAGAATGTTCTATAGTCAATACTATAGACTGTTCTATAGTCAAGACTATAGACTGTTTTATAGTCAAGACTATAGACTGTTTTATAGTCAAGACTATAGAATGTTTTATAGTCAAGACTATATATTGTTCTATAGTCAAGACTATAGACTGTTCTATAGTCAAGACTATAGACTGTTCTATAGTCAAGACTATAGACTGTTCTATAGTCAAGACTATGGACTGCTCTATAGTCAAGGCTATAGACTGTTCTATAGTCAAGACTATAGACTGTTCCTTAGTCAAGGCTATAGACTGTTCTATAGTCAAGACTATAGACTGTTCCTTAGTCAAGGCTATAGACTGTTCTATAGTCAAGACTATAGACTGTTCTATAGCCAAGACTATAGACTGTTCTATAGCCAAGACTATAGACTGTTCTATAGCCAAGACTATAGACTGTTCTATAGCCAAGACTATAGACTGTTCTATAGCCAAGACTATAGACTGTTCTATAGTCAAGACTATAGACTGTTCTATAGTCAAGACTATAGACTGTTCTATAGTCAAGGCTATAGACTGTTCTATAGTCAATACTATAGACTGTTCTATAGTCAAGACTATACACTGTTCTATAGTCAAGACTATAGACTGTTCTATAGTCAAGACTATAGACTGTTCTATAGTCAAGACTATAGACTGTTCTATAGTCAAGACTATAGACTGTTCTATAGTCAAGACTATAGACTGTTCTATAGTCAAGACTATAGACTGTTCTATAGTCAAGACTATAGACTGTTCTATAGTCAAGACTATAGACTGTTCTATAGTCAAGACTATAGACTGTTCTATAGTCAAGACTATAGACTGTTCTATAGTCAAGACTATAGACTGTTCTATAGTCAAGACTATAGACTGTTCTATAGTCAAGACTATAGACTGTTCTATAGTCAAGACTATAGACTGTTCTATAGTCAAGACTATAGACTGTTCTATAGTCAAGACTATAGACTGTTCTATAGTCAAGACTATAGACTGTTCTATAGTCAAGACTATAGACTGTTCTATAGTCAAGACTATAGACTGTTCTATAGTCAAGACTATAGACTGTTCTATAGTCAAGACTATAGACTGTTCTATAGTCAAGACTATAGACTGTTCTATAGTCAAGACTATAGACTGTTCTATAGTCAAGACTATAGACTGTTCTATAGTCAAGACTATAGACTGTTCTATAGTCAAGACTATAGACTGTTCTATAGCCAAGACTATAGACTGTTCTATAGTCAAGACTATAGACTGTTCTATAGTCAAGACTATAGACTGTTCTATAGTCAAGACTATAGACTCTTCTATAGTCAAGACTATAGACTGTTCTATAGTCAAGACTATAGACTGTTCTATAGCCAAGACTATAGACTGTTCTATAGTCAAGACTATAGACTGTTCTATAGCCAAGACTATAGACTGTTCTATAGTCAAGACTATAGACTGTTCTATAGTCAAGACTATAGACTGTTCTATAGTCAAGACTATAGACTGTTCTATAGTCAAGACTATAGACTGTTCTATAGTCAAGACTATAGACTGTTCTATAGTCAAGACTATAGACTGTTCTATAGTCAAGACTATAGACTGTTCTATAGTCAAGACTATAGACTGTTCTATAGTCAAGACTATAGACTGTTCTATAGCCAAGACTATAGACTGTTCTATAGTCAAGACTATAGACTGTTCTATAGCCAAGACTATAGACTGTTCTATAGTCAAGACTATAGACTGTTCTATAGTCAAGACTATAGACTGTTCTATAGTCAAGACTATAGACTGTTCTATAGCCAAGACTATATACTGTTCTATAGTCAAGACTATAGACTGTTCTATAGCCAAGACTATAGACTGTTCTATAGTCAAGACTATAGACTGTTCTATAGTCAAGACTATAGACAGTTCTATAGTCAAGACTATAGACAGTTCTATAGTCAAGACTATAGACTGTTCTATAGTCAAGACTATAGACTGTTCTATAGTCAAGACTATAGACTGTTCTATAGCCAAGACTATAGACTGTTCTATAGTCAAGACTATAGACTGTTCTATAGTCAAGACTATAGACTGTTCTATAGTCAAGACTATAGACTGTTCAATAGTCAAGACTATAGACTGTTCTATAGTCAAGACTATAGACTGTTCTATAGTCAAGACTATAGACTGTTCTATAGTCAAGACTATAGACTGTTCTATAGTCAAGATTATAGACTGTTCTATAGTCAAGACTATATACTGTTCTATAGTCAAGACTATAGACTGTTCTATAGTCAAGACTATAGACTGTTCTATAGTCAAGACTATAGACTGTTCTATAGTCAAGGATATAGACTGTTCTATAGTCAAGGATATAGACTGTTCTATAGTCAAGACTATAGACTGTTCTATAGTCAAGATTTTAGACTGTTCTATAGGCAGATGTTTTCTTAGTTTTTTTCATTTATTTAAATTGAGCCAGTCTAATGTAGATTTTATACTTGGCAGCACTGCCTCATTTCTTATCTAGCAATTGCTTGACAGCTGAATTTGACCTGTTGAGGTCGTGTTGTGTTTTTATATTTTGCTAATTTGATTTAATTTTGCATTGTAAATAACATAAATAATGTCTTAACATTTTTAGTTTTTTTTTGTGTAAATAAAAAACAATCGATTTTTAAAGAACAATAAAATGTTCAAGTAAAGAATCTATTAAGTGGAATTTTTAGTACAATAAAATTTTAAATTTATTAAAAAATTTAAAGTGAAAATTTTAATTTTAAGAGATAAGTTTAATTTTTTTATTAAAAATCGGATTTTTAGTTTAAAATATTACATTTTTAACTAAAAAAATATTTTTGTAAATACTAGTTAGAACAAATTGTCCGTCTGTTCATTAAGGTTTAAATAGAAGACTAAAAACTTAATAAACAACTTTTAAAACTTTCCTTCTTATTTCCCTGATACCGCCAAAAGGAAACAAGACACAAAAACAACTAGAAAATCACAACTACAACTTTGTTTTATAAACACTTGTGTACTCTGACCTACAAACATATAAACGAGTTGTACAACGACACACATGGCGTCGACCTCCAATAAAGATACGGCGCATGCTGCCGCTTTTTTTTCAAATCCTTCCAATTTATTAGTTTTTCTTTTTCTTTTAACACTGATAAGTAAATAATGAACTTAATAAGGAAATTGTCAAAATAAGTTTAAGAAAAGCACATGCGCTTTACAAAACTAAAAGCAAAACAAAAAACATTGACAGAAGTCCTTAACAAAGGATAACGTCATTTTGTAGACAAAACATATGACATTGGAAGTCAAAGTAAAAAGCTATTAAAGCTTTCTTAAAAGCTTGCTTAACATAAAATGTCCTTTATTTGTTTTAAAAGAAAACGGGAATAATAATTTAAAAGTAATCAGTTTGCCAGACCAACGCTCTTAAAGCAGTTGTATAATCGGAAATAGTGGACGCTTACAGTGCATCCTTACACACACACGCACATACTTACATACATACATACATATATATATTTCTTTTTTTTTTTGGTTGAGTTTAATTATTATTCTCATAGAAAAAAAATCATAAAAAACACAACGCATTTAAAGAAATATAAACAATTAAAAAAAAATATTTGTAAATTAAAAATTATTAAAAAAATTGCCTTAAAATTAATCAACAACAGCAAATAATGTTTACAACTCTAAAATAACTAAATGCAACTAAAATATGTAGAAAATATTAAAAAAAAACGAATTTAATTTAAATTGTTTTTAAGCAATAAAAGTTTAATAAATATGGAAAATAATAAAAAAAACTACAAAAAATTTTAAATAATAATTCAAAACTTTTTATTAAAATATTAATAAAAATTGGAAAATAATTAAAATATAAAATAAAGAAAAAACTCAACAAGTCATAAATATTTTAGGGAATTTAAAAAAAGTGAATTAAAATTCTATTACTCATCGACTATTTTACAAAAAAAAAAAATAAGAACACAAAAAAACCCTAAAAAACATCCTTAAAAACAATATTAGGAAAATAACAGGAATTTAAAGGCAGCAACAAAAACAACGACCATAACAAGAAATTAACACAAAAATAAAAAGAAAAACAACAAAAATAAAAAAAAAACAAATATACAAGAATTTTTAAACACCAACATAACTTAATACTCGCTAGCGTGGAAACATTCACTGCTGCTGTTTTCCCCTCAAAAACACTCAAACACTAATACACAACAATCTACCCTTCCCAAACACTCCCTCTCTAATACGCACAGGGATTCTTAAAGTTTTGATAACAGAACAACAATCAACCAACAAACTAACCAACGACAAACAGCTTTAATCAGGAAAAAGAAAAATGGGTCGCCGCAAGGATAAACCACGCCTTATCCCCGAGCAAGATAAACGTATCTGCCGTGCCATTTGCCTTTGCCAATTGACTATGGTTTTATCGTGCGTTTCCATAGTGTACTTAAGTGTAGCTATTTATGCTCCTTCATTTAAGTAAGAAAAAAATTAAATTAGAATTTCGTGCTTTTTATATCCTACACTTGATCTTTGTAGACTATTATGATATTAGAACAGGCTTAGTATAAATTTCAGACTGGACTTTTGACTAGTCTATTGCCAATTTTAGACACTAGCCCATAAACTAGTCTAATGACTAGTCTATGGACTAGTCTATGGACTAGTCTATGGACTAGCCTATGGACTAGTCTATGGACTAGCCTATGGACTAGTCTATGGACTAGTCTATGAACTAGTCTATGAACTAGTCTATGAACTAGTCTATGAACTAGTCTATGAACTAGTCTATGGACTAGTCTATGGACTAGTCTATGAACTAGTCTATGGACTAGTCTATGGACTAGTCTATGAACTAGTCTATGGACTAGTCTATGGACTAGTCTATGAACTAGTCTATGGACTAGTCTATGGACTAGTCTATGAACTAGTCTATGGACTAGTCTATGGACTAGTCTATGGACTAGTCTATGGACTAGTCTATGGACTAGTCTATGGACTAGTTTATGGACTAGTCTATGGACTAGTCTATGGACTAGTCTATGAACTAGTCTATGGACTAATCTATGGACTAGTCTATGGACTAATCTATGGACTAATCTATGGACTAGTCTATGGACTAGTCTATGGACTAATCTATGGACTAGTCTATGGACTAGTCTATGGACTAGTCTATGGACTAGTCTATGGACTAGTCTATGGACTAGTCTATGGACTAGTCTATGGACTAGTCTATGGACTAGTCTATGGACTAGTCTATGGACTAGTCTATGGACTAGTCTATGGACTAGTCTATGGACTAGTCTATGGCCTAGTCTATGGACTAGTCTATGGACTAGTCTATGGACTAGTCTATGGACTAGTCTATGGACTAGTCTATGGACTAGTCTATGGACTAGTCTATGGACTAGTCTATGGACTAGTCTATGGACTAGTCTATGGACTAGTCTATGGACTAGTCTATGGACTAGTCTATGAACTAGTCTATGAACTAGTCTATGAACTAGTCTATGGACTAGTCTATGAACTAGTCTATGAACTAGTCTATGAACTAGTCTATGGACTAGTCTATGAACTAGTCTATGAACTAGTCTATGAACTAGTCTATGAACTAGACTATGAACTAGTCTATGGACTAGTCTATGGACTAGTCTATGAACTAGACTATGATCTAGTCTATGGATTAGTCTATGGATTAGTCTATGGACTAGTCTATGGACTAGTCTATGGACTAGTCTATGGACTAGTCTATGGACTAGTCTATGGACTAGTCTATGGACTAGTCTATGGACTAGTCTATGGACTAGTCTATGGACCAGTCTATGGATTAGTCTATGAACTAGTCTATGGAATACTCTATGGACTAGTCTATCGACTGGACTGGACTATGACTTAGTCTATGAACTTGTCTATGGATTAGTCTATGGACTAGTATATGGACTTTTTTATGTACTAGTCTATGCACAAATCTATGAACTAGTCTATGGATTAGTCTATGGACTAGTCTATGGATTAGTCTATGGACTAGTCTATAGATTAGTCTATCGAATAGTCGATGGAATACTCTATGGACTAGTCTATGGAATACTCTATTAACTAGTCTATGGAATACTCTATGGACTAGTCTATGGACTACTGGGCTATGACCTAGTCTATGAACTAGGCTATGACATAGTCTATGGACAAGTCTATGGACAAGTCTATGGACTAGTTTATGAACTAGTCTATTAACTGGTCTATGAAATAGTCTATGAACTAGTCTATGGACAAGACTATAAACTAGTTAATGAACTAGTCTATAAACTAGTCTATAGTCTAGTCTATGGATAATCCTATTGACTAGTTTATTGACTGGCCTATGACAAATATTTTGTCTAGTCTATGGACAAATATTTTGTCTAGTCTATGGACTATTCTATACGTAACTATTCTACGGACTATCCTATTGACTGGTCTATGTAATAACATATTGCCTAGACTATGAACTTAGCTAATGCCTATAAACAAATATATTGACTGGTCTATGGACTAGCATATTGCCTAGATTATGGACTAGTCTGACTATAAACTAGTCTAGGAAATAGTCTGTTAACTAGTTTATAAACCGGCCTATGAACTAGTCTACGGACAAGGCTATTGTTTAGTCTACTGACTAGTTTATAGATTTTTTTATAAACTAGTATATTGACTAGCCTATGGTCATTCATATTGCCTAATGCCTACTTATAGACTAGCCTGACTATAGATTAATTTATGAACAAGTCTATGGACTAGTTTATATACTAGTCTATAAAGAAGTATATTGACTGGTCTATATACTAGCATATTTCCTAGACTATGATCTTGCCTAATGACTAGTCCATGGACTATCCTGTTGACTAGTCTCTTGACTAGGTCATAGACAAGTCTTTTGACTAGGTCATAGACAAGTCTCTTGACTAGCTCATAGACTAGCCTAATGACTATTGGCTAATCCATGGACTGGCCTATTGACTAGTCTATTTACTGTACCAGTGTTCAGTCTAGCCTATCTACTCTGGCTTATTAACTAGATCTTGGACTAGCCTATGGACTAGACTATTGATTAATCTATGGATTAGCTTATTGACTATGGATTTGCCTATTGTCTGTTTTATAGCTGGTGCAGGGTATCACATAGTTGCATATGATCGTCAATATTTTTTTACTTATTTCAATTAAATATTTTTTTTGTAAATTTTTCTTTCGCATTTAAAGAGCTTTTAAATCCGGTTTTGAATTGGATCCGGTCATGTGTCAAACTATACAATCGGATATGCCTGATTCACATTGTGGTTGGGCTTCTTGTGGTGAATGGTGTTTAACACGTACCAGCGGTTTTTGTCCACAAATCTATTCAATCGTGCGTCGCAATGGCACCGATATTCAGTTGAATAATTGTACTCGTATTACAAATACTTCATGTGCAATGGTAAGTAGTTTTTTGGATATGATTTTTTTCATGTTATTTTATTTTTTTTATTTAACTTGAATTAATACAGTGTCAGAGAAAAGGACATTTGCATTTTAAAATTAAAGTCTTAGAAACTTTCTTAAACTTAGTTCAAATGATTTGAACTAAAGTTTGGGTTATTGTATTAACTTGTGCCTGGAATTTAGATAAAAGTCGCACTAGAACATGTTATAATCTAGACTATAGAAAAATGTACTTTATTAATTCTCCCTAAAAAGTTTATTGCCCTTCAGTTGCCTATCTAATCAATTTGTAAAAAAGTATATACGTAAAATATTTATACTTAAACTTTAGCCCACACATATTCTCAACAAAAAAAATGCCAAAAACAAATCTAACGCCTACGTTAAGTACAAAACTTAGACCTTTTTTCTGATGCCATTCCACATATTGAACTTAAAAACATATTATTGTGAAGCTATATTTTATTTATAAAATAAAGACAAACAAACTACGTAGAATCATTATATAATTTATATATTTGCTATTGCATGTGAAATGGGAATAGTAGGTTAAGCAAATCAAACCATAAACCCACATTACATATACTCTCTCACTCTCCAAATAGTTGAATAGTTTCAAACTTACAAACAAATACGCAAACGAATCAGAATATAAATATCAACAATTCTATATCAAAATAACAAAAAAATATATATAAATAATTTAAAATGTTTGTACTCGTATTTCCAAGAAAACATGTCTTTCAGTCATGTCAACATCCTCTCTGTATCCTTGTATCAGATTCTATGCTTCAACTACCAGCAATGTCGAATTACTCATATACATATGCATATTTGAGTGGTATTGTTAATGCAGGCATTTTATATTTGAAAAGAATATTAGAGTTACCATTCTTGGTTGATTTTGAAAATAACAAAAACAAAAAATGATATTTCGTACTACACATCGGAATTATATAGTTTGGATCATATAGTTCAAACTAATAAGAGTTCAATAATCTGAACTATTGTATGGACTATCGTCTGTACTATAGTCTTAAACAGTCTGAAAGAAGTTGAACTATGTAGAAGACTTAAAACCCGATAATAAGAGACCTCAATAGTCTGAACAATTGTATGAACTATCGCATGTAATAATGGTCTTAAAGATATTGGATTATGAAGAAGACTTTTAACACTTTCACGCACAAAACTAGTCTATAGTGTAGTCTATAGTCTAGTCTATAGTGTAGTCTATAGTCTAGTCTATAGTCTAGTCTATAGTCTAGTCTATAGTCTAGTCTATAGTGTAGTCTATAGTCTAGTCTATAGTCTAGTCTATAGTGTAGTCTATAGTCTAGTCTATAGTCTAGTCTATAGTCTAGTCTATAGTCTAGTCTATAGTCTAGTCTATAGTCTAGTCTATAGTCTAGTCTATAGTCTAGTCTATAGTCTAGTCTATAGTCTAGTCTATAGTCTAGTCTATAGTCTAGTTTATAGTCTAATCTATAGTCTAGTCTATAGTCTAGTCTATAGTCTAGTCTATAGTCTAGTCTATAGTCTAGTCTATAGTCTAGTCTATAGTCTAGTCTATAGTCTAGTCTATAGTCTAGTCTATGGTCTAGTCTATAGTCTATTCTATAGTCTAGTCTATAGTCTAGTAGTCTACGGATACTTTATTTTGACGTATTTTGATCATTTTTGATTAAAAATGGGAAAAGTGTTTTTAAAGGATATCGCAGGATATGGATTTAGTGACATCAAATTCTGAAAAGTAACGTTAAAGCTCTAGATCGAGAAAGATGTAAAAAAATTCTTCGGATACCGGAGTCGCGTATACGTGAAAGATTTAACCGAATACTGAGATTGATCCGCGTCTGCAGTAGACTATAGATCAGACTATAGAATGGAATAGAGAGTCGACTATAGTCCTATAGTTTACTCTATATAGAGTATGAAATAGACTAAAGAATATATTAAAATCTGGACTACATATAGAATTGATTGGACTCGTGGGCGGTATCATCATTCGTGTCTGATGTTATCGTCCAAGCACTATAAATCTCTAGGGCCAGATGGCATATTTCCAGCACTACCCCAAAAATTACCATGATATTCAGGAGCAGCCTGGAAACGTTATACATTACTAAAGTATGGAGAGAAGTCATAATTGATAAATATTCCCAAAGCGGGAAAAATGAAATCATGTATCAAGACTGTACACCGATCAGTCTGTCATCGTGTTTATTGAAAACACTAGAAAGAATCGGTCTTTTCTGACAATTTCTGGTACAACACACATACCTTAAAGGAAGGTCGGTGGAGACAGTTTGACATGAGGTTTTCGGAACTATAGATAAGGCAAATAGAGGGTGAATTTATTTATCTGCAATAATTGATGGCCTGGATGATCTAAATGTTGATTAGCGGATAAAAAATTGGATTACAAAACAAGCTCAAAGGTTAGTATGGCTTGCAATCACTGGTTGTATGAGCTCAACGCCTCAGGCTAGTCAAGAGACGATACTAATTATAGTTCCTACAAAAGATATGTTAATCATGGGGCAGGAAACGGACTTCATTCTATCTAAATTGAATGTCAATAGGTCAGTAACGACAAGAAATGAATGGGCCGTGAACACTGTCCTAAGGAATGACGTGATCTCAATATTCACTGATGGCTCAAAGACAGAAATGGGAACCGAATCAGGAATCTTCTCCGAAAAACTGAATCTTCTGCTGTCTCTTCGACTACCTGACCTGACATCTGCACGATTCTTCAGCCAGAGATATATTCCATTGATACATAATCCGGGAAATGAATCACAAAAATTCGACAATACAGGCTCCTAACTCCAATGTCGAAATGTATTCTCAATTGTATTTAATCATTGGCACAACTGACGACACAGCATAATGTTAAGTTGATATGGAATCTAGGACATGAGGGCATCCGGAAAAATAAAATACATAATGACTGCTCAACCAAATGGTCGGCCCTTGACTTAACCCTTAAAAAGGGAATTCACACTCTCCTGGCTTTGAATGGAAATAAACTTAGTTGGTCAAATATCAACACATGTATAATATCGAGTCTGCTTTGGCTTGATATGGAATCTAGGACATAGGTGCATTCGGGAATATTGCCAACTCTAGACTTAACCCTTTCGAAAGGGATATTCACACTCCTATGACTTTGAAAGAGAAGAATCTTAAATGGTCAAATATGACCACTTGTAGAATATCAAGTCTGCTTTGGCACACTCTGTCAATGAATAGTAAGAACTCGATTGGACTTCATCTACCCATGTTATAATGAAGCTACTGTAAAAAAGCAACGAGCTCTCAAATGAGCTCTCTTGCTCCCTTTTTTGTCATTCATACATGATAAAAAGTCAGTCAGAGAATAATTTTTTTTACTATCTGCCTTTCACTGCTGTAGAAGCTGTTTGAATGACTGTCCAGCCTTATAAGAACACCGACTTCCCGATCTTGGTAGAACATTTTTTCATGATCTGGACTGTTTTCGAGATGTGTCACTAGTAGACATGGTTTTCTCGGAGACCGCCAGAACTAATTAGTTAAAGAAATTAGCGAGTGAAAGCATTTTCTCACCTTAAGTTAATGACAATTCTAAGGGCCACTAGGCCTTCGAGTAAACTCGCTAATTAGTGAGCATCCGACGTAATCTAACCAATAGTTCTATCTATAGTTTGAACTATAGATAGAACTATATAGTGCACAGTAGAGTGTACTTCAAATTTGACTATTGTCTAAACCATAATGTAGTAAAAGGGATTTAAATTTACAAAATCCAGCATAAGAAAAAAATAAACCCTGTTCGCTTCCTGTTTTAAAAAATAGGTATATTGTATATCCTGTTTAAATCAACGTGGGCTGATAAAAAGTAACAATTTAAAGGAAAAAATTTTCTTTAATTTAACATTAATCTAAATCTGACCACCCCAAACGATGGTCATGTATTGACACATTAGAACAATTTTTTTTTTTAATGTTCTTCTAAATTTGTAGCTTCATATTGTTGTTTTTACTTTTAGCTATTTTTCTATTTATTTATTCCATTGTAGTTGTAGTTGCTGATGTCTTTTAATTTTACAAATTAGTTGTTTGTATCCGTTGTTTTTGTGTCATTTAATATGAAGAGACGAAAGTCATACAAACTCACAGATACATTAGATATAGAATAACAACGAGTAGAAAATAGAAATATCTATTACAATAAATAAATTGTTTAAAGTTAGCTTAATGTATGTTTATGGCATGGTATGATTTTGTTCTGTCTGGCTGTCAGACATAAATAGAAAAAAAAACCAAGAAGAATAGCAAGAAAGTAAACTATCAACCAAAAGTTTGTGTAAAAATGAGTCATTTTAAGACAAATTGGTAATGATGATCATCATCAATGTCCTTGTCAGCTGGAATTGAAATGAGTTATCAAGTTGCTAAATGTTTTAGTAGCTATTTAGTGATATAACAATTCCCAGCAAAACAAAAGAACTTCCAAAGAAGCGAAAAAGAAGTAGAATTTAATTCATGGAAGTAAAAAAAGTCTTGAAGAAGTAATGATTTTAACAAAGGCTTGTCATAGGAGGGATGTCCTTTTTATTTAATTCCATATTCACTACATCTGAAGTCATTCTCAGGAAGTAATTTGTATTGCATTTATCAATTACTTCAAGATTGGATTATTTTCGCTTCTTTGGAGGTCATTAAACATCACTTCCACAAAAGGTAAACAAAAATTCACTTAGTGCTACTTTTGAAGTGGTGATAAATGTTATTCTTTTGTAATTACTTTGTTTTCTTTTTGCTGGGAATACCTGCTGCTATTGTCTTTTTTTAGACATTTAAACATTTACTATTTGTTGAAGTGTAAATTCAAGTAAAATGGGAAATTTTAATGTTTATCTTGTTGAATAGTTATTTTTAGTATAAAATATAAATGATACAACACTTGCCACTTTATTTATATGTATGAATCTATCTATATGTATTTGTAGCAAGTGTGTGCGTAAAATTCAACATTTGAAAAGTTGGCAACAAACCACACCTGCAACTAGTAAAAAAGGTGTCTTAATGTACAGGAGTAAATTGACAACACAAAGCAGCAAAGGTGCCAACAGCAACAACTTGTTGCAAAAAGGAATATATATATAATGTTGGCATATAAATAATTAGTTTTATTGTCAGGAAAATAAAAATGCTTAAAATAATACAAATGCCACATAAAATTCAATTACTCTTCGTGTCTATTGTAGTAAACATAGTGTTAGTAAGTTTGAGGCATTTTAAGGCGTTTTCTTTGAATAAGAATAGATAGCGGAAACAAAGTGTTTTGTTTTAAATTGAAATTAAATTTTTAAATTTACAGTGTTCATGTTTTAACACTGCAGTTAAATTGTCTCTGTGTAAAAGATCGCAAAAGATCACGATCAATCGATCAAACTAAATCTACATCATGGAAATTTATTATAGTCCAGCAAAAATTTTTATCACATTTTATTCATTTATGACTCTTCTGCACTATTTAAACGATCACATATTAGGAGAAAATAGGGTTCTTAAGTTGAAACGAAAAGTCGACTATTCGACTTTTTTCATTTAGTTAAAAGTCGACTTTTCGACTTTTTTCGTTTAGTTAAATGTCGACTTTTCGACCTTTTGCATTTTATGAAAAGTCGACTTTTAGACTTTTTTTCATTTAATTAAAGGTCGACTTTTAGTCTTTTCGACTATAAGTGTTTTATAAATAGTCAAATATTCGACTTTTTTGACTTTTCTATTTTTTCGACTTTTTGATTATTTTCAACTTTTTACGACTATTTTTTGATTTTTTTCTAGTTTTTCCGACTATTTAAGAGTTTTTGACATTTTTCCACTTTTTTTTTAAATTTTCGACTATTTTTCTACAATTTTCGAGTTTTTGACTTTTTTCGACTTTTCGATATTTTACGACATTTCGACTTTATTCGACCTTTTTCGAATTTTATTAACAAATTCGAATTTTCGATTTTTTTCGCAGACGATAGTTGAGTTATCGACTTTTTTGGAACAAAATAGTCGACTTCGACTTTTTTCGATAAAAAATCGATTGTTCGGTTATTCGAAAGTCGATTTATAGAACCCTAGGAGAAATTGGTAACCTATCTGCGACTTGTCAAAAATAATCTTTTATGCGCCTCTTTTCTTATTAGTTACGAATCATTTTTGAATCTTTTTAGTGTAATTTTCCGTTTGATAAGAAACAATTTTACACCTTTCATCGGATTGAAATATGATATAAAAAACTATCATATGTTAAACATCAGTATGATGAATTTATGAATTTTACACAATTTTGGAAAATTTATGAGGAAAGCTAAATCGAGGTGGATCCTGAACAGAAATTTTTACCCAATCATCATAATTTGACTATTTATAAGAATAAAAAGTTATTTTTCAATTTGGAAGGATATGTCAATATTTTGAGAGGAGAATGTATGATGAATTTATGATTTCTATATATTTTGTTATTGAATTTTCATTTAAACAATTTTTAATCATATATCGGAATCATTTTTTAAGTACGCAACTTGTTGATCACTTTTAGGTCATCAAAAAGAGTCAAAAAAGACTCAGTCTTGTTGTTGTTGTCATAACAGTTCGACTGTGGCTGATAATTCTTTCCATGGGAAACAAATTTCGGTTGATACAACTGTCGCTGGGATGACAATCATTGACAGAATATGACTCCGGTCGTTTCAGAGCGAAGATCCAATTATCGCATGTAGGCATGTTCTTGTTGTTATAACAGTTTGACTGCAGCCAATACTTGTTTCCTGGGGAAAAAACTTTCGGTGGCATGAGCTAACAAGTGGCATGATCTAACAAGTTAAACTCGGTATATTGGGTAGATCGATTACGAAGTCAAGGTTATAAAGTTTGAAGTCACATGCTGTTAAACTGATTTCTTCTCTCTTTATCAAGATTTCTTATAAAGTTTGCAGTCACATGCTGTTAAACTGATTTCTTCTCTTCCTCGTCTAAGTAACTTTTGCTTTAACTGTTACTTGGGTAGCCCATTCGATCTGACATGACATGACAGTATGATAAACAGGGCTGAAGCGTTTATAATATATTTTAACCTTACTACGTTCCAGACTAAGAGATTTAGACATTAGATGTTAATGATCGATGTCTGCAGTCAAACACATACGATACCATTTCCAGTCGTTATTGGGGTGCTAGGTGTTTTGAAAAGATTCTAGGTGTTTGAGAAGATTCTAAACCGTATATGTTAATGGTCGAATAATCGTGCAGTCAACACAGATAAGAAATCACTTCCAGTCCGAATTGGGGTGCTCTAAGGTTTTTTTACAACTTTGTAAGCATTTAGGATAATATATCATCTCTGTTCTAGCGTCTCTAATCTACGCACTAGATAATTTTGTCTCAAACTTTGTAAACTGTCTTTATGTCGATAAATACGACAGTTCTTCCAGAGATATTTTTACGAAAAAATTTGTTCACATCTCCAAAAGGAAAGCCGACATATAGGATATCTTAATATTTTGTTTGGATACATAGAAAGCGAATATTTGTTTGCCTCATAATAGTCTCTAAACTCAGAAATCATAATTGTAGTGATCGTGGTCTGTTCCCCTATTTGACAGAGATTTTCTACGATTTAACTCAAGTTTAGTCTAGAAACTTATAAATGGAATACTACTCTTGTAGGTAACTAATCCCATTTGTAGGGTAATTTTTAACCTATTTCTTTGGATGGATAGGTCGTTCCTTAACTATTAAAGATAGATGCTGTGCTTAAGTGATTCTCAGGGCCAGAGTTTCTACGAATATGTAAGAATGCAATAACAACTTTAGGGTTTCAACAAATGTCCATAAGAATAGTTATGTATTTGTAAAGTAAATCTCCAGATGTTCTCGCCGTACTGAAGATTAATTCAATTTTTTATTCAACATCTTACAATACTAACATCAGTGTCACAGTTTACGGGTGATCAGTATGAAAACCGGGTTTAAAAACCTCTAAGGTTCTCATACCTAACAGGAACTGAGAATGTCGACTAAGTGATGTTTCCAAACTGGCCTTTACTAAAGCAAATGACTTAGGATAGGGTACAAACATGTTTCATTATTCGAAATATTCGAGATTCTGATAGTTGATCCTAATTAAAAACCTATTCTGTTGGTAAATAAAAATTCTAATAAAAATCTCTTCCTTTTTTCTAGATCGATATGAGTCGTTTAAATAAATTCAATTGTAACAATGGGACAGCCTGTAACAACATTCACGGAGTATTCAATTGTTCAAATGGTAAGTAATGCTTTGTATACACAGTTGTAAGATCTTACAACGTTGGCAGTAAAATGTGCAGGAAATGTCTAATAATAGTGTAAACTTACAAATTTTGTCTTCCAATATTGTCAGTAATGCTTTTTCTGAAACCGTTGCAAAAGAAAAGTTATAAGTTCAGACGATTGTTAGACATTTTCTGAAGATGACAACGTTGTAAGATCTGACTATGTATACACGGTTGTTAGATCTTACAACGTTGGCAGTAAAATGTGCTGAAAATGTCTAATAACAGTGTAAATTTATAAATTTTATCTTCTAATATTAAATCAGTAATATTTTTATTGAGAACGTTGCAAAAGAAAATTCGTAAGTTCAGAAGATTGTTAGACATTTTCTGAACATTTTACTGACAAACGTGTATCACCGCTTTAAGAAACAATTCCAATCGAATTTTAACGAAAAGTAATATGAGATATTTTACCTTCAACCAGGTCACTGTAAAAATATGTCAGAGTTCTTTTTGTGTCATCACAAAGCCGATGGACCGACAATAAATTCAGCCAAAGACAATACAAAATTGAATGGTTTCTTTGAGTGTCATGGAGTGCATTGTACGAAAATTAAAAAACCTTTTAGTTGTGACAGATATTGTTCGAAAATAACCACTTCACATATAAATGTTCTGCTGATGCATGTAAGTGTTTGTTGTTTAAGGGCAAAAAAAGGACTTTAACACTTTTATATTTTTATTTTTAACAAATAAACTTTTAAATACTTGAACAGGAGGATAATGTTATAGCAGCAGATTGTGAAAATGCAGTGGCCTTTAATGAGGCCAGAGGCAATGAGCTGGGGGTTCGTATAAGTCCGACAGAATTTTGGAAAGAGGACGATGGGAATCTGTTAACGAATTGTGCCACTGTAACGAGGGAAGGGGACAAAATACTGTGAGTTTAAGACTTTCTCTCAAAAGGGAATTTATGTTACAAATTTTAACATTTTTAGGGCCACGGATTGTCTGAATGGTACTTTATTGCCGCACAATATTTTGCCGGAGCCTTTTATGAATTTTACACAATTTTGGAAAATCTATGAGGAAAGCAAAATCGAAGTGGATCCTGAACAGAAATTTTTACCCAATCAACATAACTTGACAATTTATAAGAATAAAAAGTTATTTATCAATTTGGAGGGTTGTGTCAATACTTTGAGGGGAGAATGTAAAGATTTTCATGCTCGTCATGGCAGTGATGGCGATAATAATACGGCTCAATCGAGGTATCAATGTTATTATAATAAGGTAAGGGTTATTTTGAATGGTTCAGATACTCTCCCGAAAAAATATTAAATTACATTTTCCCACTCTTGATTTCTTTTAGGATCCCTCAGTTGAATTTGTAACTTCACGTTATGATTTGAAAAAAGTCTATAATGAATTGTTATTCTCGCTAATAGTTCCTATAGTTTTGTTTGTGATCTCATCAATTTCTCTTATAATTATAACAACATATGTTAAGGTAAGTCTGAATTTATGAACTTTTACAGAATAACCGAATGCATTAAATTGTAATTAACAGGTGGGAGATGATGCCAAAATGCGTTGTATTTGTGGCGGCGAAGAATCAGATGCCGATGAAATCTATTCATCACGTAAAAGTAAAAGGAATCGTCAGGCTCAGAATTTAGAAACGATGGACAATCTAAATCAAATGACAGATTTGGCGGTAAGTTTTGGAATGTTGTTTTTAGTTTTAACATTTTTTCTTTGAAAACAGGATGAACGTTTGTATATGGGTCAAATATTGTGGGTTATCGGTTCTGGGTATTTCCGAAAGCAAGTGAACAAAAAGGTCACAGTCTTATATGCTTAAGTTCCTGTACCTTGGGATCATTATGAACGACAGAGTAAACTTTTTGATTAATCTTTAAGCTTATGTAGAGGGCGTGATGTTCGCGTCGTACATTAGGGGCTTGTGCATCTTACAGATACTCTGCGCGGTACGATGTCTGTTATTGGCAGAAACGAGGTCTTTTCGTAAGAGATGCGATAAGTGTGATGAGCCTTAAAGTGCATTTGCTTTCAAAATCATTAAGATTCTTGTAAATGGATTAAAGCTTATGTTAGACCCATCTTTATTAGTAAGTGGATCCTAAGAGAACGTGATGCACATTAGGGGCATGCACAGGTAATGTAGAGTGTGCGGTACGATGATTGTTAATGGGAGAAACAAGGTCTGAGTAGATGGAAGTCTAGTCTGATTCGGTATCCATATGGTCGTTGTACACAGATGTATGAGTTGCTGTTATTTCCCCACGTAACTGTCTTCATGGAATTTCCCCCGGGGGAATGTTACCTTGGTGAAGCCTCCGCCTTGGTGTAATTGCAATCCCGGGGTATAAACAGGTGGCCAATACCTGTAGTAGACCGGGACTAAAAAATTGCTTACAGTCTGCTGTTTGGCTTAGTCTTTGCATAGATTGAGAGATCAAACCAGAGCACCGCATAATCTGGTTCTACGGGTAGCCAGTTGCCCGCAGGACTATGTCCTGGCTGATCAGTTGGTTGAGGTTCCTTCGGGATCCACGCAGTGGCTGTGGTTTAAACCCAAATTCGCGGGGAGAGTAAGTGGCGGGATAAGTTCGGTGCTGTTGCCGAAAACAACAGATACCCCACAGAGGAGTGACTGTGGGACTAAGAGTTGGAAATGAGTTGGTATTAATTGTATATGGTACGGGATGAATGTGAGGTTCGGCGGGCCTCATCCGTCTACCTAATGAATTTGTCGTATGTTTTTCTCTTATGAATGTATCGTATGAATGAGATGTGTGCTGGGTTGAATGACGATGGATGAAATGTACATATGTCATATACATATGATACCATTGAATTTTCCTTGTCCAGATATGTTCATATAGAATTACCACAGTGTTTCCCTGTGAGTAAGAACTTCGGTCCACCGGTTACGTCTCTAGAGGCCATCCAATGGTCAGATATTATATAGCTGAGTTCTTCATTGAAGAATAAAAAGGGCGGTGGTAGACCGTTCTCAAGTCTACCCAGTGGATGAAAAAGACCACCGTGAGATAAGGCCGTCAAGGCAGGTGCTCACGTTAAAACTCTCGATATTCGTGTCTCCAAGGCATCCTCCGGGCATGTTTCTACCGGTCTACGGGATACGTCACTAGGTAATGTTGCCGACTTAACAGAGGCGTAGTTGTAAACGGAAGTGATGTTTTACATTTCGGAAGTTAAGCAACGGGGCAGCAATGATCAGAGATTAGCTCAAGTACATGAGCAAAGTTCAGATTCTGTTGAGCAACGATTATGTCTTTTGCATATAGTAGTTTTTGTTGTTGTGTCCATGTTGTTTTTATGATCTCTTTAAGGAGCTATTGTGTGTTTTCTTCTTATTGATATCACACTATGTGGCTCCTGTGAGTGCCTATCATGAAACATTGGTCAACAGTTTAGACCCTTTAGAGTTTTTCACTGTTTTGTGACTTACATATAACTAACTCTGACCTAAAATTTTAACTGAAAGTAACGCAATGACTTTGCTTTAAACTAAAATCGCGGAAAGAGCTTAAAAACACTCTGCAGTTCATACATAGGCACTGCTCACTAACCAAGGGAGAGGTTATGACCAAATGCATTCAAGTCGGATCGTTAATAGTTCGAATAAGTTTTGTACAAAATATTCAAGAAAATTTTCAATATTCAAGAGTTTTGTTCAAGTTTTCGATTTTAACTAAATTTTATAGAAAATTTTTCAAAATTTATTAATTCTTATTGAAAACTTTTCAATATTGAATATTTTTTATAGAAAATTTTTCAATATTGTCTAATTTTTATAGAAAATTTTTTAATATTGATTAATTTTTATAGAAAATTTTTCAATATTGATTAATTTTTATAGAAAATTTTTCAATATCGACTAATTTTTATGGAAAAAATTTCATTATTGTTAAATTTTTATGGATAATTTTTCAATATCGTCTAATTTTTATAGAAAAATTTTCAATATTGACTAATTTTTAAAGAAAATTTTCAATATTGACTAAATTTTATAGAAAATTGTTCAATATTGTTAAATTTTTATAGAAAATTTTTCAATATTGAAATAAAAATCTTTCAGTTTTGAAAAATTCCTATAGAAAATATTCTTTACTAGAGAAGTTTTTAAAAACAGTAAATATTTTTCTCTTACTTTTATTTTCTAGGAACATGACGTTAGTCCTGCCGATGCCAATGCCATGATTGGCAGTACAAAGTCACTATTGCCCTTAAGTCCCACCAATGATTCCGGTACCACCGATAATACATTTGACGATGAAAAAGCCTCAAAATGTGACATGCCAGAAAAACCTCTAGTAGTAATTTAAAACAAACTAAGTAAATCAAGAAAAAAATCAAGCAAACATTAAAAAAAACTTTAAACTAAAACTTAATTTCTAAATGTGCATGTGTAATTTTATTAAACAAAAAAAAAAAAAAAAAAAAAACGACAAAATTTATTAACTTGTAATTTAAAATGAATGTGCAATCAAATCACAATTGTACCTTAATTTTTTTTTTCTTCGTTATTTGTTTTTTGACAAAAGCAAAATAGAAATTTTATTTTATATTAGTTTTTCTTGAAATTTTGCAAAAAAATAATAAGGGAATATATAGAAAAACAAAAAAAGTAAAACCAACTGAATATAAACTGCCTTCAATGTTAACCACCAAACAAAAATATTTAATAGAGAGAAAAGAAATACAACTTTTTAGGAACAAAAAAAATTATGTGATTTAAATAAAGAAAAAAAAAACAAAAATATAAACAAAACGATTTGATAAACATATTCATTAAAACAAAAATCTAAACATCGTATGGCATTAATATTCAACTTCTTTTTTCTTTAAAAAAACTCATAGCTAAACATTTTCGTACATTAATTACATTTAAAACAAAAACATATTTTCTAAAAATATTTGTAAAATTTTAACAAACATTTAAAATAAAAAAAACTAAACTCATTAATCACTTTCTCGTATACTTTATACATTAAATAAATAAACAACAACAACTATTATATACTAAAAATTTATATTAAACAAAAACTAACTATTTATTAATATACATACTTATGTTATGTATAAAATAAAGTACCAATCTTTAAATCAAAAAAATGAGTTTTTATTTCCCTAAGACTTTTTAAAGGTAAGTAGAGGAAAGAAAAAGAGATGGAGAGAGAGAAAGATAGTAAAACATTTATTTTAAAAAGTTTTCTTTAAAATATTCAATTTATTTTCAAATTGCACCCTGTATCATTTAATATCATTCACACTTTTAATTGCTCTCTTTTATTTTCATAAAAGTTTCTTTTTTCTTTCTTTTTATTTAAAATAAAAAATAAATATTCTTAAAAACTAAAACTTAGATTTATATAAAATTTTAATAATAAAAGATAATTAACAAAGTTTTACAGTTATAAATTTTCTTACTTTTTGTATATTTCTTTTAGTATTTTTTTCTTCAAATTCAAAAAGGAAATACAAAATTACGCCCGCGTTGTTAGGGAAACCTTTAATTATTAATTTACAACATCTACAATAGTAAATGTTTTCAATTGTCTTTAAAATGTTTCTTTTCTTTTTTTTCTGTTGTAAACTAAAACAAAAATATGTCATTTTAATACATTGGTTTTGGAATTGTGGACCGTGGAATTAAAGAATAAATTGCACTAGTGATATTTTAAATAAATGTTCTACAAACATTAAGTATACATTGGCCTAAGAGGGCAGGGGGAGAAGGGGAGGCTGATCTGTTTGCTGTTTTAATTTGATTTATTATCTTAAATATTTTCTAAAATTTTCCATTTCAAATATACTATTAGAGAGTCTGGAAAGAGAGAGAGAGAAATAAAAAGATTAATAAATTTTTTTTCGGGAAATTTTCTCTAAAGAAATATGATAATATTGAAGATTTTTAATTCACATTAATCAATATTGAAAATTTTATATAAAAATTAGTCAATATTGATTTTTTTTATAAAAATTAAACAATTTGAAAAATTTGTCAATATTGAAAGTTTTTTATAAAAATTAGTCAATATTGAAAGTTTTTATGTAAAAGTTAATCAATATTAAAAATTTTTCTATAAAAATCAATCAATATTGAAAATTTTTTTATAAAAATCAGTCAATATTGATAATTTTCTATAAAAATTAGTCAATAATGAAAGTTTTTGTGTAAAAATTAAACAATATTGAAAAAATTTTTATAAAAATCAGTCAATATTGAAAAATTGTCATAAAAACTAGTCAATATTGCAATATTTTCATAAAAATTAGTCAATATTGAAAATTTTTCATAAAAATTAGTTAATATTGAAAGTTTTTGTGTAAAAATTAATCAATATTGAAATTTTTTTTATAAAAATCCGTCAATATTGAAAAATTTTTATAAAAAATAGACAATATTAAAATGTTTTCATAAAAATTAGTCAATATTGAAAGTTTTTTATAAAAAATAGTCAATATTAAAAAAATTTTCTATAAAAAATAATCAATATTGAAATTTTTTCATAAATAATAGTCAATACTGAAAAATTTTCTATAAAAAATAGTCAATATTGAAATGTTTTCATAAAAAATAGTCAATATTGCAATATTTTCATAAAAATTAGTCAATATTGAAAATTTTTCATAAAAATTAGTTAATATTGAATGTTTTTGTGTAAAAATTAATCAATATTGAATTTTTTTATAAAAATCCGTCAATATTGAAAAATTTTTATAAAAAATAGACAATATTAAAAATTTTTCATAAAAATTAGTCAATATTGAAAGTTTTTTATAAATATTAGTCAATATTGAAAAATTTTCTATAAAAAATAGTCAATATTGAAAATTTTTCATAAAAATTAGTCAATATTGAAAATTTTTCATAAAAAATAGTCAATATTGAGAGTTTTTGTGTAAAAATTAATCAATATTGAAAATTTTTTTATAAAAATCAGTCAATATTGTAAAAATTAGTCAGTGTTGAAAATTTTCCATAAAAATTAGTCAATATTGAAACATTTTATAAAAATTAGTCAATATTGAAAGTCTTTGTGTAAAAAGGAATCAATATTGAAAAATTTTATAAAAATTAGTCAATATTAAAAAATTTTTTATAAAAATTAGTCAATATTGAAAATTTTTCATAAAAATTAGTCAATATTGAAAGTTTTTGTGTAAAAATAAATCAATATTGAACAATTTTTTTTATAAAAATCAGTCAATATTGAAAATTTCCATAAAAATTAGCCAATATTGAAAATTTTTCATAAAAATTAGTCAATATTGAAAATTTTTCATAAAAATTAGTCAATATTGAAAGTTTTTGTGTAAAAATTAATCAATATTGAACAATTTTTTTTATAAAAATCAGTCAATATTGAAAATTTTCCATAAAAATTAGCCAATATTGAAAATTTTTCATAAAAATTAGTCAATATTGAAAATTTTTCATAAAAATTAGTCAATATTGAAACATTTTCATAAAAATTAGTCAATATTGAAAGTCTTTGTGTAAAAATGAATCAATATTGAAAAATTTTATAAAAATTAGTCAATATTGAAAAATTTTATAAAAATTAGTCAATATTGAAAAATTTTATAAAAATTAGTCAATATTAAAAAATTTTCTATAAAAATTAGTCAATATCGAAAATTTTTCATGAAAATTAGTCAATATTGAAAGTTTTTGTGTAAAAATTAATCAATATTGAACAATATTTTTATAAAAATCAGTCAATATTGAAAAATTTTCATAAAAATTAATCAATATTGAAAGTTTTTTATAAAAATTAGTCAATATTAAAAAATTTCTATAAAAAATAGTCAATATTGAAAATTTTTCATAAAAATTAGTCAATATTGAAAATTTTTCATAAATATTAGTCAATATTGAAAATTTTCATTAAAATTAGGCAATATTGATAGTCTTTTTGTAAAAATGAATCAATATTGAAAATTTTTATAAAAATTAGTCGATACTAAAAAATTTTCTATAAAAATTAGTCAATATTGGAAATTTTTCATAAAAATTAGTCAATATTGAAAATTTTTTTTATAAAAATCAGTCAATATTTAAACATTTTCATAAAAATTAGTCAATATTGAACATTTTTCATAAAAATTAGTCAATATTGAAAATTTTTCATAAAAATTAGTCAATATTGAAAAATTTTCTATAAAAATTAATCAATATTGAACAATTTTGTATAAAAATTAGTCAATATTGAAAATTTTTTATAAAAGTAAGTCAATATTGGAAAATTTCCCAAAAATTAAACAATATTGAAAATTTTTCTATAAAAATTAGTCAATATTGAAAGTTTTTGTGTAATTAATTAATATATATCAAAAAAATTTATAAAAATTAGTCAATATTGAAAGTTTTTGTGTAAATATTAATCAATATTTAAAAATTTTCTATAAAAATTAATAAATATTGAAAATTTTTCTTAAAAAAGATTTTAATTACCTTCCAAAGGCATTAAATAATGCCACAATTTCAGTACGTGATAATCTAAATAAAGGATCCGCCTCGATATGAGGTTTATTCCATAAACCACTTTCCGTGGCCTGATTAAGCTTCTCGGAGTATAAAATCTTTAAAGCGGTACCTAAACCTTGGGTCTAACAAAAAAAAAAAAAAAAAAAGAGAATTATAAACAAAAAAAAAGTTATTTTTATTTTAAGAAAACTCACCTGTAATTTACCCCATAATTTACATTTATCACAACCAACACAATCCATAATTCTGGAAATATTTCTAAATTTTTCTTTAAATTCATGTTTAAATTTAATGCCCTGTATGCTGCCTGAGAATAAAGCATTCTCATCAAAATGATTGGGAAAAGATCTAGAGAAAAATATTTAACAATATATATAAGTTATAGTTCTTTTATATTTGAATTTAATAAAACTCACTCAATTACAGACAACAAATCGTTAATAGCCATTTTAGTCTCTTGATCCTCCTCTACGATACCGGTGTAATATTCTTCTCTTCTTAGATAGGGTGCAGCTTTGGCCAAAGCTCTTAATTCTACCAAATAAATGAAATACAAATTCCTTAACCAATGAGGACCCTCACCATTTGTGGTCTCAGGACTAAATCTTCTTTGGAATTCTTTAACATTTGGACCCCATACACCTTGAGGATCTAAGAAATCTTTAGATTCTGATAGTAAATACTTTGAACACAAATGTATATTGATACTAGAGTGCAGGCCCGATATGATACGATAAAAGGCACGTTGTTCCAAACACATTTTATGTAAATCAATTTGAGCCAAATATTCCGTAAATGAATTGGATTTGTTTTGAGTGCCAAAACAATTCTCCAAATAAATACTATTCCATACACGATGGGCAGAATCTCCTTTATATCCTGTATAACGTTCTGGATTAATAAGTAAATCTACATATTGTGATCCCTCATGATTGTCATCGACTATACAGAAATCCTCTTCGGCTTCATCGTGTTTTGCCCACAGTTCGAATTCCTTGTGGGCCTGATCACTAATACTGGTATCGAGAAAACCTAGTAGACTATTGAAATCATCAGCATCGGAACAACCGGCTACTTGAGCATCTTTGGTGTACTAAAAAAGTTGTGGTTTGTTTCATTATTATTTATTTTTTTCTTTTGTTGTTTTTGTTAGATTTGTGATTTTGTTAGGATGAGTTTTGAAATTTTGTTTTGATAAAATGAAAATGTGTGTTTTTTTGAATGCCATCACCATTTAGTTTCAGTTTTATAATGAATTTTATTAACACTTTAGTTTTTTTGCACTTAAACCAATATTATTTTTTTTTTTTGTGTTGTTTTATTTACATTGAACAATTAAAAAAAAAAAACTTTAAACAAATATTTAAACATTTGTTTTCATGCTTAAAATAAAAACGTAAACATGCATTTAAAATTGAAATTAAAAAACTTAAAAAAACGGTTGAATGTTAAGCAATACAAGTGTTTTAAAAGAAAATTTTTTTATACCGAGCAATTTTTTCTTAGAAATAGTTCAATATAGAAATAGTTTCTACAGAAAGTTCTTAATCTTAAAACTTTCCATATTAAAGACAAAATCCTTATAAAAATTTTTCTATATTGAAGATTTTTTTGTAAATTCTGTTAATTTAAACCATTTTGCAATGTAATAAATAATCTAAATATTATTTATATAAATTAAAAAAACCATAGACATTAGAACTATTGTTTATCTTAAACAATAACTACTTCAAAATTAGTTACGATACAGTTAAAAAAATGATAACAATTGTATATTGAAAAAAAATGATAACAATTTATCAATTGAAATTATCAAAAATGTTTAAAAATAACCCATTAATGAAAACTTAAAAAAGAATCAAAATTAACTCTTTAAAAACTAACCAAGCATGCAAAATCATCAACCTGACTAGATTATAGACAAAACTAAACGCTAGACTATACAGTAGTCAATTATATTATACTATAGACTATCTAGACTTTATACTAGACAATAGACTAGACTTGGACTTAACTATAGACTTTTCATTGAATAATACTAGACTATATCCTAGACGGAAGACAACCATATAGCCTAGATTGTAGAATATAATACAATAGGCTAGAACATAGAATAGGTTGCAGACTAGACAACAAATATAGAATAGACAATATACTCGACTGTAGGCTCGATTTTAGAATAGACTTGACAAAAAACTAAACACGATTATAGACTATACACTATGCTAGACTACAGACTTGATTATAGACCAGACTAAAGTGTAGACTCGACTGTAGACTAGAATATAGCAACCACTGACAGGACTACATACTATAGTACGTACGAAATTTTTTACTAAACTAGACTATACTATAAAATAGACTATAGACTATACTATAAACTTGACTATAGACTGGATGACTGACTAGACTATAGAATGGACTATAAACTAGACTAAAGAATAGACTATAAACTAAACTATAGACTAGACTAGACTATAGCTTTGCCTATATACTAGACCATAGACTTAACTTAAGCCTAGACTATAGAGTAGAATACAGACTAGACTATAGACTATACTACAGACTAGACTATATAATTGACTATAGACTAGACAATAGACTAGATTATAGACTAGACTATAGACTAGACTAGAGACTAGACTATAGACTAGACTAGAGACTAGAGACTAGACTAGAGACTAGACTAGAGACTAGACTAGAGACTAGACTATAGACTAGACTAGAGACTAGACTATAGACTAGACAAGAGACTAGACTATAGACTAGACTATAGACTAGACAAGAGACTAGACTATAGACTAGACTATAGACTAGACTATAGACTAGACTATAGACTAGACTATAGACTAGACTATAGACTAGACTGTAGACTAGACTATAGACTAGACTATAGACTAGACTATAGACTAGACTATAGACTAGACTATACTGTAGATTAGACATGAATTCTATATATTGAAAACTATAGACTAGACTCTAGAGTATACTATAAACTAGACTATAGACTGAACTTTAGACAATAGACTAGAATATATTTTCGACTATAGACTATACAATAGACTAGACAATAGACTATACAATAGACTAGACAATAGACTAGACTATAGACTAGACTATAAAATTGACTATAGATTTCACTATAGACTAGACTATAAACTAGACAATAGACTAGACTATAGACTTGACTATAGATTTGACTATAGATTAGACTATAGAATAGACTTGAATACTATAAATTGAAAACTATATACTCGACTAGACTATAGACTAGATTATAGACTTGACTACTGACAAGACTATAGACTAGATTATAGAAATGTTACAGACTTCTGAGAACTGGGACTAGACTAGAATATAGACTATACTACAGACTAGACTATAGATTTGACTATAGACAAGACTATAGACTTGACAATAGACTAGACAATAGACTAGACAATAGACTAGACTATAGACTAGACAATAGACTAGACTATAGACTAGACTATAGACTAGACTATAGACTAGACTATAGACTAGACTATAGACTAGACAATATACTAGACTAGATAGACCACTTATAGACCAATTGACCCAAAAGTTCTTTAAATTTAAAGCAAACCCTTTAACAGATAGATAAGTTAATATAGCTGCTACGTTATAGAATGACGACAATAACAAAAATGGTTTAGAAACGTGTTACTGATACATTTTATTTCACATTCCAAAAATTTCGATATTAATGAGAAAATTACTTAAAAGTAAATTTACATATTTTAATTTTAAATTATCTTTTAACTAAAACTAATTACTTGCAAGTGTAATTGTTCAAAATGCAAATTTTAACACCTGTTTAAAGTATGTTCTTCGTTACGGCTTTGGTTTTTTGAAATATAAAGAATATAACAAAATAATTAAATAAATAATTTACGACCTATAAATTCAAAATGATTTAATAAATCAAATAAAGTTTTAACTATTTTTGACACAAATATATGAAACAGATTAAAATAATAATCAATTTGAATGTTGTTCAATGTCAGTTTTAATAGATAAGAAATAAAAGATTTCATAGCAATTGAAAGGGCAAGATATACCTATGTATTAGGAAATGCTTCTCTCCCTAAAGGGTTAACTATGGTAAAAATATTTAAAAAAAGTTGTACCTAGCAAAACGCCCACAAGAAAAAGTAATTTACCCAACATTTCAAAAATAATTGACCTTATTTCAATAATGATGTATGAGATCTAAGATAATGATGAAATTTATCAGTACAACAACAAAATTATAAAACACAGAAAAAACTTAAAATAAAAAAGCAAAAAATTAGTTCCACTTACCTTAAATAATGTAGGTTTCATAAAATGATTTTCACCATTTTCGATTAAACCCTTGGGTATACTTTTCTCCTCACAATTCTGCACCTGACAGAAGCGCATGGCACATTTGCTGTCATCTGGCCAAAATGGACAATCCCGATGTAAATTAACGCGATAGAAACGAAAATAGTTTTTCACCAATAAACTACTCAAACGGGGAAAGATTTTAATGTTATTAAAATGATCGACGGTATCTACCTCACAGCTGCAATCATTAATGGAACCTTCCAGCTGTTGGGGGGTGGGGGGTGGTTAACCAGAAATACAATAAATAAGAAATTCCTTTCTTTTTCGACATTAAACTCACCTCACAAAAACAATTTTTATTACTATCCAATTTGTCGTATGAAGTAAAATAGCCCCAGGAGAATTGGCTGCCATACAAACAGACCACCAGCAGGAGACACAATAGAAATGTGCACCTATCGCGTATTTGTTGTATAAAAGTCATATTTATGCGCCAATCTTGTAAACATTAATTTTTATGACTTTTGTGAAAGTTGTTTAGTTTAAATTTCAACAGTTTGTTTTTATTCCGTTTATCCTTGATACACTTTTCTTTTTTGGTTTATCTTATGAATGAATACACCCCCTGAGTTTTAGGTAAATCACAAAAACATTGTTGTTTTATTATTATTAATTTCACAAAACACTACAAAAAATACACGTCACTTTTACTTTTTTCAACTTAATTTTAATTGTTGTTGCTTTGGAGTTCTGTGTTAAAAGTTTATTTAATTTTTCACATGCGAAATGTTTGTGTTAAACAATACTACCGCTTTCTAATGTTGTTTTAATTTAGGTTTAACAAATAATAATAATAAAAATTTTGTTATTTTTTCTATGCTTTTCGATTGTATTTCTATGTGTGTACGTGTAGAGCCCAGCGACGTCAAACATAAATAGCGGCGACGGCAAATTGTAAAACGGAGCCGGCATCTAAAAAAGAACCGTAACTTGGCTAAGTTTACAGTTATTTTAATAATTTCAACAATTTGAATTTAAAACGGAATTCGAGTTTTAAAACCTTGGGAGAGAAAAGTTGTTGTATTCATAATACTATTTTATTTATCGTTATAAAGCAAATTTTCGGGAAATTTATTTTTTAACTCACGAGTACTATTTTTATTTTAACTTTTTATTAATATTGTTGATAGAGATGCCACGATGTTTGATAAACAGCTGTTAGTAAATATGATTTATTATGTAAAAATATTACAAGCTGGTAACTTCTCATTAAGTAAAAAAACTACTAAACGTCAGAGGGCGCTACAAACAGTAAAATATTTAGGATATTACTGTTAATTTTTGAATATGTATGTCTATATTATAGTCTATATTCTAGTCTATAGTCTAGTCCATATTATAGTGTACAGTCTAGTCTGTATTATAGTCTATAGGCTAGTCCATAGTTTAATCTATAGTCTTGTATATTGTCAAATCTGTAGTCTAGTGTATTGTCTAGTCTATGTTCTACTCTATAGTCTAGTCTGTAGTCTATAGTCTAGTCTATAGTCTATATAGACTAGACTACAGACTATAGACTAGACTATAGACTACACTATAGTCTAGTCTATAGTCTAGTCTATAGTCTAGTCTATAGTCTAGTCTATAGTCTAGTCTATAGTCTAGTCTATAGTCTAGTCTATAGTCTAGTCTATAGTCTAGTCTATAGTCTAGTCTATAGTCTAGTCTATAGTCTAGTCTATAGTCTAGTCTATAGTCTAGTCTATAGTCTAGTCTATAGTCTAGTCTATAGTCTAGTTTATAGTCTAGTCTATAGTCTAGTCTATAGTCTTGTCTATAGTCTTGTCTATAGTCTAGTCTATAGTCTTGTCTATAATCTAGTCTAATGTATATTTTAGACTATTTTCTTGTTTATAGTGTAGTCTAAAGTCTAGTTTATAGTGTAGTGTATAGTCTATTCTGTAGTTTAGACTAATAATGCAGATTTGATATAATAATACAAGAATTTTTTAAAATATTTCTTTAATATGACTATTCATTCTATTATTTCGAATAAAATATCTTTGTTTCTTTTATACTAGATGTATATGCTTAATTGTTTAGTTCAATCAATTCACTGATTGTTTGTTAAGTGTCAATTAATAACTTTATTATATTTATTTTTCTTGATCAAATATTGATTCAATTTATTATTGTTTGGCAAATGATAACAAAAAAATCTTAAACAAAACGAAAAGAATGCCACCATTGTTCCCAGGCTCGAACTAAATTTTCCAAATATCTTACCTTAACCTTTTATGTAAATTAGTTTGAGGAATGAAAACGACAACGTAACAAGACATACCCACAGATTGAGTGATGATCTAAAATGATCATAACGATCTCAAACACACCCCGGTAGACAGACGGCTAGAATATAACCCCTGAAATGTGTAACGTGACTTACATACCAAAACAATGCTTAGTGGTGAAAGGATCATTGTTTAACCCACAAAACATTTTAAAGAAAAAGGGGTAACTACAACATAAAGTCTTATGTAAATTTTATTTTCTTTTAAGAAAAATCTTAATAATTTAGGAAAAATGCAAATAAGGTGCAGCCAAATGACCTTAAGCGGTTTATGCGTCTTGAACTCATGCCGTCAGAATTCTTAATCAATCATTAGTTTAATAAGAATTTATTTTAGGATTTGATTGAATTTTTTCATATTTTATTTGCATTATTACTTAATGATCTTTTGTGCTTGTGATCATTTATCAACATTTTTTAAGTAAATTTTATATACCTGAACAGTTTTAGGAAGTTTTCTGGGAATTTTCTTAAAAATTCAAAATTTAAATAAAACAAAAACTACAACTAAACAGATGTTTAATTTAATAACTATATTCAATCATTGATCTTATTGCAGGAATTGATCAAAAATTGCTGATGATCTGATGATATTTCTTTCATCTAGAAGACAACCAACTTTTGCTAGAAATTTAATTCATTCAAACATTTTTATTATATTCTTCAACTTTTCCGTTGCAAATTTGATATATGATCCTTATCCACTATTGATCCTGATTTCTTCTCAAAAAACAATTTCCTTTAAAATACTTTCTAACAAAAGAAATTAGCACTTTTGTGGGTTTTACAAGATCTTAACAAAAACAACATAAATAAATCTCTTATTGTTGCCAATTCCCTCTATCTTTCTGCACACACTTCACCCTTGTTTCGCAAATATTTAAAAGGAATAATCTGCACGATCCTCTTGTGAAAATGCTGTGCGTGACACCCAAACACAAGATACATAGTATTGTGGCAAATTGGCAAATATTCTTTACAAATTAAGGGTTGTTGATATTGCAAATATTTATTAATATTCTTCAATAATCTATTGATCTGTCGATATTTGGCATTTGGAGTGTGCCATTTTTTTCTCATTTTTATTATTTATTTAACAAAAAAATTTAACAACAGATCTAATCAATAGATCTTTGTATTGTTTATTGTTGATCTTATTGTGATCGTTTTCAAAATATTTGTAATTTGAGATGTTATTCTTTATTTGTGTTTGTGGCAAATCAATTGATACTTTTTTGATTTATAGATATAATAATAGGTTAATGTGGGTTTTAAAATTATTGATTTATGTTTTTTTAGTATGGTGTAAGGTTGAGGTTGTAATAAGATCAAAACAGAAAATCTCTTCACTATAGTCTAGTACTGCTCTATGATTTCTAGTTGGTTGTCTGGTTTATGGCCTGATCTTTGTCTTTATTTAGGACCTTTAAACCAATTGCAGTTTTATCTATTGTATGGTAATAATATAAACTAATCCAGTTTAAGGGTTGACCAATCTTCAACACAAGACTGAACTGCAAAGTGGACTATAGACAAGACTATAAACTAGACTATAGACTAGACTATAGACTAGACTACAGACTAGATTATAGACTAGACTATAGACTAGACTATAGACTAGACTATAGACTAGACTATAGGCTAGACTATAGACTAGACTATAGACTAGACTATAGACTAGACTAT